>NC_083105.1:91904303-92212802 GCF_949774975.1 Lagenorhynchus albirostris
GTGGAAGGTGGTAGTTGCTGGGCCCTTTACAGAGAGAGTGGGACTCAGATAACTAGAAATATGTGGGATGGATATTGCAGGAAGGAGGGAGGATCTGAGTGGGCCATGTCTGAGGAATGAATGAGTAGATCTGTTTTGCTGAAATGGGTAGGACAGGATACTCTGGGAGAGAAAAAAAATGTTGGAGGGATTTGGGGCAGTCGGCAGATTGTAAAAGATCCTTAATAGGGACTAATTTAACCTATGAGCAATGAAAAGTCAATGCAAGTTTGTACATATGTGTGTAATTTATACCACGTAGGATTTAAGACGAATTCTGGACTGATGTATAGGATGGACTGAAGAAGTGAGGAGGTAAGAGGTAGACAGTCTATACAATGACCCTTACAAGGGCTAGAAATAAATGAATTAATCATCTTATTTAACTTACCCGTTTTCTGATAACGTGAGAATGTGGTGTGTGTGTGTGTGTGTGTGTGTGTGTGTGTGTGTGTGTGTGTGTGTTGTGTGGAGGGCGAGGAAGTTTGGCACAGAGGTTCCCTTAGGTCACAAGCTAATTAATAGCAAAGACAGACTAGAACCCAAGTATCCTCACTCACAATTTAGGACTGCTTACGCCGTATCGTGGTTAGGAATCTGTTGCAGCATCCAGAGCTAACGAATGAATGCCTGAATTAGATACTGCCATTTGGAATTGAGATGAAAAAGACATTTGAGAGGAAGTGTAAAGTAAGAACCAATGAAGACGTGATTGGTGAGTGGACAGTGTATTTGTTTCCCATTGCTGCTCTAACAAATTACCACAGACTTGATGGTTTAGAAGAACACAAATGTATTATCTTACCATTCTGGAAGGTCAGAAGTCTGAAATGGGTTCCCCTGGACTAAAATCAAGGTGTTGGCAGGGCTGTATTCCTTCTGGAGGCTCCAGGGGAGGATCTGTTTCCTTATCTTTTCCAGCTTCTAGACGTTGCCTGCCTTTCTTGGCTTGTGGACTCTTTCTACCCTCAAAGCCAGAAATCACCTGTTGAATCTTTCTGAGGCTGCATCACTCTAACACTGACTCTTCTATCTCCATCTTCCACACTTAAAGGACTCCTGTATTACATTGGGCCCACCCATACAAATCGGTATGATCTCCTTATTTTACAGACAGCGGATTAACAACCTTAATTCCATTTCCAACCCTAAATTCCCCTTGCCATGTAATATAAGATATTCACAGTTTCCAGGGATTAGGACATGAACATCTTTGGGGAGTGGGAGAGGGAGGTGCCATTATTCCGCCCACCATAGATAGATTACATGAAGGTAAAAAATCAAGGCTAATTCCAAGGTTTTGAACCTGGGAAACTGTAAAGACATTGATACCAATGAGAGAAATAAGAACGCCAAGAGGGGAAACTGACATGTGGGCAAAGCATCTTGAGAAATGTTGAGTTTTAATTAATGACGCTATACTCAGAGGAGATTTCCCAACAGGCAATTATTGGGATCTCAGTGTCAGAAAAGTTGCTATGTGGGTAGTACTTATTACTACTATGGTAAGACCGTTTCCATGTTCTTAATTTTTCTATTTGTATATTTCAGTATATTCAATAAGTTTTACCATAAACATTTAAACATAAGTGTGTATGGATTTTTCATGCACTATAGAAACTCATATTACTATTAATGTGTCTTACTATTTCAGAATTTGGTTATTTTGCCTTTAAAATAATTATTCCACATACACATAGTTTTATATTCTAAAAAAACTGAAAACAAGCCTTTCTCACATCACCAGTATTTTAACAGAGTTCTATGCATCTTCAGATGAAAATCCTATCAATACGTGGTAGGTACAATATTCAATATCCAGAGGCAATTTCCTTTGTAAGCCAAAATCATAGCAGCTGGTCATGATTCAAAATATTTTCAGATTGGGCTTCCCTGGTGGCGCAGTGGTTGAGAATCTGCCTGCCAATGCAGGGGACATGGGTTTGAGCTCTGGTCTGGGAAGATCCCACATGATGTGGGGCAACTAAGCCTGTGCACCACAACTACTGAGCCTGCGCTCTAGAGCCCGTGCCTTGCAACAAGAGAGGCCACGACAGTGAGAGGCCCACGCACCACGATGAAGAGTGGCCCCTGCTCGCCGCAACTAGAGAAAGCCCTTGCACAGAAATGAAGACCCAACACACCCAAAAATAAATAAATAAAAAAAAAAAAAAAATTTTCAGATAGTTGCACGTATCACTAACAGGTACCACTGTGAATTATTCCAAATAACATTCCAAAATCAATGCCAACATCTTATCATTTTGAGAAATCTATTTCCTTAAGTATTTTCCTTCACAAGTTTATTCTGTAATTGGTCAAAACATTGCTGATAGGGTACCAAAAAATAACCAGATAGCAAGACTTATATGATATAGTAATTAAAACAGCATCGTATTCACACAAGAAATGATAAATAGACCAAGGGGAAAGAATCAATAAACCAGAAACAGCCAAAAATCTATACAGGGAACTTGATGTATAACAGTTATTAATCAGTTGAGGAAAGGGTTCTGGGATAAGTGCCCATTTAAGGAAAAGGAGAAAAATATTTCTCTACTTCATACAATACAAAAAAATCAATAAATTTCAGGTGGATTATATGACAAGTGAAACCTTAAAATGTTTAGAAAAAATGTAGCAGAATTTGTTCATGTCACTAAAAGCACCAGCCATAAGAATAGATTGTTAATTTTTTTAAGTAATTAATTCATTTTTGGCTGCATTGGGTCTTCGTTGGTGCACAGGCTTTCTCTAGTTGCGGCGAGCGGGGGCTACTCTTCATTGCAGCGCGCGGGCTTCTCATTGCGGTGCAGAGCTCGGGCTCTAGGCGTGTAGGCTTCAGTAGTTGTGGCACTCAGTCTCAGTAGTTGTGGCTCGTGGGCTCTAGAGAGCAGGCTCAGTAGTTGTGGTGCACGGGCTTAGGTGCTCTGTGGCATGTGGGATCTTCCTGGACTAGGGCTCGAACCCGTGTCTCCTGCATTGGCAGGTGGATTCTCAACCACTGCACCACCAGGGAAGTCCCTAGATTGTTAAATTTAATGATATAAAAGTTGAAAACCTGCATCTGACAAAGATGTTATTTAAAAACTTGAAAAGCAAACCAAAATTGGGAAAGATGTTTGAAATACATATATTAACTAATAGACGATTACAATCCAAAATAGTGATACATGAAGAGTTCCTGAAAACCAGTATGAATACGATAAATAACCCAATAGGAAAACAAGCAACGGATAGGGAAAAAATATTACAGAAACAACACCCAAAATACAATGAACACAAAGATGCTCAATCACACCTGAATTCAAAAAAATAAAATTAAAATACAATGAGATATTATTTCACTGTTATCATATTAGCAAAAATTTGAGGTGATTGACAATACCAAGAGATGGCCATGGTGGAAGGAATTAGTATCCTCAGACACTTCAGCAAAGATGTAAATTGATACAAATGTTTTGGAAATTATTTAAACTGATCATAACCTCTAACCCAGAAACTTTCAACTTCAAGTAAGTATACCTCTAGATAAACTTCGGTAAACACACCCATAAAAGCATGTTCAAGGATGGTTTCTCCAGTGTTTTTTCTAGCAGTAAATATTTGGAAACAGCTTGAATTTTTGTCACTAGAACAATGGGTAAATTAATTGTGCTATTTTAACACAGTGGAGTACTATACAGAATTTAAATGGATGAAGTAGGTCTGTATGTTTACTGGACATTTAAAATTTTTAAATACCATGCCAAGTAAAAAAAGTGAGGTTTGAAAGCTATTTTTTATTATACCATTGATGTAAAATGTCAGAAACATTCAAAACAGATTCATGTTTTATTTATGGATATGCACATAAGTCGTGAAATGATCAAAATTTGCATGGGAACGATGCTCACCAACTTCATGATAGTGGTTATTTCTGGGTTAGGTGGAAAATGTGAAGACCAAGGATTTCAACTTATTTTGTAGCCTTTTGTTTCTTAAAAAGATTTGGTGCAAAACAACATATTTAAAAATTTTGGAGATATCTGAATGGGCGTCTACTACATGCAATATGTAGGGTTTTTTCATTCTATGTATTTTCTAACAGTTTTGCTGAAATATAATTCACATACCATAATATATTCACCAATTTAAATCGTGCAATTCAATGGTTTTTAGTATATTCACAGAGTTGCACAATTGTCACCATAATCAATTTTTAGAACATTTCTATCACTCCAAAAAGAAACCACGAACCCATTAGCAGTCTCTCCCCATTTCCTCCAAACCCTCCACAGACCTAGGCAAGCACTAATCTTTTTTTTTGTCTCTGTAGATATGCCTATTTTGGACGTGTCATAGAAATGGAATTATATGTGATGTTTTGTGATTAGCTTCTTTCACGTAGCATAATGTTTTCAAGGTTCATCCATGTTGTAGCTTATATCAGTACTTCATTTCTTTTTATGGTCAAATAATATTCCATTGTTTGGATATAGCATATTTTGTCTATCTATTCATCAGTTGATGGACATTTGGATTGTTTCACTTTTTGGCCATTATGAATAATGCTGCTATGAACATTTGTGTACAAGTTCTTTTGTGGACACATGTTCACACTGCCTAGAAGTGGAATAGCGGAGAGGCTAATGGGTGCTCTCCCTTAATCATTTAAAATAGAAAGATCATAAAATCTGGAATAGAAACTTCTAGCAAAACAGTTTGTTCCATAAATACATATTAAGTTAAAAAGCAAGTATTGATCTCTATTACAGACTGTTGTAATTCAATCATTTAAAATTTTAATGAAATTTGATTATTAGGTCAAAGATCAGATCAATACATTCTTCTACTCCATGAATAGGGTAACAGTGCCAGAAAATGATATGATGGTGAAAAACTTATTTACAAAGAGCTGTGAATTCATAGTGCGTATGCATTGGGAGAATTAATCAAATCTTTGTTTCCTGAAGTATTCTCATTCATTTCAAATACTGCACCTCGTTTAAGGGGAAAGTGTATCTTTTTTTTTTTTTTTCCTTTTCCAGTGAGAAAGGAGAATAAAAAAAATGTTCATGGTGGTGTGATGAATTGGGCGATTGGGATTGACATGTATACAGTGATGTGTATAAAATTGATGACTAATAAGAACCTGCTGTATAAAAATATATATATTATATTATTCAAATCATCCAAAAAAAAAGATTACATCATCTCGGTGTACAGTACTATATTAGAGATAATAGTTCCCACATCATTAAATATCGCTGGTGATGTACCTAACATTAAAAATTCTAACAATGTGATCATAGGCTTCCTCAATGAAGAATCCAGCCTGGGATATAAGTTCACTGAAATTATGATACGCTCGGGTAGGAGGTTTTGCAAGCAAATGAAGCAACAGCTTTTGTAGGCATCTTCAAAAGGCCATTGGTGAGAAAGAACACATATTTCAACCCTCTTTGAATCCTGTATATTAAAATGTTTAAATTAAAATGTATCTTAATGTCAGCATAATCAATAATAAAATTGTCTTCTTTCCATTTAATGCCCTCTCCCCCACAACTAAAAGATTTGCTAGCAGGTCTTTATTTTGCACATAGAACCTGTTACCAATTCCAAAGGGACCTAACAACTTTAGTAAAAAGGGAGTAATCCCATCATCATCAAAATGCTTTGTTAGGGCTTCCCTGGTGGTGCAGTGGTTGAGAGTCCGCCTGCCGATGCAGGGGACGCGGGTTCGTGCCCCGGTCCGGGAAGATCCCACATGCCGCGGAGCGGCTGGGCCCGTGAGCCATGGCCGCTGAGCATGCGCGTCCGGAGCCTGTGCTCCGCAACGGGAGAGGCCATAGCAGTGAGAGGCCCGCGTACCGCAAAAAAAAAAAAAAGACATAATTCCTTTAGGAGCTATGTTGAAAGCAGTACATAATATATCTATATTTTATACATTTGGACATGTCCTAAGTATCATCAATTTAATTCATATAATACATGAAAATATCAGTAATAACTTCAATGATTATAACTAAGGAAGGGAAAAATACATTGTCAAATTTTTCTCTTTAAGTCTTTTTCTGCCCTCCTCACTAATTTCAATTTTGGTCAGACTTATTTGCAAATTTAAGGAAGAACCAGCCTACATGACTTTTACAAAAGAAAGGGCACATGCAAATCTCCTAGGACTAGAGCAGTGACTATGCATGACCAAGAGCATTACTGGCCATTCACTCACTCTACAAATATTATCGCGTCCTGCCATAGGCCAGGCACTCCAGATGCACATGGTGTAAAAAAAGAAGTAGATAAGTAAACAGATCGTAACAATTCAGAGTGATAAAGGCAAAAGTTTAAGTCTCCATAGAGTTTTAAGGGTGAATAGGGGTACCAAAGCTGAATTCTAGTCCTGAAAGGCTTCTTAGAAAAGATGACCCTTTTAAAAAAATTTTTATTTGAGTACAGTTGATTTACAATGTTGTGCTAGTTTCAGGTGCACAGCAAAATGAATCAGTTTTATGTATACATATATCCACTCTTTTTAGGAAAAGATGACTCTTGAGCTGGGCCCCAAAGAATAAATTTCAGAGACAGAACTAGGTAAAGCGTTTGAGGAAGTGAATTACACACAGAAACAGTATCATATATCCAAACGCAAAAGAGAAGAGCACATTTGGAGAAATGCTCATAATTCAGTATATTTGAACTTGAGGGCCTGTGTGTGGTGACAGAAGACTGGTGGGAGAGGACATTGGCAATCGGACTGTTCAGGAATTGCCTTGCTTGTGCCATGCTAAGGAATTTGAGCTTCCTTTTGAGGACAGTGTGGAGGTACTAAGGATCTTAAAGTAGGGCATTAATGTGAGTAATGTGATTTAGAAGTCTAGGCCTCAACAGCCTGTGACTAAAACTAAGATCATATTTACTGTCAGTGATCAAATCGTGTCCATCACAATGACAAGCATTTATATGGCATTGCCTCAGTGGCACCTGCTGTTCTCGGTATACAGCGTTTATTCATCTGTTTAACCCAGGCTTCTCTATTTTGAGTCCACCTGTTGCCTCTGACCTTCATGAGGTATCTACCTTGCCAGGCAGAGCTTCCTTCTGTTCACTGCCTTTGCAACTCCAAGAATTAAGCACAACTTCTGCACAAATCCCACCTCTTGTCCCCCTTCTCCGATCAGGCAAACACCTTGACTAAATCCATGTGCCAGGGGCAGGTCATCACTTTCCACCAAAACCATTTCATATCTCCTTTTTTGGGAGACAGAGATCGACTGCTTTCTAGCCCAAGAGATAGGAAACTTCTCTCTCCTCACATCTTCAGCTGTCACTGGTTCTCCGATTCTCAGTTATGGACATGGGGTTTACTTAGTGGATAGATGATTGACATGGTGAATATGTAGCCCCTTCGGGGAGTACACCATTCCCAACTGCTGCTCTCACGATCCCAAGAGCGTGATCACAAAATTTAGCCTCATCCAGCTACCACAGTTAAAATGGAGTTTGATTCTGATGTGATTTCTAGTTTCTCCTCACTAAGGGACAAAAGAAACATGGTCAAACATGGTTAAAGAATTATTTCTGTTTTAGTGTAATAGGGAAGAGCTTGGGTTTCCAAGTCAGACTTTAAGACCTGGCTCTGTCACTTACTAGACTATGTGACTTTGATAATTTAATTAACTCCTCTAAGACAGGTTCTTCATCTGTAAAATGGGATAAACAATAATACCTATATTTAAGACTGTTGTGAGAATAGAATGAGATAAAACATATAGAGTTCCAGCACAGTGCCTGGCATATAATAATAAATAGTAGAAATTATTATTATTATTACTGTAGCTATTTATAATTTTGTTTCTTCCTTTTCTGCTGATTATTCTGTGTTTCACATTGTTCCACATTATTATTTTCCTAATATAAAAACTTTCATACAATAGCAAATAATTTTCAATATCTTCTGCCTCTGTAATTGTTTAGAAAGTTAATTACTTTCATTTGCTTTTTTCCAATCATGTTTTCTGAAAAATTTCTGGTTTTAATTATTACATAGGAAAGCATCTGATTCTACTTATTTAAACCTGACAGACTGAACTTTTTTTTTTATTGTGACTGGATTTCAAAGTGTTACTTCTTCTGGGTATCTAATTTTCAGTCTTTTCTCTCTCAAAGTAAAGTGTAGTACTCTCTCAACACAGTTTTAGAAGTTAATAAGCATTCTATATTTAGCATAGTTTATCTTCACATTTTTCTTCCATTCATACTACACAGTTTAATTGGTAGGTTTTGTGGAGGGTTCTGCAGCCAGATGCTGCTGGTAATAAGTCGTGGTTCTTCCTCTCAAAGAACTCATGCTTTTCTGCAGAAGATGGACATGCGAAGGATTATAGAAATACAATCTTGTAAGTGCGATAATAGAAGTTATGTTTTGTTTCGGCAAAATTGGTAGCACAATACATTTAGCAATAAACCACCTGCAGCAGAGGTGGAGGGGTGAGGAAAGCTTCAAAGAGAGGGTTATGTTTACACAAGGTCTTGGCAAACAGAGACACTATAACTATGAAGAGAGGGAAGGAATAATTCCATTTAAAAGGGTGTGTGTGTGTGTGTGCGCGCTTATGAAGGTATGGAGGCCTGAAAAAATACGATGTTTCTTTCAGGAAACTATGAATATTTGGGGGAATCAATGGAGAAAAAATATAATAGAGAAGAAGGCAAGGGCCGTATCATGGAGGGTGTATTATATTTGATGACAGAGACTGGACTCCACTCTATAGGCAATGAAGGAAGATGTTTCAAGTATGATAGTCACGTGATCTTAGTTGTATTTTGAGGACAGTCATTCGGGCAGCAGTTCACAGGATGGTTTGGAGCGAAACTGGAGATAACTTGACCTGTAAGGAGACCTTTGCAATGATCTAGGAAAGAAATATAGACCTGAAAGACGTTAGTGGTAAGGGGGATGAAAAGGATCTGGCAAACATGCGTGTGTTTTAAGAAGAAATTGATAGGACCTATTGACCTAGTGGATGTGGGTGAAAGGGAGCAACTGTCAATGATTTAGGAAGAAGGATGACATCCTGTAGGACATATAGACAGAAATGCTGGCTTATAGGTGTGGAACTCAATAGAAAAGTTTGGGCTAGAAGTCAGAATATTAGGAGTTGTGATCAGGAAATGTAGAATTATAGCAGAAGAGGAACAGGTGCAGCACTCTGCAGATGTGACAGTCTCCAGGTAGAAAGAGGAGGTAGACTGTTGAAGACTGCAAGGAAGCTACTGGTTAGGTAATATAAAGCCTGTGGGAGAAAATAGCAGTATCATCACAGTTTTCAAGGAGGAAGTGATGTTCTGACTGAGCACTAGAAACTCTGAATAGCTTATCCTTGGAAGGAAAAACACTGCCAGTGCAAATACCTACTTATTTTTTTATCCTCTCTATTGCTTTGACTGCTCATGCCTAATCGTGCACATTGTTGTTGAACAATAAACGACAAACAATAATAACGATGCCTGTAAAACTAGAGAACAGAGAGTTTTCTCACAAATCAAAGAAATAAAATGGCATTTTCCTCTATACCAGCAAAATGATAAGTAGAAGAAAGCCCATAAGATTTGTCATTTACTGTGTCATGAAACCTTTCAATTTCTATAAAATCCACATAATCCTCATAAAAAAAGTTAATTGAAAACTACCTCAGTGTGCCTGATATTGAGTTAGCACTATTCTCTCAGTATATAATAATAATTTTTGTTTATTTACCATCAGAAGTTATCTTGCAAGTTCCATTTAACTCCAAATAGAAAAATTTCCTGTTTTAGTTCACTTTCTTATAACTAAATATCAAAGTACAATTTAAAAATATTTAACAGATTATAGAATTAAAATGTTGCTTTTTAAAAGGAAAAAATACCTTACCTAATTAAGAATTATTGAATCAAAACAAAGAAGTGTAAGCAAGGGACATTTCTTACTTAGTCATTATTACCATATTAAATAACACACCAACATTTCTCTGTGGTGAGAATTTGTTCTGACCAATTTTCTGAGTAGAAAAGCATTAGTTGGACCTTAAGCTTGAGTCCTGACTCTGTTGCTAATATTTTTAGTAATCTTGGAAGAAAAATTAATTAATATACCTAGGCTTTTGTCTTAAAAAATGTGATAAAGATAACTTTCCCGGTATATGTTGTAAGGGGATAAAGATAACTTTCCCAGTATATGTTGTAAGGGGAGAAAGATAACTTTCCCAGTATATGTTGTAAGGGTAAAGTGACGCCACAAAAAAGACTCAGAAAAAAACTGGGTTTCTATAATTACACGTTGTTATTAATTTCGCTTTCAAATTTGCAAATATTTCCAAATAACTTTAAAGAGAAAAAAATTAACTTGTGACTTGCTAATACTCAAAACCCAAACAAAATAATTATCTAAAACAATATGCAGTATTAGCATAATTTATAAAATACAAAGTGCACAATTTAATTTTAGATATCAGAGGATGTTGATGTTTCCAGTTAAAGCTTTAATCTAGACTTTTTTTTTTTTGCGGTACGCGGGCCTCTCACCGCTGTGGCCTCTCCCGTTGCGGAGCACAGGCTCCGGACGCGCAGGCTCAGCGGCCATGGCTCACGGGCCCAGCCGCTCCGCAGCATATGGGATCTTCCCAGACCAGGGCACGAACCCGTGTCCCCTGCATCGGCAGGCAGACTGTCAACCACTGCGCCACCAGGGAAGCCCTAATCTAGAGTAATCTTCAGGGTTTGGCCATAACATATAAAGAATAGAGAATTTCCATGGGAATGAACCTTGAAAATAGAACCAAATTCTCTTTCCAGTCTATGGAGATTAAAAACGAGACATGTCTTTAATCTAGGTAGGGTTTGTGTGACTACTACAGCTCAGCAGAAGTGATGTTATGACAACTGCTGGGCCTAAGCCTTAAGATATGGACAGTTTTCTATTGGAATATTAGCTTCTGGAACCCAATCGCCATGCTATGAAGAAGCCCAAACAGTCCTGTGTAGAGGCCCACATGGAGAACCTCATGCATACTGGACCCAAAGTACCCAGCCAATAGCCCCAGTTGAGTTTGCAGCAGAGCTAGTACACTTGCCAGCTAAGTAAAAGAGTCATGTTGGAAGTGGATTCTGCCCCAGTTAAGCTACCCGAACTGATGCTGTGGTGGACAAGCAAAGCCCTGCCCAAACGGTAGACTAATGAGCAAAAAAATGATTATTGTTCTTTTAAATTGCTACATTTTTGGTGGTCTGTTATGCAGTAATAGATGACTAGAATATAGCCTTAGAAATATCATAGTGTAAGTGAAGAAGATTCCATAAATAAAATATTTATATTGCTGTTTCAAAGACACATGATGTTAAAACAAACTCTTTTTGCTTTTTTTTTTAATGGTTAAAATAGTTCTCTCATACTATGTATAATAAGAGTAGAGTTACTACTTTTAATGTTCGGACTGAATAAAGTGGAAAGCTGGAACTCTGGCTAAATACAAAAGGTATAAGAAATTAAAACACTGAATTCAGAGTACAACACTGGCAGATACAATGTTTCCAAATACGCTAGCTGTATTAATTCAATTCCACTGGCTATGTACTTTCTCTGACACTACAGTAATGGCTTGACATGGGCCAGTTTTCATTCTCAAGTTCCTAGTTGGAACCCACTAGGATCACAGACTGGGCAAAATGACAAAGAAATTAAATATAACTTTACCTCAATGAATTACTATTTCCATCTAAACAATAGTTACTGTTTCTTGGCTACTAAAATTAGATTAATATACCTTTGATGGACAGAACTGTAGCCATCGTTGACAAATAGAAAACTATCGTAATAATTCTTTTAGTTTTTAAATTAAAAACAGTAATTTAAAAATTCTATTATCCATGCAAATATATTGTTTATTTAAATTGGGGACTTGAGAGATGGCGAGGAGGCAGTGTATGTAGTTGTTACTATATCGTGACAACCCTATTCCCCTTCATGATTGATTGCTCTAGGGGAGGGTATGTGAACCAAGTCTGGCCAAAAAGACATGGGGAAAGTTAGCTGGGGATGTTTAGAAGAGATTTCCTTTCCTATTAACAGAGGCCCTTAAGGAGAATACCTCCTTTCTTACTGTTTTTAAACTTTTTTGTGTGACTACATGATGCTAAAGAAAGTTCTTTAACCATCTTGCAATGACAAAATTGGCAGAAGGTAAAGATGGAAAGAACCCATGCTGTTTATGATTTTACTGAAAGTCTTCCTCTATTTTTGAACTGCCTACCTCCAGACAGCTTTTTGAGTGAAATAACTTAACGTCTCACTATTGCTTAAGTAAATTGTAATAGGATATTTTAATGCTTGCCGCCAAAAGCAATCCTAATCAATTCAGTAGTGCTATAAACAGCCTCCACTGTGTCTGAAAAATAGCTTGTGTTTAAAAACTTCGATTATTGCTCCTGTAAGTAAAATATAAGGTAAAATATAAAGATAAATATGTCAAAATCACCATTGATTCCCACTGGCTCTTCATAATCCTTCCTCACTCTGAAATCTCCAACTATTTTGTCCTTTTATTATTATTTTTTGACAACAATCACAAATGCTTTAAATTTGAATCATTTGGGCACATGATTTATATTGATTACAGGATTAAAATCTTTCTTTTGTACCACTAATTGCCTTATATCCAGTAGATACTCAACGACTACTTGTTGAATAAATTAATGATTACATCAGTGTATTTAAATGACATAAATATGCAAAAAGCAGACATCATAATTTCCAAGGAGGACTGTATTCTCAATGTGTTTGTGCAACTTAACAAAATGACACAATAATTAATAAATTTTCTGGTAGTTTTATTTCTGTTTACATTTTTGGACCCTACCATTGACTAAATTCTAATTTTGACTTCAAGATGGAAGCTACATAAGAAAATTTAAAGGCATTTGTGTATCTCAACTAGGATTCTTCTTAGGAAATAGAGTAGAGGTCAGCCTAGTCCGGTGAAGTCTGATCGAAGATGGACAACCAGGTTCCTGCCAAGGTGCCCCCCCCAAGCTTCTATTCAGCTCAATTTAAGTTCACTGTTTTTTTTGTTTTTTTTTTTTTTTTTTGCTGTACGCGGGCCTCTCACTGTTGTGGCTTCTCCCGTTGCGGAACACGGGCTCCGGACGCGCAGGCTCAGCGGCCATGGCTCACGGGCCCGGGCCCAGCCTCTCCGCGGCATGTGGGATCTTCCCGGACCGGGGCATGAACCAGTGTCCCCTGCATCGGCAGGCGGACTCTCAACCACTGCGCCACCAGGGAAGCCCAATTTAAGTTCACTGCTTTTGGTTACAATAATTGCAGAGACATTTTGACCACAAAATTGATCAAATAATTCTAGACTCTTCCAGCTTTTCTGTATTAGGGAAGAAGTGTTATCTAATAAGCAAGTGTTCAATCTCAAAATCTCAAGTATTGTGAAGCAATGAGATGCAAGACTGCTGAAGGGAAATCAGACTTTAGTACAGCTGAGGATAGCTGGCCATACAGATCCAGGCACATGGGCCCTGGGTGAGGGAAGGAGTGTCCACAGGACAAGCTTTTGGAGTTGGTTGGGATGGATAAGTCAAAGGATGTGGGCACCAAAAGTTAGGTCTTGTGGGCAAAGGAAGGAAGAACTGAACATCAATTGTATTTTTAAAGTTTTCTTCAGGACCAGCCACAAGAGAGAGAAATGGGAAAGAAAGAAATTTGTATGGGTCATGTTTATCTCTCATTTTATTCAAAGAGCCTTCTTTGGAGCTAAATATTGCAACTTTCTACCTGTGTAAATTTGGATCGATTACTTCCCTCCGTTTCTGAGTTTCTGCTTCCTCAATTGTAAAGTGGGGAAAGCAATACTTACTTGAGTTCTTGAGAAGATTATGTGGAATATATGGGATGTGTCTGTGTGTGTGTGTGTGTGTGTGTGTGTGTGTGTGTGTTTGTAAAATTACTTAGCATAGAGCCTGGGACATAATACTCACCGACCCCACCCCTCTATGGAGTGTTAGATTTATTCAGCAAATGGTAATTGAGTGCCTAGCAGCTGCTCTGCTTTGGGCACTGGTAATGCAGATGTGGGCAAGATGAAGCCTACATTCTAGGGGATGAATGCAAAGAAGTGTGGTTATTAGAAATGACTGACCAGCTTTAGCATCTAAAAACATACTTAAAATACAGGTTCTTGCTGTTTAGAAACGTATGTATAATATGAAATAAACATATAAAAGGTTGGCAAGTATTTATAAGGGAAAATACATACTAAATTTTAATGCACAATTGATTTGTTCTGTTTAATTTAGAATTTCCTTTTAAAACATTTGCATTTCTGGATTGTAGTGGACACGAGAGTATGATCTCCTGGAGGATTTCGTAAAGAAGGCAGAGGAAAAGTTGAATAGAACACAGAAATGGAAGGACAACATAGAGGATTTAGATCCAGACAGGGTTAGGAAAAACAACAGAGACTGAAGTCAGTAGGTGTAATGAGGCAGAAAAAAGACATATTGTATTGCTTGGCAGCCGATCATAAAAGAACAAAATAAAAGTAGTCTCTTTAAATTATGTAAATATTAAACAACAAAGCAGCAGCTGGAGGCTAACTAGGAAGAAATAGCCAAGGCAGAAGCTAAAGAAGGCTGAACAGTCGATAATATAAAATACTTTTTATGCTATTTAGGAGTTTTTTTTTTTTTTAATCAGATCCAGTAAGATAAAATGTAAGCGGGACATGCATATATTTACCAGGAAATCATTTATTGAAAGCTGGGGAATTGACAAAAGAGCATAAATAGTTAGTAGTACTAGTTGCATTCAGAAAAGTGGAAAGAATTTTCTATTCGCATTCCAATCCCTTCCGAGAGACTATGTATATACCTGTCTGAATGCATATCTTAAAAAAATTTAAAAATCTATAAAAGACCGTTAATCTAGGGGCTTCCCTGGTGGCGCAGTGGTTGAGAGTCCGCCTGTCGATGCAGGGGACACGGGTCCGTGCCCCGGTCCGGGAAGATCCCACATGCCACGGAGCGGCTGGGCCCGTGAGCCATGGCCGCTGAGCCTGCGCGTCCGGAGCCTGTGCTCCACAACGGGAGAGGCCCGCATACCGCAAAAAAAAAAAAAAAAAAAAAAGACCATTAATCTGAGGCCATATGTAAAATATTTTGGTATTACAGATTCGTTAAGAGAAATATTTTTATTTTCATTTATGTCACAGACCTACATGTTTTCTTAGTAAATTAATTTTTGAGTGAGAGCAGATCCGAAAGGCTGCAGTTGTTTAGAGCTTTCAAAACATCTGGGAAGTTATTCTGGCAAGTAGAGTCAAATCCATTAGCAAAGCAGATGTTTTCCACTGTGGCTGGAAAGGACAACTTTCTTATACGTACTGCATATGTTCCAAAATCCACTTCAGAAACAAGATTCCACCTCATAAAGGGTCTTGGGACCACAGTGGTCTCTTAGACTCTGCCAATAAAGGTATGGCCAAGGCCATTTAGGTGTTTGAAAGTCAGTAGTTTAGAGTAATCTTTTTATCTCATGTTTTATAAAACAAGAGGAAAAAGTTATACAACGCTAAGTTGCTTCTCTAAGCCCTCATTTAAAAAGTTGGATTAAAACCAATGGGCAATCTTTGGCAGGACCCCTGGGAGCTAAAAGCAGGGAAGGACAAGAGGTCATGAGAGAGAATAGTGGCCTGAGAGTTGTTCTGGCCTTTCCTCCCAGAGAAAGTGAAAGGAAGCTTCTTCTCACTGACTCTTAGTAAGGAATATCAGAAGCTCTAGGAGATGGGTCTTGTCAAACAGCCAGAAACGGGCTTCCCTGGTGGCGCAGTGGCGCCGATGCAGGGGACACGGGTTCGTGCCCCAGTCCGGGAGGATCCCACATTCCGCGGAGCGGCTGGGCCCGTGAGCCATGGCTGCTGAGCCTGCGTGTCCAGAGCCTGTGCTCCGCAACGGGAGAGGCCATAGCAGTGAGAGACCCGCGTACTGCAAAAAAAAAAAAAAAAAACCAAAAACACAGCCAGAAACTACTGTGACCCAGAAATACAGGAAATTCAAAAACTCATTTTGGGAAAAATTTTCCTTCTACAGATGCATCTTACGTTCTCATATACAGATGAATTCTCACTATTAGATGGCATAAATCACGTGTTCTAGATATATTTTGCCTTTGTAAAAATAGATATAAAAGTTTAATAGAGAGAAAGCATTTTGCATTGGCCTTTTGCAAATTAATTATTTTTAGCTAAAAAAGTTCCATATTCTTAGCCAATGCAATATTTTCCTGGTTTGACAATTCAGTTTTAGCTTATTTTTAATCAAGAACAAGCAGAAATAAGGAAAAATAGAATGAAGATATTACTTATTTTTTTATTGTATCAAATAATGTGAGAATAATTCTTACAAAGAATAAGATGGAGGAATCCTTGCTGATTAAACTGATTAAATTGGTTGAAAATCATCAGCATTGTCAATATTTGAAAATTTTCCTTATATATAAAGAAAGAAGTACTTGGGTTGTCCCAGATCACTGCTGAGTATTCTGAACTATTTTATAATTTCAAAAGCACAACCTGTAAAGATAAAGGGGGCAAATCATTATTTGGCTTCAGAGATATGGAGATTTCTAGAGGAAGGTTGCCTGCTGTCATGAAATGTTTTAGGTCTCTTTATAATGAGGTGCTATCATGGTATTGGCTACAGTACTGACAAAGTTTCTTTATTTGCACTCTGTTCATCTTTGCTTGGTGCATACACCTGCCAAAATAAAGACTATTATGAACGATAGGATTTGGATTCACATGTGTCAGGGAAATGTGAACAGAGTCAATTACTGATACTAGGCAGACACGTCTTATTTTCAGCATCTTATTAACATTATAACCTGCTTCACTTATGATATCATAGCCATCTCTGTTTACTCTCATTCCTGTCTGAAACTAGCTCATCAGGAATTTTAGAGAGAGGGCCTTTGAACCTGAAACACTTTAATTATCACCTTGCTCCGGGGAATTGAGAGCTAGAAAGATATCATGCTTTGGAGAGGAAAATAAAGATCTCTCTGTGAAGATTATTTGCGTTTGTCTAAGAGATAAACACTATTCATCCATTGTCTGGAGGGGTGCCCAGAATAGAAATGAGCAAAGAGCACAGATTAGCTAAGTAGATAGCTTTCTAATGCCTTTTGAGACATGTCTTGCTATTTTCCATAGCCAATCTCTCCCCCATCTCATAGCCCTACTAGGAGATCGTTGAAAACTGACATTGTGTGGCTAGGAAAAGGAGCAACTAGAGATGGAAAAGTTGTTCAAAGGTGTGAAAAAGATAGGAATATGTGTCACTGAAGGATGTGTGCCAATAAAGGGCTCCATAAGGTAAGAATAGAGGGAAAAGGAGGGTCTAGTGTAATTTCTGGGATTGGTATGTGTCCACTACACTTGGTCATAGAGGAGGAGGAAAGGAGAAGTTTAGGAAAGAGGAAAAGTGTCTCAAGGAATAGTTAGCAGAGAAAGAATCGCAAGAAACAACATTAATGATTAAACAGTTTAGGGCATGTTGTGAAAGAAACATTATGGCTTGTGTATAACTGCCTGCACTTAAATTAATTTTTTCCTGTGCAAGGAGGGGTAGAGTACAAAAGGGAAAAGGCAATGGAGAAAAAGGATGTGAACCTAGATGACCCTGACTCTTTCCTAACCTAAGAAAAGAAAGTAAAAATATGTTCTTAGGCCAAATCTAAAGACAAGAAAAACTTCAGCTTCCTCATAAAGACAGGACGCATCACTGACTAGGATGCGAAAAGATGAAAAGCTCATGAATCATAAGGAAACTCGAAGAGGCCCCTGGACTTCTATTTATATACCTCTTTAAAAGTGTATTAAATTATTTTTCCAACCAATGTTATCAAGTGAAATCTTCCATCTGGCTGCACCGAGAAAGAATTTCAAAGTTGTGGAATAGTAGAATCAGAGCTGGAAGTAACCTGAGTGTCTTTTCAGCCAACCCCCTCATTTTTCTTTTAGCAATTCTGGGGTGTGATGTAAACAGACTGTAGCGAGTCCACATGCACCAGACTTGCTCATTAAAAACACAAAACGGGGCTTCCCTGGTGGCGCAGTGGTTGAGAGTCCGCCTGCTGATGCAGGGGACACGGGTTCGTGCCCCGGTCTGGGAAGATCCCACATGCCATGGAGCGGCTGGGCCCATGAGCCATGGCCGCTGAGCCTGCGCATCCGGAGCCTGTGCTCCGCAACGAGAGAGGCCACAACAGTGAGAGGCCCGCGAACCGCAAATAAAAACAAACCACAAAACGGCTTCTGACACCCCTGTGTTCCTTTCCAGCTACTGTCTGTCCCTCTTTCTTCCTAGTGAACCGCCTTGCAGTAGCAGTCTACATTTGCCCTCTCCACTTCTTTGCCTTCCTTTCCCCTCCCCAGGCTACAGAGCTGCCCCTCCATTGAAACCATACTCACTCAAGGCCCCTCACAAAACTCACTCTTCCATCTGTGCAAAGAGGGTTTCAGAGCGAGATGGCTGGACTTGAAATCTTGCTTCTGTCATTTACTTTCTGTGTAACCCTGGGCAACTTCACCTCTCTGTGCCTCATTTTCTCATCTATAAAGAGGGGATAATCATCATCATCATCATATCATCATCATCACCCCTGCTTCACGAGGTTGTTTTGAGAATTGAATGAGTCAAGCCGTGTGAACTGCTTAAAAGGGTCTCTGGCATGTTATAATCCCTTAATAAAATAAATCTGAGTTTTCTTAGCTATCATTATCTTTTTTTTGGCTGCGTTGGGTCTTTGTTGCTGCATGCGGACTTTTCTCTAGTTGCGGTGAGCGGCACTACTCTTCGTTGAGGTGCATGGGCTTCTCACGGTGGTGGCTTCTCTTATTGCAAAGCACCGACTCTAGGAGCGCAGGCTTCAGTGGTTGCAGCGTGCGGGCTCTAGGGCACGCCGGCTTCAGTAGTTGTGGCACGTGGGCTCAGTAGTTGTGGCTCGCGGCTCTAGAGCACTGGCTCAGTAGCTGTGGCTCATGGGCTTAGCTGCTCCGCGGCATGTGGGATCTTCCATGGCCTGGGATGGAACCCGTGTCCCCTGCATTGGCGGGCGGATTCTTTAACCACTGCGCCACCGGGGAAGTCCCATTATCTTTCTTGATAGCTTTGTAGTCTTACTGTTAACCAGTTCCCTCCTTCCAAGCTTCCTTCCATCCCTCCCTCTTTCCTTCTTTCCCTACTTCCCTTTTTTACAAGTATTTGCATGTCTCTTTATCCTGTACCAGGACATTGGGGCTACAGTAATGAGCAAGACAGCACATGCTAATTCTCATGGGTTTAAACTCCTACTTTTCCTCTTACCACTCTATTAGCTGCTTCTTAGTTTTCAGTGGACGTTCCTTTTCCTCCCTCTGCCTCTCGACCTCTTAAATTATCCTTGAATTTCATCTTCTTATCCTAACATGTTTTCCTGAAGCTAAAGACATCCATCCATAAAGGCTAGTCCAAACCTGTCTTCTGTCTTGACTTTTCTCCTAGGTCAATGCTTCCAACTACATATTAGTTGTCTTCCCCTATTACAGAGAGACTTCAATCCCAAGATGTACAACCCAGGATAGATTATCTCCCCAGCGCAGCCTCCTTTCACCATTTCTGGTTTTACCGTGTGGTCCACGGCACCACCACCCATCTGGACACTTACATCGGGATCCTCTGCGTTCACCTACTTCCCCCACTTCAATCACATCACAATTCTACTTGCTTCGCAAGTGTGGTCTCTTCTCTATTCCCACTTGCTTCATTCAGGCCTTCTTTATTTTCCTCTTTGTAGAAGACCAGCCTTCTCAATGATCTCTACTTCCTGTCTTCTGTTCCACCCATCTAGGCTCACACATTTTCTAAGACAAAAACCTGATCATTAATTCAATCGTGTATTCATTCACTCATTTACCCACTTGCTCTCTCACTTATTTACTTAGTAACGTTGAATGAAAACCCACTGTGTGCTGAGCACAGATCATTTTATTTCTCTCTAAATTCCTTCCAAGGTGCCTTGACTCCCTTTAATTACCCTGGTGTCTCTGTACATTCTGAGTCCTCCCTCTGCCTCCACACACACCTTGTTCCCTTGACAAACCACTACATGCTCTTCATAACTCAGCTCAAATTTCTCCTCATTCATTCATTTATTCATTCACTCATTCAACTCTGTCCAGTGCTGGGGCTAGAGCAGTAAATACAACTGATAAATCCCTGCTCTCACAGAATTTACATGAGGGAAACAGACAATAAATAATTGGACAAGATGATTGCAGATTGTGATAAGGGCTAAGGAAAAAAAAGACAAAGTCAGGCAACAGGGAGAAAGAGAAAGAGTTAAGTTTCTATGTGTGTGTGTGTGTGTGTGTGTTTGGGGGTGCAGTTTTGTTTTTTTTTAAATTCTTTTCCATTATAGGTTATTACAAGGTATTGAATATAATTCCCTGTGCTATACAGTAGGCTCTTGTTGGTTAACCATTTTATATATAGTAATGTGTGTGTGTTAATGCCAAAGTCTTAATTTATCCTTCCCCTTGGGTGGTACAGCTGTGTTGTGGTTTTTTTTTTTTCCCCCGGTACGCGGGCTTCCCACTGTTGGGGCCTCCCACTGTGTGTCCTCCCCCGTCGTGGAGCACAGGCTCCTGATGCGCAGGCTCAGCGGCCATGGCTCACGGGCCCAGCTGCTCCACGGCATGTGGGATCCTCCCGGACCGGGGCATGAACCCGTGTCCCCTGCATCGGTAGGCGGACTCTCAACCACTGCGCCACCAGGAAAGCCCGGGTGATACAGTTTTAAATAGGGTGATTGGTCAGAGAAATCTTTTCCGATGAGGTAGCATTTGAGCTGAGACCTGAATGAAATGAGAGAGTGAGCCCTGTCCATATCTGGAAGAAGAGCGTTAGGGGTCAGGGAACAGCCAGTGCTAGGGCTGCGGTGGAAGCAGGCCAGGGTGCTTGAGGAACAGCAAGGAGGTTCGAAGGTGATCAGCGAAGGGCAGTCAAGTGAGTCCCTGTGATGCCAGCCTGATTTTGCACAGCAGAGTTGAGCGTTCACTTCTCTGTGGCTCAGATAGTGCTTGGTATTACATTGTGCTGTTACAACATGGCATATGGTTGTCTCTATTTATTTCTGTCTGTTTAATTGCTAATACTGCAAGCCCTCAAGGGTGGGGACCATTTTGTACTCCTTTTTATATCCCCAAAGCCCATCCCTGTGCTTGGCAGGTGCTTGAACCTTTGCTGAATGAATGAATCAGAGGCCTTTAGATGCTTTCTCACTAGTGAACCATCTGATTGGGTTTCTGGGTTCTTACTGCTTTCAATACTTTTCTTTCATGTCACTCTCTTAGCACCTGGTATTGATCTTTCACTGACTTTGGCTACTTTCCTCCTGGAAACTTGAATCACGGACATTCCTGCATTGATTTCCAGTCATGACTCTCCACTCCTCCCCAGGTTTCTTTGTCTTGCAGTGATAAGTGTGCCTTGTGTGGGCAACACCAAGGAAGGGCTCTACATATTGGAGCTGTGGAAAGCTCACAGCAGGAGCACTAATAAATGAAGATAGATGTACAGAGTGGGGTCAAAATACAGAAGGACTTGCAAGTTGAGTAAAGAAGAAAAATACAGGCAAGTGACTGTGATGATTTAGAAATGTCACCCTGAGATTGTACTTTAAGGTTTTATAAATACCTTAGTCTTTATTGTCATCACTTATTTTTTGTGCAAGAGTAAATAAACTTTAGCCCTTAGCTTATTTGCATATGACCAAAAGGTCATATATGCATATATTAGAATAGCATGCTTTCACAAGATGTCCGTTTCTGAAAGTAGGTGACATCTATAAAATGAGACATTGTATTTCTTTTTTTTTTAGAACAGGAAGTTAGAGTTGCTTTTTTAAGGATAAAAATCTCAAAAATTGTGAACACAGATGACAATCATTAGCAAACCAAAGCCTCTAACTTGTTGAAATAGGTGTTGTCAAGAATGCAAGCAAAATGCACATATCACAAAATAACTCTAGCGCTCCTTATGTATAATCTACTTACCCTATTTCATACATGATTATAATAACTTGGTTATCTATTTTTTTTCAGGTCATAGCCGATTAAACATAATAAAGTATCTGGGCAGGAAGGTGGTAGAGGAAGTCACAGCAACAAAATGGATGGAAGGCACACAGGAGGCAGAAGACATCAAGCCCTCAAAACGATAGCCATTTAGAGTCTCAAATGCAAGGCAAGCAAGGCAGTTCCTCCTTGTGGCACCATCATACAGGTGCATAACAGCTTTATCTGCAAGGTCAAGTCAAAAGTTTTTTAAAAAATTGTTTGTTTGTTTTTTCAAATTTCATTTGGTGACAAAGCCTGATGACTTGTGCTTGTTTGATAGCAAATCGAATCTGAGGGGCTATGAGGCTACTTATGAACTTTGTTCTAATTTGTGTGAATATGATTTGCTGCAGAAATAATGTGTTAATTACAGACCCTGCTGGGTTGCTATGAATACGTATGTGGTATAAGCATCACGTTACCTTCACAAGATGCCAACATCTGGTTGCAAGGGTTTGGGTAAGGAATTGTGTACTTGTGAAGTACAACCCTTAATGTGCACAATGATAACTATGGTTAGTAAGATAAACACTCTGCTTAATAAGAAAGTGTGGAAAATGCTTTGAAAGCTTTGCATTAAAAAAAGTGTCCATTAAAGGAAAGGAAAGTGTATTCGGAAAACCAACACACGTTTAGAGATTTCTGTGTGTGTGTGTGTGTGTGTGCGTGTGTGTGTGTGTGTGTGTGTGTGTGTGTGTGTGTGTGTGTATCCAAGTTCTTTAAGATGAAATTAGACTTGGAATCTGGGGCATATTTTTGCTGTTGTCTTGCCAAAACTTGGATTTAAGCACTGTTATCAGGAATTTTATCTTTAAGGTTGCTGGAGTTTTCTTGAGCACCAGGGCTATTGGAGTGAGAAAGCTAATGAGAGATGCAAATTTGCTTCTTAAAACCTTTAAATTTGTAATAGGAGTTCTCTTTTGTTTTGTTTTATTCCCTTCCCACCTCCCCCGCCCCAGGAGTCTACTGTCAATGGAGAAAAAAACTGGGGTGCCAACTGAAGGAAACAGAGTCTGCATTTGCAATTCCAATGCGGTCCCCAAAGGGAATTGTTAAATAGCCTGAGGGTTATTTTAGCTCAGTAAACTAAAGATACTTTAGACTTTAGGGATGGAAATTTTAAAACTCTAGCTGAATTCTAGACGGAGTAAAGAATTCAGAAACACAAAATTCACAAAATATTACAATGTTAAATTTTCTCTGCCACAAAATAATACAGGTCCATGGTTAAAAATTCAAATATTATAGAATTATATTAACCGAAATAGTGAAAGGAACTCCTGCCTCCACTGTCATCTCTCTTCCTATAAAAGAAACTGTTAAAATATGGCTTGTATTTCTCTAGCTGTTATTCTTTTTTTACATAAATTCATTCCTACCACAGAGTGTATTGCAACTCACCTTTCCCCTCACCCCACTTAACAACTATATATCTTGATGTCCATCCAAGTTAGTGGTTAATATAACCACCTCATTCTTTTCATCATGAAATAGAATTCCATTTTATGGCTTTACTGTAATTTAAAATTAACCAGTTTCTGAAGTTTTACTTTTCCTCATGTTTATTTTATTTTTCTCCTTTGATTTTCATCTGCTTTCCTGGTTAGGCACACGTAGAAAAATAAAAAGCTTAGATTTGATTAGAAAAAGCTGTAAATAGTGAGATAGCTGTTTTCAAATGGCAAATTTCCAGTTCTGTGGAACGAGCAGTACAGTTATCTCAAAAAGATGAAACAAGCGATGTCTCTTCTGAATTTTAAAGAATATTCAGGTGTTACTAGTAAAGGAATGAGTAACTCTCAAGTGTGAGAATTAAATTTTCCTCAGCTGTACCGAGGCATTAGCATTTCTGGAGGAAATAAGCCTTATTGTAAAAATCAACTTTCACACTTAAAATTAGGGACAGAGTATCTGTGGTCCTGCTCGGAAAGGAGTGTTTTATGTACAGAGCTCACCAGACATTCGAAGGTCAGGGATAATAGGCGATGAGGCATTCTGATGACCTGTGTCCAGGTAAATAAGAGAACGGTAACTGGATCGCTTTCACCACAAATCAGAGTAACAATTGCTCTGTCCCTCCTCTGTCATTGTATGCAATTCAACAATCGTTTCCTCCACAGGAGCAAGGAGTGTAATTAAGGTGAACACCTGTGACACACATTACATTACTATTGCAATTTATCTATAAAGACTCTCTGTTCCATTTCCCTTCCTGCCCCTCAGAAGTAACCACTATTCTTAATTTTATGATAAACATTCCTTTGTTTACATACTAGTTTTAGCAAATATATATGTGTTCCCAAATAATATATCATTTAGTTTTGCTTGTTCCTGAGCTTTGTAAAAAGGGCAACTTACTGCACATAATTTTCTGTGATCTTAGAAACTTTATGTTTCTAAGAGTAATTTATTCTGCTGAATGTGGTGGTTGCTTCCTGACCTTCACTGCTATAGAATATTTCATGATCTGACTATATCAAAATTTATTTTTCTTTTTTTTTCAGTTCGAAGTATTTTTAAATTTTCATTCACGATTTCCTCTTTGATCCATGGTTATTTGGAAGTCTAAATCCCACTTATTTAAGTGAATCTTTAGAAATTAAAAGGTACTGTTATTTAAGTTTTAAGTTAAACCTTAACAAAAAAAATTAGTCTGAAATATATTTCTAAATCTATTGCCTTGCAAGCAGAGATTACAAGGTCTAGATCAGGGATCAACAAACCCAGCCACGACCTGTTTTTCTACAGCTTGTGAGCTAAGAATGGTTGGCACGTTTTAAATGGTTGAAAAACACAAATATTTTGAGGTATGTATAAATTAAATAAAATTCAAATTCAGAGTGCCTAGATAAAGTTTTATTGAAATACGGCTATGGTCATTTGCTTAATTACAATCCTTGTTCCTGCAGGAGGAGAAGATAATTGAATTGCATAAGCATATTGACTATGACAGCTTTCAAGTTACAGGGGCAGACTTGAGTGGTTGCAATAGAGACCATTGACCTGCAAAGCTAAGGTATTTACTATCTAGTGCTTTACAGAAAAAGTTTTTCAACCCTCGGTCTAAATAATCCAAATTCTTTGAAATATGTTAAGGTACACTGGTGAATTTATGTAAATATTTCTTACGGGTTTGATGAGAATGTGTATTCTCTTATTGCTGTATGTCGACACTGTAATCTCTAAATATTGTATACCTTATATCTATCTATGTACATGGAGTTGTCAATAACTTATCAATAGGTGAGAGAGTATTGAAGTAGCCCCACCATAATGGTGGATTTATCAATTTCTCCTTGTAGATTTGATCATTATGTGGTGCCCTTTCTATCCCCAATAATGCTTTTTTATCTTAAAGTCCATTGTGATTGTGTGATTTTAATGTAGCTACACCAGTCTTCTTTTCATTATTATATACCTGATATATCTTATGGTTTCCATATCCTTATGTTTGTAAATAGCATATAGCTATGTTTTTAAAAACTACTTTGACTCTTTTAGCTGTAGAGTTTAATCCATTTATGTTGTGATTACTTACATATTTGAATTTTTTCCCTTTGGTCTTTCCTTTCTATTTTCTATTTGGCCCTCTTTTTCTACAATTCTTTCTTGTATTTTTAAAATTTTTCTTTGCACGGGGTAAATAGGTGGAGATACTGTTATGTTTATTTGTTTATTATTGCCTTTCCCTTCCTCTGCTGTTTTGGAATTTCTGCATTCTGTGTCTATTCTTTCAGAGTCTTTAAGATACTGTAGAACATAACCACCAAAGCCATGTTCTCAAATTCCAACTTCGTCACACAGTAGTTAGATGACTTGTGGCTCATGTTTTTGTGTCTTTTATTTTCCCTCATGTATAAAATGGAGACTGTCAGAAGATTGTTGGAAGAATGTAAATGAGTTGATACATAGACAGCATTAAAACATTGTAAATATCATATGGGTGGTTTCTCTTGAAATTCTATCTTGAATGCTTTTCTTACAGACATTTAAAATTAATACTTTAACCCCTTCAAAACAATACAAGGACCTCAGAACAGTTTAACTCTGATCATCCTCCAGCTGATTTATGTTATCGCCCAATATTTTAATTGTGCTTTTTAACCCCACAAATTTGACATTATTATTATTATTTACAGACCAATTTTCTTTAGATTACCCCAAATGTTTATCAATTTATTTGCTCACCATTTTTTCCTTGCATCTCAGTATTTCTTATTGGGTCACTTCCTTCATCCAAAGGTGTGTTTTAGGAGTTCGTCTAGTGAAGGTGTTAAAAAGCAAAGCTTTTATTTTTCTAAAAATGTCTTATTTCCATTTTTGTTCTGGAAATATAATTTTTCTGGACACAAAATTATAGGTTGACAGTTATTTTTCTCAACATTTAGAAGATATTCTAGTGTCTCTGGCTGCCATTATTGCTGTTTAAAATTCTTTGGTCTACTTGCTTTTCTTCTCGCAATGCTTTTTTTTTTTCTTTTTGGTACGCGGGCCTTTCACTGTTGTGGCCTCTCCCGTTGCGGAGCACAGGCTCCGGACGCGCAGGCTCAGCGGCCATGGCTCACGGGCCCAGCCGCTCCACGGCAAGTGGGGTCTTCCCGGACCGGGGCACGAACCCGTGTCCCTTGCATTGGCAGGTGGACTCTCAAACACTGCGCCACCAGGGAAGCCCTCGCAATGCTTTTAATATGGCCTTTTCCTCTGGTGTTTTGCAATTTCATTCTCGTGTATCTTGGTTTGGTTTTCTTTTCATGTATATTATTTGATACATGTATATGTTGTTCTTTCTCTTTCTGGTTTTCTTTTTAGGTATTCTACTTGATACGTGTATATGCCAGTACTTCCTCTCTTGGTGGATTCATGTCTTATATTAATCTTGAAACACTGTCAGCTATATACTATAACCTATATCTAATCTAAGAGAGTAGACTGTTAGTAATCTGTTAGTAATCTAACAGTCTCTAACAGTAATCTGTTAGTAATCTAACAGTCTCTTCACCTCTAGCCTCTAACCTATTCTTTTTGGTGTCTCATTCTGGGATTCTGATTAGATAAATGTTACATCTTCACATTCTATCTTCCATAACTCTTTAAAATATATATATATTTATTTATTTATTTATTTTTGGCTGCATTGGGTCTTGGTTGCTGTGCACGGGCTTTGCAGTGAGCGGGGGCTACTTTTCATTGTGGTGCGGTGTGGTGCATGGGCTTCTCATCGCGGTGGCTTCTCTTGTTGCGGAGCACGGGCTCTAGGCACGTGGGCTCAGTAGTTGTGGCTCGCGGGCTCTAGAGCACAGGCTCAGTAGTTGTGCGCACGGGCTTAGTTGTTCTGCGGCATGTGAGATCTTCCTGGACCAGGGTTGGAACCCGTGTACCCTGCATTGGCAGGCGGATTCTTAACCACTGTGCCACCAGGGAAGTCCCCAAAATGTGATTTTTATCCTCGTGAATATTCCACATGAGCTTGAGAAGAATGTGTATTCTGCTGATTTCAACTATGTCCTTACTGATTTTCTACCTACTGGATCTACCCGTTTCTGACAGAGGGGTGTTGTCATTTACTTGTTTTTGACTAATAAAGTTCCTTGTAGATAAGTAGGGGTTACACTTGGAAAGACTCTTCGTTAAAAATATTTCACTTCCCTTCATGCTTCAAAATTTTCACACGTCTACTTATATGGTATATAACAAATAAAGCATTTTCACATTCAAAGAATAAGCAAAAGTGAATTTGCTACACCCAAATAAAGAACCATAACAAACAAGAAATATAGATATCAATTACAAGATAAGAAGCAAAAAAAGAAAAAAAAAGAAAGAAAGAAAAAAGATAAGACGCAAGCTCAAGCAGTTTCTAAAGTGGGAGCAAAAATAATAATCCAGCAATTTGGCCTGTTTCTTCAGCAAGGCTAAATAAGAATGTCAGCTGTGGCCAAAAGGAAATTAAGCATATCTCAACTTCAAGATATGCTTAAAATATTTAGATTAGATCATAAAAATAGTAATATTCTTAACTACAGTAAACATTATCTAACTTATCCATAGGTACATTTTGCATTACTTGGCTTTAAGACTGCCTACGAAGATAAACACAGCAGTCCCCAAATGATACTCACACATCGTACTGAGGGATTGGAGTAGAGAGGGTGTGTGAAAAATACATTTGATTCTTGGGAAGTTTACATATAGTTCTCGGTCTTCAGGTTACATTTAGCCATCATCATTTCTTCATATTTTCTGTATCTAGCCTTTACACCCAGCTATAGATTTTACCTGTTTCTCAAGTTTTGCTAGTGTACTTTGTATTGGGGAGACCCCATTCACTCCATGTATCTACCTTCATTCTGTTCTACCTCATTTTCATCTCCCATACCAACATTAGCAAATGAAACCTTCAAGAGGGAAAAACTTGTATAAGGCAGCACAATAAACACGGGAGTTGGACATCAGTTCTCAGCAAAAGTGTAAAAAGATTAACTTTGGTTCTAAACGCTTAGAAAAGTAATGGAGATCATTGATACCAAAACCGGTTCATATTTCAAAAGGTCCTGTTTATTTTTTTTTAAGAGTTACTTGAACTTGTAGATTTAGGAATGCTAGAGACAGTGAATTTTCATTTCAGCAGAGCATGTAGAAAACCTTTTATGAAATCCTTCTTGGTTATAGCATTGTTGAATGAACTAAAGTGCTTGATCTTGAAAAGTATTGGTTCATAAATGATTATTATCTCAGAGCTCATTTTTGGTGGTGGGCTGCAAGGCTCTTTTGTAAGCCTGTTTTATGTAACTGTTCTTTTTTTTTTTTTAATTAGACTTAGGTGGAAACACAGAAGGCATGTTCATTAAATTTACAGATGTTATAAATTTAAAGTGATCGCTAATAATATTTTAAAATCTGAAATTATGTCCTAAAACAAACAAGATGAAATTTAATATGGTTTAAAGGTAAAAATTAGGTTTAAGTATTAAATTATGGAAGTACAGACTATGTAAGGTGAAACATATGGTTTAATTGTAGTCTGTGAAATTGACTTGGATATTTGATCTGACTCTCTGTAATATGCTTGCTAAAAATCCTAATGCAAGTTCGGGATGCATTATTGTCAGGGTATGCTTGGATCAAAGTGGCTGATCCCTGTGTGACTCGGTTCTCAGCCCACTGTATTTGAATGTTGTGTTCTCTTCTGAGTGTACAGTTCAAGGAGAAAAGTGAAAAATCAAAGCACATTCAAAGCAGGGTATGGAATGTGGTTATGAGGGCTCACCATTGCATTTGAAGAACAATGAAAGGTTCTAGAGATTTTGAAGAAGAGGAAAATATGAGAAGATCTGGTAGTTACTTAATAGTTGGTTCAAATATTTCAAGGCTTGCAATGTCTATAAGAAATGAGATTAATTTTGTGTGGCTCTTTGGGGCAGAACCAGCACCAGTGGTCTGGGGAAGTGGTTAAGGGTTAAGGGTTAACCAGTGGTTAAGGGAAGTTGATTTGATGTTCACAAATCAAATGACACAAACTTTAGAGTTAAGCAACCCTGGATTTTAATTCTGGCATCAGCATTGGCTTTGGCAAAAGGAATGAAACATCTGAGCTTCATTTTCCTGCTAAATAGGTATAACAAGGCTCATCTCATTTTAAGGATTAGAAATAATAATATAAAAATGGCTTAGTTCCTGGCATAGGTACTCAATGAAAAATAATTATACATAATATTGATAAAAATAGAGATTTCCAACAGTGGAAAAGTTTAAGTGGTTGATGGTGTAGTGGAAACACTGGAGAGAGGATTTCTACTTAAGATAGCAGACTAAGGTCTGTTCCAACTTTTAGGATAATGGTTTTATTTCCCATCTTGGTTTGAAATCTCTCTTTCCCCTGACTGTGCTTCTCCCATGCTTCACAAAACAAGCAGGTCCAATCTACTTTAACCAAGTTTATTTTATAGACTTTCATTGATTTCTGAGAGTCAAGTGACCTTAAAGAAGTTAGAAAGGAGGGGGTCATAGCTATGACAAAGCTGGAGTTTCAAGAAGAAGCAAATGCAATGTTACAGATGGAAGGACTTCTGACTTAGTGGCGCCGGGGGCTACTGCGGGGAGAAGATTATAAAGGTTGGTTAGGTCACGAGAGGCATTATGTGAAAGAAGCCTCCACTACTTCAAACCACATCAGGCTCTTGGTAAGAGCTGCGAGAAAAATAGGATCCAAGGCAGTCGTGCGATGCGGGCGAGGCAGGTCTGGGCTTGCTGCTTGCAGGTAAGGACCAGTAGTTTGGAGACTCCCCGGGACCGAATGGAGGCCCTTGGGTGCCACCAGTTTAAGGCATGAGTTGAGGAGATTAAAAAAAAAAAAGGAAGCGACAAAAGGGGAAAAATAGGTGGGAGGGTCCCAGCAGGAAGACCAAGGCTGGAGGGTCTTTGGGTGCTGCAGGTTTACTGCCCGCAGGTTAGTGGCCACGAATTGCACACTAAGACCCGGGGCGCTGTAACTGGCTCCCTCCGCCAGGAGCATCCACTCTTGCCCGGGGCAAACCTCTCCTCGCGCTCTACTCCTTCTCACGCCTCCCAGCTGCTAGTGGGTCCTGCTAGGGCACTTCTGAAAACCCGTCGGCGGCTCAGAACTTCGGTCCGACTTCGATCGCGGCCTTGATAACTCGGCGCGTTGCCTTGCCCTCTCTCCTACCTTCCGTCTCCCGCCCACCCGGCCCCGCTGGCCAGTTCTCCTCCAGCGCTGCGGTCGACCAGATGCTCCGCGCTTCGGCTGCCGCCAAGACCCGGAGAGCGGAGCGGCTCCCGGCTGCGCGGCGCGCGCTCGCAGGCTCGCTCCCCGAGATGTACTGGGCATGCGCGGCGCGCGGCCGGCTTGGGCGAGCGGGTGAGCTGGCGGGCAGCTCCAGAGTTCCCCGGCGGCGGCGGCGGCGGCGGGCCAGGCGTTCTAGCCGAGCGCGAGGTCGGCGCTGAGCTCGACCCGGAGACCGCGTCTCCTCGGCCGGACGCAGGCGGCGGCTGGGCGGCTCGCGGAGGATTGGGAGGGCGCGGTCCGCGTCGGGGGCTTTCTCCCGGCCGCCTCCCGCTGGGTTTGGGTTCGAGGCGCCTCCGGGGAAGCCGCGGCCCCGAGGGCAGATCCGAGGTAAGAGCCCCTTGGCGAAAGGCGCCCGCTGGGGTCCGGCGGCTTGGACTCTCCCTCGATTTTCAAAATCTGCCTTTGTGTGCCGGGATGGAGTGGTGCCAGGCGCCGCGTCCGTCTTCATTCACTTTGACTGCTTTCAACTGGTGTCGGGAGCCAGGTGTGCGAGGGCGCTGCCGCCGAAGTGCGTTCGCGGGCGGGTCCCGGGGCGCTCGGAGCCGGTGCCGACCCTCGGTCGCCCGCCGCGCCCGGGGCTCCTGCACGGTGGGCAGAGAAGATGCACACCGTCCTTGTCATATTTCCCGGTAACCTGAGCTTTCGCAGATACACCTGCGCTTCTCTGGTCGGTGGGGAGACTCCAGAACGAGTATTCTTCTCCTGGCTTGTCTTAGACTTGGGGTTTCGAGAGCTACCCTCCCCACCCCCAAATGGGGGGGGTCTTTTCCAATTGACACTTTGCACCAAGGTCCCACCATCGTATACCCCCTCAAATTTCGAGAGAGCTTGTTGTTTGTGCATAGTTGTCCCTCTTAATTCCTGGTGACTTTCCTTTCGTAGCGGGCTCCACTCCTCTCACTCACCATTTTACTTTTGGGGAGACAGCCCTTCTGGTGTCTTTGTCACTGAATGCCTTTGGAGTGGATTTCCAAGACCCTGCCCGCCCCTCCTATGCTCTCACTTTCTACTTTCCTTTCAAGGACTACCTGTATGCAGAATCTTGGCACGGATTGTTCCCTTCCTTTGCACTGTTTCTCAAATCCTCCTTTCCCCGTAGTACCCGTTGCATCGCTGGACTCTCTTTGGGGGTAGGATGCTGTATTAGGTATTAGGAATTGAAATCCATAGACGTCAAGAGCGGTAGAGCATTAGGAATTGGAATCCACCTTTACAAAACATATTTCAATGACATGTATTCTAGCTTTAATTTTTAAGGTTTCAGTTCTCGCCTCAGTTAATAAGAGGAATAGCTAATGTCTTAAGAGTTCAGATAAAACTTGGTTTCAGAGGCATGTGACTAGTTTGATTTTGGCTTTATTTTTTTGGGAGATAGAAGAATTAGGATTCCCAGAAAGCTTCTTTATATACGTATATCAAAGTAACTGTGTTGTGTATTGCTTCTAATTTATTTCACTTGAAAGGATATTATTCTTCTACAGCGACTTGGGTTTTGGAAAGTGTGAACTAGTAATTTAGATCATGTGGTCATTGAAAATTAAAGTCAATGTCATCCTTTCTCACCTAGTATAGATTTTCTAGGAATTGGAGTTTTCTGGACATATTATTATAGTTCTTTCTTAAGTTGCTGGTGTGGAAAATTTTTCGTCATGGGTTCACATTTTTAATTACCAATTTGAAAAATAACCCACTTTATAGACTTGCCACGTAAAGGGTAGGGTAGAATGTATTACAAATGTAGTAACATTTTATAGAATGCCTTTAGTGCAGAATTCAGAGATTAATACTTTTAAAAATTCCCCAAGTCATTCTCTTCACAGCAGAAAAAAAGAAAAGGAGGAGAGTTAACTTGCTTTTAATTCCACTGTTGTGAGATAACCACTGTTCACAATATTTGATACATTCTCTTTGTAATCTTTTTTTTCTCTCTCTTTCCAGTGTCATTGACTATCATTATATAGTAATTTTCAGCCTTTTATTAATACCAGGGGAATACTTTAAGTTCTATTCAGAGTGAAGATTCTCAAAATGGTTTATTCTTATTTGTTCCCTATTGGGAATCTAATGCTGAATTTTGTCCACTTTGCTTGCTTCTGATCAGATGTAAAGATTTCATTTTGTTTTCATCTCTAGCTTTTCCTGCTTTCAATTTTTAAATCTTTGCTGATACTTCTTAGTTTGCTAGACTTTGCCTGTTTTGGTTGCTGTTCACAGTTTTGAGGAGTACTGGTCAGATGTTTTATTGAATGTCCTCTATAGGCATTCCTCTAATATTGTTCTCCTCCTCAGACTGAGGTTTTGGGTTTTTGAGGGGAAGATCACAGAGGTAAAGTGCTACTTTTATCACATAATATAAAGGGTCCGTACTATGCAACATGATTTATCACTGTTGATATTTATCTTGATCACCTGGCTGCAGTAGTATTAGTTTTCTGCACTGAAAACTTACTCTTTTTCTTTCTTTCAATGCTTTTTCTTAGAAGGAAGTCACTGTGAGCAGCCCATACTTAAGGAGTGGAGAGTTATGCTTCTCCTCCTTGAGGGTGGAGTGTTTATATAAGTTTTGGGGAATTCTTTTGAATGGCAGATTTGTCTTTTTTCCCTATTTATTAATTTACTCAATCATTTGCTTGTATTGGTCTGGCCTCCTGGATATATATTTATACTTTGGGTTATAATCCAATACTACTTTATTTTGTTCCTCAAATTGTTTCAGCTTTGGCCATTGGGAGCTCTTTCAGTTGGTTCCTGTCCTCCTTTGACATATCTCCATTAATGTAAGTTTTTTAAAAGATCACTTCCTTACTTTCTAGCATTAAAAGATGCTCCAGGATTATCTTGTATATTTCCATTTCCTGCCCCAGCCCTAGAGTCAGCCAGAAAGAATCTGGTTCATCTTCTTGGGAAATGGTGTTGGAAGCCAAGAAAGATTTGGGTTCTAGGTATTCTTGTTGCTACTGAGGTGTCATTACTTCTAGGCCCTCTCATCTGACAGCAGGAAATACATATGTGTGTATACAAACCCCTGTATGTACTCTTACAGGGGTACATGTTTCTCTTTGTAACCATGTGTATCTATTTTAAGGTAAATATGAGTTCATACGGTTGTGTCTTACTCTACATAATCCATTACCACCTATATCATCCTGGATTCCTCCCCTTGCTTATCTGTAAACTCATTCTAATAGGGAGAAGAAACCTGGCTTCCACCACCTGCCATCCATTTACTTAATTGTTCAAACCCATTATATGTGTATAGTGGTATCAAAATTGTTAACCTGTGCTCCCTTCACAAAGAGGGGGAACAGCTTTATCAACTAGAGTACATTGCGTATGTGTAGTACATTTTATAGATTTTTAGATTATATAGATTTTTAGATTTTATAGATTCCAATTAGTCTTACAGATTCCATTCCTTTTCCTCCTGTTCCTTTCATGAGGTTGTTGCACACATGTATGATACAGGTAGATACTTTTGTCACAATCTACATTCTATTTTGGGATCCCCAGACCTTCTACATGATTTTTTAAAAATTTGTGTATATTGTTTCACTCTTTGTCCTGTGACGTTCTGTGAGTTTTGACAAATGAGCAATTTCATATATCTATTATCATACAGAATAATTTCAACAGATTATTAAATCTTCCGTGTTTCATGTATCACTCCCTTAACTCCCTTCCCCCGGCAACCCCTGATTTTTTTTACAGTCTCTATAGTTTTGCCTTTTCTGGACATCATATAATTAGAATCATATAGCCTTCTCTGACTTCTTTCCCTTAGTAATGTGCATTGAAGGTTCATTCATGTTTTCTTGTAGTTTGATAGCTCATTTCTTTTTATCATGCGATAATATTGCATTGTATGGATGTATCACAGTTTGTGTATCTATTCATCTATTGAAGGATATCTTACTTGCCTCTGGTTTTTGGCCACTATGAGTAAAGCTGCAATGAAAATTCGTGGGTAAATTTTTATATGGACATAAGTTTCCAGATCAGTTGGGTAAATACCTAGGAACATGATTGCTGGATCATATGGTAAGATTCTGGTTGGCTTTGTAACATATTGCCAATCTGTTTTCCAGAGTGGTTGTACCATTTTGCATTCCCACCAACAGTGAATGCAAGCTCCTGTTGCTCCTCATCCTTGCCAACATTTGGTATTGTCAGTTTTTTTTATTTTATCCATTCTAATAAGTATACAGTAATATCTCATTGCTTTAATTTGCCCTTTCCATGACATTTAATGTTAATCATCTTTTCATATGCTATTTTCCATTTCTTTGGTGAGATGTCTGTTCTGAACTTTTGCCCATTTTTAATAGGGTTGTTTGTTTTCCTATTTTTGAGTTTTGAGAATTCTTTATATATTTTTGGTACAAGCACTTTATCAGATATTTGTTTTGCAAATATATTTTTCCAATTTGGCTTGTCTTTTTGTTTTCTTAACAGTGTCTTTACACAGCAAATGTTTTTAATTTTAATAAAGGCCAACTTATCAATTTCATGGATAAGCTTTTGGTGCTGTATTTAAAAACTCATTTTCAGACTCTAGACCACCTAGATTTTATCCTGCTTTCCTGCCCCTAGAAGTTTTTTAGTTTTACATTTATATCTGTGACCCATTTGAGTTATTTTTTGTGAAAAATGTATAAAAAGACACTTTTCACTTTCTGTGAAAAGGTTAAGTGTCTAGATTCACTTTTTTGTCCATGGACTTTGAGTTGTACCAGTAGCAAATTAATGTGATTTTTAAGTCAAGTAGATTATATATTAGGTTTAGGATGGAAAGGAAAGTGTTTTTATTTGATTTTTTTTACATGTTTTGTGAAATTGCTTAAAAGAAACAGTTGAGAAATGATTTGGAAACCAAAATGTAATACTGCATAGGCTATGTGCTGAGATTGATTCCTGGACATCGTATATAATTCATTTCCTTCTTCCTCACTAAATCAGAGATTCTCCTTTGTGGAAAATAGAATTCTTAATACAGAGTAACATATGTCAGTTATTTCAGATCTAATCGTAGAACTAATTAATAAAGCTTTATTTTTCACAAAAAAGATCTGAAATAAGAGATTTGCAGGGTGTGTGCCGAGAAGAGGCAGATGATATACACACCATATAGAAACTTGAGACTTAACTGGTTTTGAATCTTATCCCATACCACTCCTCTTGCCTTTTTTCAAGCGGCCTTTTTTCAAGTACCTTTCTTTTGGTCAACACTTTGTGTTGTTGATATTGGGGCCAGAAGTATTGTTAAATTACAATTAGAACCAATACCCTTCAGGAAGCATCTAGAGAGATCAGACATCATAAAACTAGCATCTTTGGGTCTTCCCTGGTGGTGCAGTGGTCCCCGATGCAGGGGACACGGCTTCGTACCCTGGTCCGGGAAGATCACACATGCTGCGCAGCGGCTGGGCCCGTGAGCCATGGCCGCTGAGCCCGTGAGCCATGGCCGCTGAGCATGCGCGTCCGGAGCCTGTGCTCCGTAGCGGGAGAGGCCACAACAGTGAGAGGCCCGCATACCGCAAAAAAAAAACCCCAAAAAAACAACAAAAAAACTAGCATCTTTGGTATGGGAGGCATTACATACATTATCTCTTTTAACTCTTACAAGAGCTCTTTAAGGCAGATCCCCTTATTTCCATATTACAGGTAAGAAATAGGCTCAGAAAGATAAAATGACTTGTCCATGGTCCACATGGGGAGAGAAGGACAGAGTTGGGATGGAAATCCTGATCTTTCTGACTCCAAAACCCATGTTCTTTTCACTTTGCTATGCTATCTCTAGTAAATGAAAAAGTGCTAAGATAGTATTAATATGTCTTTGATTTTATTCTTTTCTTTAACGCTGTACACTACTTAAATGACTACTGATCTAATCGAGAATGGCTCAGAAGATTGTGTTTTTGAGATCCATGGAGATTCTTTTAACTTTTTTTTTCTGTTGACTGATCTACATCCCACTGACCCAGAGGTATGAGGTATTGGAACATGTTTATAAAGAACGGAGTGCCTTTAAAGAGAGGAAGTTGTGGAGGATTAGGAAAAATAGAACAAGCAATGGTAGCATTAGCTAGTTGTTTATCCCTTTGCCTCTCTGAATTATAAGTTTCCTGAGGGCAGGGAATTGAGTCTCAATGATCTTTAAGCACAGCACATCACATGTGCTATGCACTCACAAACTGTTTGCTGGATGAAATCAGCACTAAATATACTTTTTACAGAAGTTCGTTTAGAATGTTTAGAAGGGGATGAATTTTTCTTCACACAGTAAGTTGAACGTAATTACATTTCATTTATTCATTCATTCATCATTTGTTGAGCATTTGTTGAGTATCTGTTCTGTGCCAGACACTGGAAACACAGAGGCGAATAAGACAGGGTCTCTGCTTTCTGTGATCAGGGAACCCAGAGAATGGAGGCAACCAGAGAACCATTTCAGTACAGTGTGTAGCTAAATGGAGTATGTATTAAACAAACAAATAAGCAATGGACTTTGCAATCAGAGAGACCTTCTCTGCCTTAGTTTTCTTATCTAAGGAGTGGAAACAGTAGCAGTACCTACTTGACACAGTTTTGGGGAGTAGGTTAAGTGAAAAAGAGAAAAAAATGTTCATGTTTATCTTTATATCTCAGTGCATAGGAGAAGGGAGAGGCTCACGGTGGTTGAGGGAGTCAGAAAAGTCTTTACTGGGGATGTGACCCTTGACTATTTTTAAAATAAATTTATTTATGTATTTACTTTTGGCTGTGTTGGGTCTTTGTTGCTGCACGCGGGCTTTCTCTAGTTGCGGTGAGCGGGGGCTACTCTTCGTTGTGGTGCGTGGGCTTCTCATTGCAGTGGCTTCTCTTGTTGCGGAGCACGGGCTCCAGGCACGCGGGCTTCAGTAGTTGTGGCTCGCAGGCTCAGTAGTTGTGGTGCACGGGCTTAGTTGCTCCGCGGCATGTGGGATCTTCCCGGACCAGGGATCAAACCAGCGTCCCCTGCATTGGCAAGCGGATTCTCAACCACTGAGCCACCAGGGAAGCCCTGACCCTTGACTTTTATAGGATAAATTTTTGAGGATAAGAATGAGAGTATGAGGTGGGACTCCAGGGCATTCCACGCAGAAAGATAAATAAATGTGAAGTATGCAGAATGGGTGGGCATGATGAGAGTGGTGGGGAATTCTGTGTGTTTTCATAGACGGAGCCTCCAGGATTATTAGAAAGAACTGAATAAGCAGTTATTTTTCATTTTTGTAAGTAACAATACAATAGTCATTACACTGGAGTAGGAGAGAATAAAGGTACCAAACCTGTTTGAAGAATTGCACGAATCCCTTCTACTAATCATGTGACTTTCTGAATGTAGTCCTTTATGTAGCAAGTAAATTCTTGTGTTCTTTTTCAGTCCTGTGGCACTCAAGTGATTTTATTAAGAAAGAGCACTTGTGTGTTTGGGTGAAATCAGAGGTCTTCTCTCAAACCATATTTTTTAAAAAATTTAATTTAATTTTTTTTAAATTGAAGTATAGTTGATTTACAATGTTGTGTTAGTTTCTCTGTACAGCAAAGTGATTCAGTTATATATACATATATGTGTGTGTGTGTGTGTGTGTGTGTGTGTGTATATATATATGCATGTATACTTTTCCATCATGGTTTATTGAACTATTCTTATATTTAGTAGCATGGAAACGTAAGAATCTAATATCCCACAAAGGTGGGATCTAGTCCTATTTGAGCCAATCCAGAATTCTAAGAACCATGAACAGTTTCTCAACAGAACCTGAAACATAATACTTAGGAACGTTCTAAAATAATCTGTTAAGTGAATGAATTATGTGCTTGATAAGAGGTCAGAGTTTTGTAGTTGAAATTGTGTTTTTAATATAAGGAGAAAAAAAGGGGGGAAAAGATCAATAGAAGTTTATATTTAAGTAGAGGGAAAAAGATATTTTCAAAGTCCTCTATTCCTCTATTGAAGACTATTGATATGAATTTCATTTTATTTAGAAGATCCTTTATTAGCACCATTAGAGTATTACTTCTCTATCACCATTAGAATATTATTCCTTATCCTAGAAATACATGCATATTATTGATATATTTATTGGTTTAATGCAACAATAGAATGTTTCCAGTGTCTGAAATATAACGTTTGTGATCATTAAACACTGTAATTTTTTAAACATTTATTTTCTAATGAAAAATATTAGAAACAATTGCAATATTACAAAACATTATAAATATTAGAATCCACAGAAAAAAAGTATAAGCAGCAAAACAAATCCATAAAGAAAAATATGGATGAAATTTGTCACTTTTGAGATGACATTGAACACAATTTAATTTTCTACAATAATTTTGACATTTGAAGTTAATGGTAATCTTAGACATGAACATATAATAAGTATGTTGATTTTAAGTATGTTGATTTTTTAAGTATGTTTTAAGTATGTTGTTTTTTAAATTTTAAGAAAGATATACTTGTGATGAAAGAGAAAGAAGATACATTTAACTTTCATATGTGGAAGAAAACAGAACATTATTGTAGCTATGTAGATTTTTTTCCCCCAAATAAGCGTGCTAATCTTGTTTGTGTGTGTGTGTATGTGTAATCTCCAGTTTCTCTTTCCAGTATGTTTTAAGAACTTTTACTGTTTTATGAACAACTGTGTATTGGGATTTAGAATTATTACTTTTTAATTCAGAAATATTAATTTAGAAACCCTGTCTTTAGGTTGATTTGTCTTATTATTTTAGTGTATTTATCTACACTATCAGAACTTCTGATGTAAAGTCTGTTGAGTTTGTGTACTGTGGCTAGGTTATATATTTTTTACATCTCATGATCCTTTTAGTCAAGAGAGAACATTAATTTTGTTGGTAGTTCTTTTATTTAGCTCTTTTGTGGGGCCTTGTTAGACTCTGAATAATTTAAAAGCAATGGAATCCTTTCTGTGATAAAAATCTAGTCATTAGGCCAAATCTTGTAGCATTATTCACATGATACTCATGCATGTAAAGGTGTGGAATTAATATGTATGCCTGAAGGATGTGTATTAAAGAGGGTTTTTTTAATTATTGAGGAAAATAACCCTCTAAAGATTTTAATGTGCATGAATTCACAGATTTGCTTAAAGTCTTATCTCTTCTGTTTTTAAGTGAATGATCCATGAGAGTCAACCCTGAACAATAATGTGTAAAGAACAATATAAAAAACATTTATAACTTCATTTAAATTCAGGAATAATTAGTCCTCTATTATATACAAATTATAGCAATTATATATCAATTATATACAAATATAATTAGTATATTTGCTATCTTTATAGAATTATAGGAGAAATTAAGGGTTTAAAGTACCATTTCTTCTTTTTCTGTTATTTTACATTTTCATATATTTCTTATGCAAATGACTGAAATAAAAGTTTCAGCACCATTTATTAAAACATCTATGCACTTCACCGTATTTCACGTTTTTCACCTTAATCCTCAAGATTTTCTATGGTCTCATGAAGGAAATAGTCTTATAAAAATCTTGAAGCAGATAAATGACCATGTGGGTTTTCCCTTGACACCCCTTCTCCATCCTGCTTCCCTCCTTCCTGCTTTACCCCATCCTCCAGCCCCAGTGTTCGACCTCTTTTCAGCGCCCAAATGACGTTAGCTGAAAAATGTATCTTTCATAACTTTGCTATCTTTCCAGTTACAATTTGAACTCTTTCTCACTGCCTGGTGAGATCTCAGCCGTGGAGAGTGAAATCTGAATAAAGGAGACATTCATGGTGGTTATGACATTGAAGGTTAAGTTTAGGCTGCTGGAGAGTTTGAAACAAAGGAGTGATTGAAGCCCTCATCACCTTCATCTTACTCGGGTAGTAAGTAAATTATTTTGAAAGTAAAGTCTCATTATGAAGATAATGAAATCTTGTCCAGACTAAATACATTCACAGTGACTGACTTCAGTTGGAATGCATCTTAACACCATTCAGTTTTCGTACAAATTAGAAATGATCCACCATAGTTTTCTGTGTATATTAGAATATATGCTAGTGACTTTTTTTTTTTTTAACATTTTGTTTTGTAGGAGCCCCTTAACACTGTAGGGAATTTTAGAATTTGAATTCAAATATTTGTCAAGTAAATTTGTATAATATAAAAAAATTTTTTTATGGAATAGTCCATGGTCTTCTAAAGGGTCTTCAAATAGGAATAAACGTTTCCTCATCTTGGGACTTCCCTGGTGGCCCGTGGTTAAGACTGCGCCCTTCCACTCCAGGGGGCACGGGTTGGATCTCTGGTGACGAAGCCTCCCCTCCCACACCTTACCTATATCTGTTACCTAGAGTTATTTCCACTTTCTCTCTTTCCCAGGCAGTTGGAATATTTGAAGTATGATTTTTGTGAGCTATCACTGTACTACAGGGTAGAAGGCCTGAGAATATGGTATAATTTAGCCCAGTGGCCACCGATTATATATTGTGTTATATTTATGGTTTTCAAAGGCATTTATATGATTAACCTAAAAGATTCCAAACTAAAAGATTCCAAACTAATGGATTAAGTAGTAAAATGATCGGGAAAACTAGTGGTGGTAGATTCTGATAGATAATAGAAATAGTTTGGCAGTAACAAAAGTAGAAACGCTAAAATTTCCCAAGAATCTATAGGCTGTTTTTACCACCACTGTGCTGTTCATGAACTACATATGGGGAACTTTGATTACATATACTGTAAAGAACAATGTATTGTTTGTTAGAAGTATATGTTAACTATTTATTCAGTAAATAAACATAAAATAAAGTAAAGTTGGGTTCTGAACTGTCCCTGTTCTTGCAAGATTTAACAGCCAGATCTTTCTGGCTAACACTGATTTTATGAGGCTAATGCGGACATTCATTGGATTTTGGATATTAGGTGTAATGTAACAAATGTTTGCTGTCCACAGAGGTGGGTTTAGTTCTGTGATCCTGAGAGAGCGGATATAAATTTGTGGGGAAGCTTTTAAGATGAGGTAGCTGATCTAAACCTGCTGGGTTTTTCTCCCTTCCAAAGGAGCACGGGAGTGTGTAGAATTTTGCAAGGAGTTGATTTGAGAACTTGACTTAATTTTAAAGGCAAAAGACACTATTTTTTTTTTTTCTGAAAGAACTTTTAAAAGCTTCTAGCTGTGATCACCTTAGCTTCCTATTTCCCCCTTACTCTTACTAAGTTTCTGTTACTGCTGTCAGCTATAGCAACCACTGGGAAGGATAATACTGGGGTAAAATTTCCTTTAAAAGGAAAATTATGGAAGAGGGATGTGTACAATATGCATGTGTACAAAATGCATATTGAATACAATAAAGTACATACTGAAAGGTCTTTTGTACGTGAGGGTGAGTTTTGTTAGTTGTTGTGGTGATAGATCTTGTTTGATTCATTTCCGTTTTCTCCAGTGATCCTTTTGTGGTATGCATATACGAGATAGTTAAGTGAGATTAAGGATTTGGCTAAACCGTTAGCAGGCACATTGGCTTAATTCAACCCAATCTAGTTTCTTGATCAAACAGTTCTGGACATATTCAGCTTTATTTAATAGAAAATAATTTTGTTTCATTTAGTGAAAGTTATCTGTCAATAAAGAAATATTTAAAAAGTGCCTGTATTACTAAATAATAATAATAATTACTGTAATTAATAAGACAGACAAGGTTGCTATCCTTACTGAGTCCACAGTGTCAGAAACCTAGATTAGAAGAAGCGTAAAAAACTTAAAAGAAGCATCAGATTCTAGGTAAATGGTCAAAAATGTGGAAAATAAAGAATAACCTTTCTGGCTTCTTCCTCCCTCCCATCCTTCTTCTCTTTCCTTTCCCTTCCCTCTTGTTCATTTCTAAGAGAGTGAAGATATTCACATTTTGTGTTATATTTTTAAACACATCCTGATATTGTGGATTTATAAAATAACTCCATTTCCAAATTACGTATGATTTTACAGTCATCCCTCAAAAGAACATTTGTTATTTGTAAACAGCTGTGGGAAAAATTATGGTATGCCAGAACTCCCTTTGAAAGATTTTCAACTGTTAAGGTCAACTTAAGATCAGAACAGACAAGTATGGTTTGTATTAGGTTTATACACACTGGTCAGTATTTTTTTTCTTGGAAATGTTTAGGAATGAAGAAGGCATTATTCATAAAATGAAGTCATACTAAAGACCTCAGGCTGGTTGTAAAGTGGTAAACTTTAGAGATGGGGAAATATGTGTTATCGTGAATTTGGAATGTGTGTAACTTTAAGACCATCATCTGAAGCAACACTGCCTTTGTATTTGACTTGCAAGAAAGAAAGATGGGGACTCCTCCTCTTCTAGTGGAGCCCAGTACTTCCTAACACACCTCTCAAATTACACACTGCTGAAATGATCCCCACAATGTGTTTGGCTCATGTGTTTCTCGTTAGCAACTATGAATGAAAGATTCATAACTATCTATTTCAAAAAAGTCTTTATTTGCATTACAAAGAGCTTGCTTGGAACAGGATCAAGAATTGTTTTTAAATTGTAAGTCAGCATGTATGGGTTGGGCCATGATTGACACTGGACCTTTAAAAAAATAATTTCTGTGCACAAAGAAGGTTCTGAATAAATATTTATCAGACCATCAATTACTACGTTGACTGTAGAAGGATAAGAGTACCTGAGTTTTCCCACATTCTTAGTGATTTGGATCAAATATTTTTGTAGCTATTATAGAAAGCCCTGCTAACCTTTCCCTTATCTTTCCTACCGGGTGGTATATGACAGGATCACAGAAAGGAGTAGGATGTCATACAAACTTGCCAGACAGATAATTAGAGTCCCCGTGGCAACCTTGTGACCTGATTTTCCAAGCCCTGTCTACCTCACTGGAGAGTTATAGCTGTATACTCTTAGCTTAAAGAACTCTTGGCTTGTATACAAGTTGGGGGGTTGGAAAGAAGGAGGGAAGGGTAGATACATAAATCCATTTCTGCGGTTTTGCCAAATCTGTAATATAGAAGCACTTTTGTTCTAAAAGGAAACTTAATTCATTATTTCCTCATTTTGGCTATTCCTCCTTATATGTTAACAAATCACTACCAAACAAATCACTACCAGAGGAGCTTATTTATTTTTTTTAATTGATGGCGTACTAAAAGTTAGTTACTTTTGAACTCTTCTCCTTAAAGGAAAAGGTAAAATGTGAATGTATCGGTTAGACGTGGTGGAATCATTTCCGTGCTTTTCTTTTGTCGTAAATTAGTTTGTGCATTTCTGGTAGCAGTTCCTCAACTATCCAAATAAAATGAGGCTGTTTTTCTCTCACTAGGCAAATATTTATGAATACATGAAGTTTGTTATGTGATACTAAAGTCACGTAAGATTTCCAGCCTTCGTTATACATTTTCTAAGTTGTTACTGCAAAAAAGAGAATTTTAGATATCACTGTGAGTCAGTTTTGTTTGGTTATACACTGACTTCTAATTGCCCTCTTGCCTCTGTATATATGCTCACTAGATACGGATAGGAACTTCCTTTTCTCGCAGCATGTGTATAGTTCGTGTCGTATGCTATGTTGAAATATCTTGTATGGAGATTATTTGCTGGAATGATAAAACTGGTGCAGATTTAGGTCAGCTGTACTTATTTAAATCACACTGTTTTTGTTTGACAAGTACTTGTGCCTAAATACTTATTTGCTTCTACCATATCCTGTCTCTCTTCCCACTCCTAACATTTTCTTACCTCTCTCTAGCATTTCTTGAAGGGGCTCATAAACCCAGTTCTAAAATATTTCATGCATCTCCCATTAACAGGTAATTGGTCCCATGCCTATCATTAATCCCCAACTGCACTGAGGTATCTCATTCATTTTCCTTCTTCCTCTGGGGATGATTGAAGTTCTTTAACCTCATGACTGCCTTCTAATTTTCAACTTAGACCAAATGGTAGTCAGAGAATCATGAATAATCAAAATTAATAACATTGGAATGTAATTTTAATAATTTAGGCCTCTCTAGCTTATAAAGTGTATTATGGAGTCAGTTTAAACTGTTGTTCTTCTCTCATATGTATGTGTCTGAGTCAGAGTGTTTATATAGTAAGCTCTTGGAGTGCATGTGTCTCTTGGTGTGGTATTATGCATAGCTAGAAACTATTCTCTTCACGGCGTCTTGCTGTTGCCTTTCTGTCTTGTTCCCAGCTAAGATTCTTGACAAGAAGCTTATACCCGTTGTTTCCTCTTCCTCACTTTTCCTACATTAGTCGGCCCACTTTAGTCTGGTGCCTAAGCTCATGTCTCTAGGTTATTTGTAATCTTCTAAAGGCCAAACCAAAAGGAAAACATTTAGTTTTTATCATACTTGGTTTTGCTGTAGCTGTTAGAGGTCATGGATTGTGTTTTGTTCACTACTGAATTTTTTATCACCTAGAGTTTCTAGTACTCTGTAGGTTGTCTATTTGTTGAATGAATATATGTTTGCAATGATCAGTGTTTTGTCTTGGTTTTTCCCAAAGAATGTTCTCTTCCTTTGGCTCCCACGGTGCTATTCTTTCCTGCTTTCCTTTGTTACCCATCTGCACTTAGATGTTAATTCAGAAGCTCAGCTCCTTGGAGTTTAATAGGTATCTAAAAGTTGTTCCAAAGTGGTAATCTTCTCAAGTAAGTTCTAGCATCATCTGTTGGTAGCAGGGAGAGCCAGCACTGTTTTTTGGGGCAGGGGGTGGTTCTCAGTTCATGGTTTTGTTCATAATCTAGATACTCACAAGTTGAGAAGTTTCTGAATTTTCTGGGATTCTTTTCTCAGCCTTCATCCAATTTCATGTTTCATTATCTTCCAAGGTGACTTCAGTCACTCACATTGTTTCAATTAGAACATGGACTCTCAATTCTTTATCTCCTCTGATTGCTGTTCCCCTGAGCTCGGGCCCTTTAGTTCTGGCCGTACCTGAATGTTGCACAGGCACCTTGGCCTTCACGTAGCCCCAGATACATTGTTGCCTTTTTCCTAACCCAGCTTCCTTCTATTCTTTTCCTGTTTCTCTAAATGGAGCCATTATTACCCAGATGATAACATCAGGGGTCTGTGAATCTTTCTGGACTCTTTACTCTGCCTTAACCATCACTCTGTGCCGCCTTTAAGTGATCAGTCACCAAAGCCTGTTGATTCCTGTTACAAAATGGGGGACAGGGCACGCCCTCCTTCCCTATCCTGACAGCTGATCATATTTTTATGTTGTTTAAAACTCCTCATTGTTTCCCCATGTGTTCGTTACATAGTCCAGGTCCGCCTCGTATAGCACGCAACGAAGGCTCTGTGACACAGCTCCTGCTTTCCTTCCAGGCCTCCCTCTTTGATTGCTGAGCCCCACAAGTGCCCTAACAATCGCAGTTCCTGGAATACACTCCGCTTCACTCTTCCATGGCTTTGCTCACACTGTTTCCTCTGCCTGGGTTCCCTCTCTGTCATCCTCATCAGCTTGTCTGTATCATTTTAGATCTGGCCTAAAGATCACTTTCCCAGAAAAAAAGTCCTTTCTTTGTGCCGGGGTAGTATCCTATACTTACTCTAAAGTAGTAATTATGTTGTGTTTTATGGCTTATTTACTTGCTTTTCTCTCCAGCCAGTCTGAACACTTACAGGTGGAGGATGTGTCGGAATAATCTTTGTCTTTCTTGTGCCTTAGCACAATGCTGGATGCTCAGTGTGCACTCAGTTTTTGTTTCAATACATATTCAATGAATAAATGCATAAAATGCTTTGTGGTGTTAGTGAGATTCTCTTCTACATGTAAACAAAGTGTGATGGAAAAACTGAGCAGGATTCATTTATTCTCTATTCGACCATTTTACCAGCTTTCTTTCCCAGCGCGTTCTGGAGGCGGAGTTGTGAGGAAGACCGTTTGTTTACAGTATCATTCTATTTCCCTTTCTCTTGTCCTTAGTCCATTTATTGCACCATAGATGCCTCAAGGTTGTCCTCCAGCTGCCCAAGACATGTCGCTGTGACCATTTTTCTACCCTTGTGAAATTTACCGTTCAAGTTATGTCTGGCTGGAGAGCCTATAATTTATAGATAAAATGCAGGGATTAGACCAGTATGGAAAATTTTAATATTGAACCTTTTGCTTCTTTCTTATGCACCCTTCCTAATCTCCCTTTCAACGAAAAGAAGACCTATAGTATTTGCCAGTGAGAGATCAGTACCCAACCAAAACAGCTATCTGGAGGTGACTTATTTTGTATCTTAGTTACTTAAGAAATATCAGTTAGTTAAGAAAAAGTAGCCTGTGAGTAATCAAAGTAGATGATAAAGAATATGAAAATATTAGATATGTGAGAAATTTAGAGATTGTGTAGTACAGCTGTCTCATTTTATTGATGAAGGGGAAACCATGACATGTCAAATGATTTGTCCTAAGTCACACAACTAATTTATTGCAGAATTAGTCCTGAAATCTAAGCACCCTAAGCCTTCATATGACTGTACTTTCATAAGCCTGATGCTCTCTTGAATTTGGTCAGGAAGCTGAAAATTCATTTATTCCAAATATTTATCAGCTGTCTTTTTTTTTTAAACTAGATATAGTGCCAGGCACTGGGGATACAGATGGTAATAAGGTGGCCCTCCATGGCTGGAACTAAATCATGGAGTGAGGAGGCATTAAAAATTACTAAAATGATGTAAATCGTAGACCAGTCTACTTAAGTCACCGGTATGATACTTGGCCTGTATTTAAAGCTTCTTTATTAAACTCTTAGAAAAAACTGGCTTAGCTTTTTTTCCAATCCCAGAGCAAAAAGGAAGAAAGAAATTAGAAGGTGATGATGAGGTTCTAGAAACGTATATAAACAATAATGTGAAGCTTACATATATATTATATCAGGCAAAAGAGCCCAACTCATTGCAGACTAAGAAGTGTTTTTGAGCCTGAACAGAGCATCAGTGGCTGAGGGTCCCTTGGGCTGCAGAAGAAAGATGTCATCACATGGGGAATGAGAGTTTTCTTCCCACAAAGAGTACCTATTTTGACAATCACCCATGGACAGTAGTGCCCCTGTGGAAGTCTGATAGTCCAGCAGAGAAGTTCCAGCATACCATTTTGAGGGGAAAAAAAAGTCTGAGATTGCACGCATTGAAGAGGGTAACAGGAACAGTTTTACTTTACGTGCATCGCCCCTCCCCGAAGGTGGCACAGTTCAGTGCCAGCAGGGACCTTCTTGGCCCATGATTTCTTCCACAGGGGAAAGTGAGAGTGTGAGTGCCCAGTGCCCACATGCTCTGTGTGCCTCATCCACACACACCTCCGTACTCCACCCTGTGGCCAGTTACCTGTGTGTGCCCCTGAAGCAACGAGAGTGAACTTTTATAGAAGTCAGCACAGGGCTGGAAAGCCAGCCTGACTCTGTAGAATTGGGAGAGACCATACAAACTTGAGCATTCAATACTGCCCTAGGGAAAGCAAAGAGGAGGCTGTCAGCACTTGACTTGGGTTTGCAGGATCCATGGAAGGCATGCAGTTTTAAGAATTCCCTCATAAGGCTTCCCTGGTGGCGCAGTGGTTGAGAGTCCGCCTGCCGACTCAGGGGACGCGGGTTCGTGCCCCGGTCCGGGAGCATCCCACATGCCGCGGAGCGGCTGGGCCCGTGAGCCATGGCCGCTGAGCCTGCGCGTCCGGAGCCTGTGCTCCGCAACGGGAGGGGCCACGACAGTGAGAGGCCCGCGTACTGCAAAAGAAAAAAAAAAAAAAAAAGAATTCCCTCATAAAAGGGAATAAGAAGTGTGAAACAGTCGAATACATAGAAAAGATTTGAGGGAGTCCCCTGGTGGTCCAGTGGTAAAGAATCCGCTTTCCAGTGCAGGGGATGCCGGTTCAATCCCTGGTCAGGGAACTAAGATCCCACAATGTCATGGGGCAACTAAACTCGTGTGCCACAACTACTGAGCTCATGCGCCTCAACTAGAGAGACTGCATGCCACAAACAACAGAGTCCATGCGCTCTGGAGCCCACGCACCCTGGAACCCGCATGCCACAAGTAACGAAAAGAAAACCTGCGCGCCACAACTAGAGAGAAGCCTGCACGCCACAACAAAAGATCCCACATTCCTCAACGAAGATCCTGCATGCCACAACTAAGACCTGTTGCAGCCATTAAATAAATAAATAAATTTTAAAAATAAGTTAAAAAAATAGTGTTTAAAAAAAAAAAAGATTTGAGCAAGTCTCAGCATTCCTAACAGGGCTCCAAAAGATTTTCTCTCCTGAAACCAGTCAGTAAGACTGAAGAGGTGACTGCTTCTTCAGATATAAAGACAGCAATGCAAGACTCCAAGGAACAGGAAAAAAAATCAAGGAAAAAATGACACCACCATAGGAACACAATAATTTTCCAGTAACTGACCCACTGTCCTCCTGCCAAATGGAGATCTGCAATTTTTTCCCAGTAAAAGAATTCAAAATAGTTATTTTAAGGAAGCTTAGGGACCTACAAGAAAACACAGAAAAGTGATTCAGTGAAATTTTTAAAAATTGATACGTGAACAAAAGGAGAAGTTTAACAGAGAGACAGAGATCTTAGAAAAAGAACCAAATAGAAATTCTGGAGCTGAAGAATATGATGAATGAAATGCATTGGAGGGCATTGGTGTCAGCCTGGATCACGCAAAAGAAAGAATCTGTGAAGTAGAGGACAGATTATTTCAAATTATCCCTTTGGAGGAGTACAAAAAAGAAAAGAATGAAAAATAGTGAATAAAGCCTATGTGAACTATGGAATACCATTAGGAGAAACAACCTACATATTATTGAAGTCCCAGAAGGAGAAGAGAGGGAGAAAGGGGCAGAAAGCTTATTTAAAGAAATAATGGTTGAGAATTTACCAAATATGGGGAGAAAATTGGGCATCTAAATTCATGAAGCTCATAATTTCCCCCCAGATTTCAACTCCAAATGATTTGCTCCAGTACACGTTATAATAAAATTGTTTAAAATCAAAGACAAAGAGAATTTCAAAAGCAGCAAGAGAAAAACCTTCCTTAGATAGGAGGGAACCCCCATAAAGCTATATCAGTGGGTTTCTCAGCAGAAACCTTGAAGCCCAGGAGAGAGTGAGATGATATATTCAAAGGGGTGAAAGGAAAACACTGCCAGCCAAGAGTATTTTATGTAGTAAAGTTGTCCTTCAGAAACAGAGATAAAGACTTTCCCAGACAAACGAAAGCTGAGGGAATTCACCCATTATACCTGCTTGATGGAAAAGGCTGAAAGTTCTTCAAGCTGAAAATGAGAGGACCCTAATTAGGAAACATATGAAACATATGGCAATATAAACACAATGGTAAAGATAACTATACAGTTATATTCAGAATACTTTAATACTGTATTATACTAGTGTGTTAAACAGTTAACTCTAGTATAAAGGTTAAAGGACAAAAGTATTAAAAATAACTATAGCTGCAATAATTTGTTAATGGATACACACTACAAAAAAGAGGTAAATTGTGACATCAAAAACAAAATGTGTGGGTTTCCCTGGTGGCGCAGTGGTTGAGAGTCTGCCTGCTGATGCAGGGAACATGGGTTCGTGCCCCGGTCTGGGAGGATCCCACATGCTGCAGAGCGGCTGGGCCCGTGAGCCATGGCCGCTGAGCCTGCATGTCCAGAGCCTGTGCTCCGCAAGGGGAGAGACCACCACAGTAAGAGGCCCGCGAACCACACACACACACACAAAAAATGTGTAGCCACATTGGAAAAGTCATATGTGGAAAAGCTGCATAACTGAAATGGATTGAAGGGTGATCTGTTATATATCATTTATGATTTGAGAAGCTGTTATTTGTTTATTTATGTGTATACATACACAGTTTTGAAGAGTAGTAACTTTGAAAAAGCTTTCTTGTCCAATGCCAAAGTTAGGGTCTGGTTTATTGTAGAGACTCTATAAAGGTTTTGACTGAATATTGAAGAAAAGTCTTATGCTTCAAATTATTTTCCCAAAACATTATAAACGTGTTATGTTCACAGTTGAGTTTGCAGAAATTTATTTAATCCTCCGTAGCGCTGAGTTATAGTGGCTAAAATTTTCTAGTTTTGTAATTGGAACAAGAGTCATAAAATCCATCTGGGAACCTGAGAAACATATCCTACCCTTGTTACTAAAACCTTTTGAATAATATTCTCTCTAGCCTTTCTCATGTGCTTAAACAATCTATTTTTTTCCCCTAGAGAGGTATTTTCATCTCTCTTTTTCCTTTGCTGATTCAGGGGTAGAAGAACTTCTCTTGCCAAAAGAAGATACTGTTTTCTATATGATAAAGTGATTAAGTTGGTTTATCTCATTTTAGCTCTCCTGATCTTAAATTGTGTTTATGCTATTTAAGTTTGTGTTGTATGAATAGTTTTTGCAGCATCCTAACTATTTCCCAAAGTCTCTCTGTGCTGATAAATTGATTCCTTTTTCAGATCATCTAAAGTGACTTGGCTGAAATTAAAAAAGAGTTAGAGACTGGTGGTAAAATGTTCTAAAATCAAAGCAAGAAGGTAAAAAGTATTAAGGACAAAAGCTTGCTCAGCCAGATTTCATGGGATAGTTTGGTCTTGCTGGTGACAAAGTACTATTGTGGGTTTCTGGGACTCGGACTTGCACTTTGGTTCATGTCCAAAAGTCGAGCTCCTTTGTTTTGACAGGGAGTTGATGTGAATCCACATCTCTCTAGAGAGCAAAGCTTGTCCACCCAGAGTGCTAGCCCTGTACTTGTTCCAACCCTTACTTGGCCTTTGGGCAAAGCTTACTCTTGTGTTCAGTGGCTTATTGCCTGGAATTCAAAAGGAAAGTTATGATTGGATGACCCTTAAGTTTTGTGTTACCTTGTCAGTTGAAGGACTTGTATATGACAGGCATGTTTTCTCTAATTCATTTCCAAAAGTTTAGAGGAAAAAAGAAAGGAAAAAATAGTGATGGAATTTGGGATCACTTCCTTATGATATCTCATTTAAGGTCATGATTAAATTATACGAATATGTTTCTTTCCCTCTTTGTATTTTGAAATTAGCTCTCAATACTGGTACAAATAATTCTTACAGTGAGTTAGCTTCAGAAATAATTCAGTGATGCCATGGAGAATTTCTAGCGCATTAGAAGAACACATCTTTGACCCCTTCTCCTTTGCCTGCCATATCCAATTGGTGGCCAACTCCTGCTACTTTCACATTAAAGTTAATCCTTGCCTCTGCCCTGTCTGCCCTACATTCACTGTTTTAGGGCTACTTAAATGTTTTCTTAAGCTATTAACCTCCTAAACGGTCTCTACATTTGCTTCCATCCTATTTCTATTCATTCTAATTGCTACTTCCAGTTCAGTTTCGCCAAAGCCGAGCTCAGATTTTGTCAGCCAGTCCTCAAAGAACTGCCAACAGAAGATTCAGCCTATCCATAACCTGGTTACTTCCTTTCATTTTTACTTTAGCCTTACTTCTCTCTTTCCTTATAAATGACTGGTTAGCCAAACTGAAGTACTATGCACTTGCCCCTGAATTCTTCAGTCTCTCCCATTTCTCTGTCCTTAGTATCTCTCTTCCCTCTTTACTTGGAATGTCTTTTGCCCTTATCTTCATATGCAAATCTATTCTATCTTTTGGCAAATTTATTCTGCGCCATTATGGAATAATCTTTACCTTCCCAGGTAAACCCTCCCCCTACTGCCCCTGCAACCCTCCAAGTTGTTTTCTCAGGATCTTTTTGGCACTTAATTCTGTTGTGTACTGTGTACTGTAATTTATATACGTATGTCTTACCTGCCACCGGGTATTTACCTTCTCCCTATCTGACTCCATAGACTCCATGTCTGATTTTTACTTCTGGCTGGACCACAAGGTCTAGAGCGGTGATTTTTATGTGTGATAAAAGCTTACTATATATGTTCGTTAAATGGTGAAATAAATGAATCTCTGTCTTGTATATTTCATCGTGAGTTTTATATCAATAGCACCTCAACTCCCAAATCTGAAAAGGAAAATTATAATACTGGCCACAGTTTTTACTGAGCCTACATTGAAGTACTCTGAAAAAGTTTAATCATGGAGACCATCAGAATGTACTCTGTCATTTAGGATAAAACCTCTGGCAAACATGCCTCTTTTTCAAGTTCTCAGTTTTCAAATGTGGGCTACGATTATTCCCTTTAAACATCTCACAGATTTAATAAGTGAGCCATTGTGTTAAAGTTTTATAACTTACTCCATGAAGAAACTGAACTCTTGAAGTAAAAGGCCAACAGAGATGAGAGTATTTCGATTTGACACTTTCTTTTCTATCCGTTCCTGTCATTAGAGAACAGTTTTCAAGGTTTGTATAAAATGCCAACCTATGAATAAGACAATGAGATCTTTCAGATACTTCTACTAACCAAACCCTCCTGAAAACGGCCTCAAAAGCAACCCTTCAGCACGTTGTTTTTAGCAAGCTCTGTGATAATTGTGAGTATTTTTAATAGTATGAATAATGCTATCCATTCTTTTTGGGTTTTTTTCTAATTTATTTTGCAGTTTTCTTTGGTAAAATGAATTGGGTTCACTATTGCTTGCTAGAGTATTATTTACTAAGTGATTCTCAATCCAGGTTTTTATAATGAATAAAGTCCAATTAAGAATATGAAAATTATAAATAATTATGACAGTGGAACTATTTTGGGTACTATTCAGCTGCTGAAAGTAAAACAAGTATAATTGCAAAAAACATTTGAAAAATAAAGAAACATGGCTTTGGTCAGAATGCTCAGGAAATTTTTGTCCTGTGTTCAATTTATCTTGCTCTGTACTCAGATTCTGGTGTATGCTAGCATCAGACAAAGGACTGAAAATATGGTTACTATTTAGGGATGTTCATTGTTTGAGAAGAAATTCAACCGAATCTTTAACATTCTCATGACATGTGTGGAATAATTTTATAGAGACTATTTTAAATTATAAATGCATCTTATGTGTTAATGTCTTAAAAGTATTTTGCTTTCCAGATATGAAACTTAAGATATTTCTGTGGAAACGTTTTATTCTAATTTTTGTGTTCAGTGGTGTCTTATACTATATTTGTTTAAATGTTTGAAAGTTGATTGATAACCACAATGCTGGTTTGCTTGTTTTACTTAAAATTTTGAAGAATTCTCTTAAATGTTTCCATGAAAGTATATTTTTCATTTATTTCTTCCTTATATGTATATACTAAGTGTGACATTTATTTTAATGAGTCCGTCAATAAAATATACAGAAGTAGAATTGCTATTTTGTGTTGTTAATGATGGAAAAATGACTTGTAATATGTGCCTGACTATCTCTCGTATTTTGCATGCTTTTTGATAAACATACATCAGTTTATTTTGCTAACATCATTCTATAGAAAGAGAACTCCTTCTTTTAGCGGTAAGTTCATGCAGTCTTGATTAATGGAACATAAAGTGAGATCTTATGGGGTGACAAAGAGAGACATTGGTTTAACTTGCGGGCATATGGAAATAAATGGGATATCTCTTCACAGAGAATTTAAATATCTTACAGAGAACTCTTTGCCACTGCAATTGTGAATAAGTGTACTTGTGCCTGGTTTTCATTTTGCTATTTTAAATGCTCAGGTGATTTTAATTTCATCTATAAAACAAAAGTATCGTCTGCTTCAAATAGTATGTGTATAGGAAATGGTTTTGATCCCTTTAGTTTTCCCTGTTTCTTTTTTTACAGAATCAAAAGGTGTGTAAACCTGGAAAACCTGCAGAGAGTGCCAGGCCACCTCCTTTTGTCTTTTTTTCACTATTGTATCATATTTTCCCTGGTGTCATTGTTAATATGACTTCAAGAGAAGCTGTCACTATTGTTTAATGTTAGCCATCCACCTATAAGGTCTAGCAAAGAGAATTTTTTCCTGTGTGGTTGTGTGTGGAGAGCTAAATCACTACTATGATGGAAAGAGATTATATTTGCTTAATATTAATATTAACATTGAAAAAGTGTTTTTCTCTGATAATTTTAAAGTATTAAGAACCCAACCTTAAAGTGGTATTCTTTAATTAATATTTGGTAAACACAGCATACTCAAGTTGTACGACCTGCTAGGAAACTGTATTACCTCTGCTCTTTAAATTCCATCTTCCCCTATTTTCCCAGGATTATTCAAAAGTTAGTTGTATAATTCAGAACAGTCTTAAAAAATGGATATCTCCAAGACTCCTTCTAACTCTAATATTTTACAAGACCTTGATGTTAATTGAGGTCAGTTCTTGACTTCAATGGAAGAGTAGTATGATTCTAGTTTTTAAGGTAATACTTATAATTTATTTATATCATCCTAAATTGAGTGGAGAGCTTTATTTGTAAAATAACAAGCAACAAATACCCAGCTTTTGTCCTCTGCGGAAAGATAATTCTATCACGCATTTTTTGCACTTGAAATGCTTTTACTTTGTGAAAGCCACTTGGGAAAATAGATTTCCAGACAGCTTGAAACTGACAAACGGGTATTTTTGACAGGTATTCCTGGAAGGAGAGCTATAGCCACCAACCACTTCAATTTCCTTATTATAACAGCTATGTTTAGCAGAGAACAAGACATCACAGTTCGAAACAAGTATTTAGTTTTGGGGGAGGTGGGTGAGTATAGGTGAGTATAAAACTTTTAAGAAATGTATTTGAAAAATAGGGCACTTCGTTCACCGTTATGAAGAATAGAGAAGCTAACAATGTTGGTATAAAGTACTTTCTTATGGCCTAGGACTGACCTGATAATTGTGAACTTCAGTGTCTTCCATTCAGTAGGATGTCCCTAAAGGAGGAACCACTCTTCTCTGCCGTTTAATGGCTTTGTCCTGTGTACAGTCTGTGGCTTTAGAAAAGAAAGCTTCAAAATAAATTTTATAGCAGAAACAAATTTTGTTTTTGTTTCTTTGCATAAAATGCCATTGGTGAGCAGTATTCACCAGACCTCAATAGAACCAGTCTGTTTCTATAAAATTACTTTGTGAAAAAAGTAGACCTGACCGCTCTTGATTCTATTCATATCTCATTCTCCTTCTACTTTGTAAACTTCTCATTAGCCTGTGTATATGGTAAACCGTATTCTTTGGGTTTTCCTTGACCATATAAACACACTGTTAGTTTTTGAATGGAAGAGGCAATCATGCAGTCTCTTGTTCTTCACCCAAAATGTTGGCTGCTGTCATTATTTTTCTCCATCATCATCACCATTGCCACTGTTGATTTGTAATCAATATATGTATTTAAAAACCAGAGATTACTATTTGACTGGTTTGTAGCATTTGTGAAAAGTATAAATCTGAATATCTTAAAATGTGAACTGGTGTTTAGAGTTAGAGGAAATGTTATGAATAGTTAAAGAATTTAACTAATTCCATTTGGTAGTAATGATTGAATAGTTTTGCCTGTTTCAGAGAATCAAGCTAGATATATGTCTGCATGACCCCAGGGAGTCTTATTTCATAAGTTTAAGCTTGGATTAAAATCAATTGCATGTAGCTTTTAACCAGGACAAGGGTCTCATGGTCATTGTCACGTTCTTTTTAAATTGAAGTATAGTTGATTTACAATATTATATTAGTGTCAGGTGTACAACATATTCAATAATTTTACAGTTTATACTTCATTAAATGTTATTACAGGATAATGGCTATTATTCCTTGTCATGTGCAATATATCCTTGTTGCTTATCTACTTTATACAGAGTCATTTGTATCTCTTAGTCCCCTACCCCTAACCTGCCCCTTTCCACTTCCCTCTCCTCACTGATGACCGCTAGTTTGTTTTCTATATCTGTGAGTCTGTTTCTGTTTTGTAAATAAGTTCATTTGTATCTTTTTTTTTTTTTTTTTTTTTGTGGTACGTGGGCTTCTCACCGCTGCGGCCCCGCCCGCTCTGGGGCACAGGCTCCGGGCGCGCAGGCCCAGCGGCCATGGCCCACGGGCCCAGACGCTCCGCGGCATGCGGGACCCTCCCGGACCGGGGCACTAACCTGCGTCCCCCGCATCGGCAGGCGGACCCCCAACCACTGCGCCACCAGGGAAGCCCCATTTGTATCATTTTTTTAGATTCCACATATAGGTGATACCATATGATATTTGTCTTTGTCTGTCTGACTTCACTTAATATGATAATCTCTAGGTCTATCCACATTGCTGCAAATGTCAGAATTTCATTCTTTTTTATGACTAATATTCCTGTGTGTGTGTGTGTGTGTGTCTATACACACCACATCTTCTTTATCCATTTGTCTGTTGATGGACACTTGGGTTGTTTCTATTTCTTGGCTATTGTTAATAGTGCTGCTATTAACATTAGGGTGCATGGATCTTTTCAAATTAGTGTTTTCATTTTCTTCCGATATAAACCCAGAAGTGGAATTGCTGGATCATATATGTTCTATTTTTAGTTTTATGAGGAACTTCCATGCTGCTTTCCATAGTGACCTACCAATTTACATTCCCACCAACAGAGTACAAGTGTTCCCTTTTCTCCACATCCTCGCCAACATTTGTTACTTGTAGACTTTTTGATGACAGTCATTCTGACAGGTGTGAGGTGATATCTCATTGTGGTTTTGATTTGCATTTCTCTAATAATTAGCGATGTTGAGCATTTTTTCATGTGCGTGTTAGCCATTTGTATGTCTTCTTTGGAAAAATGTCTATTCAGGTCGTCTGCCAGTTTTTGATTGTGTTGTTTATTATCTTTTTTTTTTTTGCAGTATGTGGGCCTTTCACTGTTGTGGCCTCTCCCGTTGTGGAGCACAGGCTCCGGACATGCAGGCTTAGTGGCCATGGCTCATGGGCCCAGCCGCTCTGCGGCATGTGGGATCCTCCCGGGACGGGGCACGAACCCATGTCCCCTGCATCGGCAGGCGGACTCTCAACCACTGCGCCACCAGGGAAGCCCTATCATTTTTTTTTTTTTTTTTGATTTTGTGTTGTACGGACTGTTTATACATTTGGGCATTAACCCCTTGTCGGTCGTATCATTTGTAAATATTTTCTCCAATTCCATTGGTTGTCTTTTTGTTTTGTTGATGGTTTCCTTTGCTGTGAGGAAGCTGTGAAATTTAATTAGGTCCCATTTGTTTTGTTTGTTTGTTTGTCTTTTGCTTTTATTTCTTTTGCCTTAGGAGACAGATCCAAAAAATATTGCTATGATTTATGTCAAAGAGTGTTCTGCCTATGTTCTCATCTAAGAGTTGTATGGCTTTAGGCCTTACATGTAGGTCTTTAATCCATTTTGAGTTTATTTTTGTATATGGTGTGAGGAAATGTTCTAATCTCATTGATTTATATGTAGCTGTCCAGTTTTCCCAGCACCACTTATTGAAGAGACTGTCTTTTCTCCATTGTGTATTCTTGCCTCCTTTGTTATAGATTAATTGACCCTAAGTGAATGGGTTCATTTCTGGGCTCTTTATTCTGTTCCATTGATCTATGTGTCTGTTTTTGTGCCAGTACCATGCTGTTTTGATTACTGTAGCTTTGCAGTATAGTCTGAAGTCAGGGAGGATGATACCTCCAGCTTTGTTCTTTTTTCTCAAGATTGTTTTGGAAATTTGGGGTCTTTTGTCATTCTATGTCAATTTTAGGATTATTTGTTCTAGTTCTTTGAAAAATGTCCTGAACATTTTAATAGGGATTGCATTAAATCTGTAGATTGCTTTGGGTGGTGTGGCCATTTTAACAATATTAATTCTTCCAATCCAAGAGCATCATCACATTCTTTTCTTCTTAAACTTTTTTTTTTAAACACTGAAACAAATAACTGAAGAGTATTCATTTCTCTGTAATGCCTTTTCTCTGCAGGTAGATATATATATCTAAAACCAAAAATACTCTTTCCTTATAGAAGGCTTGTAATTCCTTAAGCTCCCTGTAGACACTTGAAAATCACTTGTTTGTAATACTAATTACCTCACTTCTTGCTTTTCTGAAGAAATTTGTTTCTTCAATTTTTGTAGGCCTCCTGTTATTTATTTCTTCCTTCCTCACCCCCAATAATTTTCGTGTCTCATACATTTTTTCTAATAATTAAAAAACTAAAACAACCATTTTTTTCTTACTGAAAGCTGATTGAAGGGTGTAATTTTCTAATCCTTTATTCTCTCTCTCTTTTTGTAGGGGGGGCTCTGTTTTTTTCCCTTTCCTTTTTTTTCTTTCTCTTTTTCCCCAGGAAGAGGTTTTTTCAAACTCTTGTTAACACTTGACTGCTCTAACATCTATTTGTGATGGATGTAGAAATCAGCAGTTGATATGGGCTTAAGACAAGTCTGGAGTCATACCCATGTCCCCAGGAAGTATTTGTGCATGAGACTTTTACTTGTATTCTATAGTTTATTGTATTCTGATAACTTTTAAAGTGAAGCAGTACATTACTAAGCATTAATCTTCAGGGGAAAAGCTTATTTTAGTTCATCTAGGTATTGTTTCCTGTTCCTATTGGTAAGGAAAGTCTGGCTGACAGAGTTTTGATTTGTGAATGGAAAAAGCTTTTAAATCTTAAAAATTATATCTGCTTTTTTTTTATTTCATTTCTCTTGGAATTCTAAATTGGCTGTGACCCCATAACTTAAAGAGCTCCTAAGCTTAATTATAACCTGATCGGTATCACTAAATATGGCTTAACCTCAGTTTACAGAAAAGGATGTTTCTGACTTTTAATATGAAATAATTTAATGGAAAATGATTAATGATCTTCTCTTTTTGGAGAATTTTTTAAGAGAATAATATTGTACTTGGCATTGATGATGATTAGTTATAATGGTTGTAGATAGTACTTATTTTTCAATGAGTTATTTATAATAGAACCTCATTCCCTAGAAAGTATGAAACCTTATACCTCAAGATGAGAGCTTAGAGGAAGAAGAGGTCAAGATTTAGTCAGATTATCCACACTGAACTGTTTTCTTTAGCATCTAGCACCTTAGAATTACTGACATCATACTTGGGTATTCATTGAAAAGTGGTAAATTGATAAAGTATAATTTCTTGCTTCTGAAATTCGGATATTACTTTATGCAGTTGAAGATTTACCAAACCCAGAAAATATAATCCTTATGACTTGCAATCATAGACTTATACAGAGAAAAGGTCTTCAAAGGTTTTACAGTTGGTTTTACAGTTTATGTAAAATCAATCCTTGGTCCTAATAGCTGTTGTCTGATATTTGGCCTGTCTCCTACTGATCCTGGGATATTTTAAAATTTGGTTTTGCCTTGAACCTTGTTGAGTTGAACAGAAAATCTCTTAACCTTCCATCTAGCTACTTCTGACTTTTCTGATAAAATATTTTTTATACTCTAGCTTTGTACAAATACCCTGCTGAGTGTTGTGAATAAAAAAATGAGTTAAGTCATGGTTTGTTTTCACAGTAGCAAGAAATCTACTTGGGAGATAAATAATTTTAGTATACACTAGTAAAAAATTGTGGGGACGGGCTTCCCTGGTGGCGCAGTGGTTGAGAGTCCACCTGCCGATGCAGGGGACATGGGTTCGTGCCCTGGTCTGGGAGGATCCCACATGCCGTGGAGCGGCTGGACCCATGGGCCATGGCTGCTGGGCCTGCGCGTCTGGAGCCTGTGCTCCGCAACGGGAGAGGCCATGGCGGTGAGAGGCCCGTGTACCGCAAAAAAAAAAAAAAAAAAATTGTGGGGACACAAATAAGTGGAGGAGACCTGGGATAGGTATGCACTGTGTGTGAAATGAGTCTGGAATTTGTGACTTTGAAGTCTAAACTGGACAGTTGGCATTATGGTATTGAAGAACTACACTAAAATTTGATTCCATGCTGAAATGGGATGGAGAAAAGAGGATGCTATGTAGTACGTGCCTATATGTCCTGGTGAGTTTATCTTTCTTCTAGTTTTATCATCTAGTTGAGAGCTGCGTAATTCCCCTTACAAATACCGTTTAAAGTTTACAGTTTCTGAGTATTTTCCATTAAGGAGCAGAGGCCCCTTTTTGTGAAGTCAGCACAATCACTGTGGTGCAGGATGGTAGGTTGCCTTGTGTGTCAACTCTGCTCCTTCCCCAGAGATCCATTGCTGGGAGACTAAGGCAGTGGTCAGGCTGTTTCTGCATCCTCCAGTCTCTCTCATCTGTGCGGTCTCTCCACTAAGTCTGGAACTGATCCAGGTGTGCCATCCTTTAGGTTGTTAAATATTGTATCCCATCTTTCACTGCCTTGCCTTTTTTTATTACCGACTTGGAAAGTTTACTGCCTGAACCTGGTCAGATATCACTATCGGATGTTATTAGCATACACACCCATTTTCCCTTCTGTCCAGGTACGATTATGACCTGATTCTTAAAAATAAAAATCCTATCTTTCTATTTTAAAATATAACATAAGCCTATATCAGAAACAACTAACCATAATTTTCATAGTGAAAACACAATTGGAATTCTGTTTTGCCTCCTGAAATTTAAAAAAGGCAAAGAATTTTTTTTAGTATATAAAGGTTTAACTTGTTGATGCTGGTATATTTCTTAATTGGTAAATATTAAATACAATAGAACTTCATTATGTTTCTTTATTGCCAAAAATCAGTTCTGTGTTGAATCAGATTGTGAAAATATAGCTAATTGCTACATTAAAAGCATGATATAACTTTATTTGATGAGAAATAATTCTGCTTCCCAATTGAATTAACAAATGTTCCTTTTTAAACTTAATTAGTTAATCAACTAATTGGGACAGTTTTGGTACATTATAGCACTCTTGTTTACTGTGAAAATGTAGGGGATATAAAATACCAAGTCATAAAATATGAAACCATAAGCTAATTTTAATAATATAGTTTATATAAGAAGTATAATAGGTATTAGAGAAGGAGGAGAATTTAATTCCCTTACATCTTTTTATTAGAAAATTTTTAAACCTACAGCAAAGTTGAAGAGTACAATGAACACGCATATATGCTTCATCCAAATTTACCAATTTTGAGCACTTTACCACATTTTTTTTTTTTTTTTTTGCGGTACACGGGCCTCTCACCGCTGCAGCCTCTCCCGTTGCGGAGCACAGGCTCCGGACGCGCAGGCTCAGCGGCCATGGCTCACGGGCCCAGCCGCTCAGCGGCATGTGGGATCTTCCCGGACCGGGGCACGAACCCGCGTCCCCTGCATCGGCAGGCGGACTCTCAACCACTGCGCCATGAGGGAAGCCCTACTTTACCACATTTGAATTTACTTTTTCCCCTCTTCCTCCCACCATATATATGTTTTTTGTGTGTGAATGTTGTACATATATTCTCTCTGTGTGTAGATATATATACATTATATATATATATATATATACACACACACATACACACACATACATACACACATTAATGCTATTCGCCCCTCTTTCATGGTAAATTGTAGTCATCAAGATATTTCATCACTGATTATGTGTCTCCTAAAACCAAGGACATTCTCCTACATAACCACAATATCATTTTTTTACTAAAATTTTTAACATTGATTCAATCTTATCATTAACTGTGTAGTCCATTTTTAAATTTTTCCAGCTGCCTTGCATAGCCTTTTTGCTTGTTTTCCGTTTGTTTGAGCTAGGAACTATCAAGGCAGATTTATTGCATTTGGTATGCTGTCTCTTCAGGACAGGCCTCCTCTGATCTGTACCTGGTAGCAACTAGCTACATCTGACTATTTAAATTTCTTTCTTTCTTTATTTTAATGATTATTGCAACAAGGTTAGTTAACATCCGTCAGTTCACATAGTTATAATTTTTATTTTGTGGTGAGATCTTTATTTTCTTTTTTGGCCACAGAGCGCATCTTGCAGAATCTTAGTTCCTCAACCAGGAACTGAACCTGGACCCTCGGCAGTGAAAGTGCAGAGTCCCAAACACTGGACTGCCAGGGAATTCCCTATTTAAATTTAAACAGATGAAAATTGAATAAAATGTAAAATTTAGTTCCTCAGTCACACTGGCTGCATTTCAAGTGCTCAGTAGCCATGTGTGGCTAATAGCTACTCCGTTGTACAGCACACCTGGACAATATTTTCATCATCACAGAAAGTTCTATTGGACAGATCTAGGACATGCGCCGTCTCTCTCTCTCTCTCTTTTTTTTTAACATCTTTATTGGAATATAAATGCTTTACATTGTTGTGTTAGTTTCTGCTGTATAACAAAGTGAATGTGTACATATATCCCTATATCCCCTCCCTCTTGCGTCTCCCTCCCACTCTCCCTATCCCACCCCTCTAGGTGGTCACACAGTACCGAGCTGATCTCCTTGGGCTATGCAGCTGCTTCCCACTAGCTATCTATTTTACATTTGGTAGTGTATATATGTCAATGCTACTCTCTCAGTTTGTCCCAGCTTACCTTTCCCCTCCCTGTGTCCTCAAGTCCATTCTCTACATCTGCGGCTTTATTCCTGTCCTGCCCCTAGGTTCTTCAGAAACATTTATTTATTTTTGTTTGATTCCATATATATGTGTTAGCATATGATATTTGTTTTTCTCTTTCTGACTTACTTCACTCTGTAATGACAGACTCTAGGTCCATCCACCTCACTACAAATAACTCAATTTCGTTTCTTTTTATGGCTGAGTAATAATCCATTGTATATATGTGCTACATCTTCTTTATCCATACATCTGTCGATGGACACTTAGGTTGCTTCCATGTCCTGACTATTGTAAATAGAGCTACAATGAACATTTTGGTACATGACTCTTTTTGAATTATCATTTTCTCAGGGTATTTCCAAGTAGTGGGATTGCTGGGTCGTATGGTAGTTCTATTTTTAGATTTTTAAGGAACCTCCAAACTGTTCTCCATAGTGGCTGTATCAATTTACATTCCCACCAACAGTGCAAGAGTGTTCCCTTTTCTCCACACCCTCTCCAGCATTTATTGTTTGTAGATTTTTTGATGATGGCCATTCTGACCCGTGTAAATTGATACATCATTGTAGTTTTGATTTGAATTTCTCTAATGATTAGTGATGTTGAGCATCCTTTCATGTGTTTGTTGGCAATCTGTATATCTTCTTTGGAGAAATGTCTATTTAGGTCTTCTGACATTTTGGGATTGGGTTGTTCGTTTTTTTTTGATATTGAGCTGCATGAGCTGCTTGTAAATTTTGGAGATTAATCCTTTGTCCATTGTTTCATTTGCAAATATTTTCTCCCGTTCGGAGGGTTGTCTTTTCGTCTTGTTTATGGTTTCCTTTGCTGTGCAAAAGCTTTTAAGTTTCATTAGGTTCCATTTGTTTATTTTTGTTTTTATTTCCATTTCTCTAGGAGGTGGATCAAATAGTATCTTGCTGTGATTTATGTCATAGAGTGTTCTGCCTAGGTTTTCTTCTAAGAGTTTTGTAGTGTCTGATGTTACATGTAGGTCTTTAATTCATTTTGAGTTTATTTTTTGTGTATAGTGTTAGGGAGTGTTCTAGTTTCTTTATTTTACATGTAGCTGTCCAGTTTTCCCAGTCCCACTTATTAAAGAGGCTGTCTTTTCTCTGTTGTATATTCTTGCCTCCTTTATCACAAATAAGGTGACCATATGTGTGTGGGTTTATCTCTGGGCTTTCTGTCCTGTTTCATTGATCTATATTCCTGTTTTTGTGCCACTACCATACTGTCTTGATTACTGTAGCTTTGTAGTATAGTCTGAAGTCAGGGAGCCTGATGCCTCCAGCTCCATTTTTCTTTCTCAAGATTGCTTTGGCTTTTCGGTGTCTTTTGTGTTTCCATACAAATTGTGAAATTTTTTGTTCTAGTTTTGTGAAAAATGCCATTGGTAATTTGATAGAGATTGCATTGAATCTGTAGATTGCTTTGGGTAGTATAGTCATTTTCACAATGTTGATTCTTCCAATCCAAGGGCATGGTGTATCCCTCCATCTGTTTCTGTCATCTTTCTTTCATCAGTGTCTTATAGTTTTCTGCACACAGGTCTTTTGTTTCCATAGGTAGGTTTATTCCTAGGTATTTTATTCTTTTCATTGCAGTGGTAAATGAGAATGTTTCCTTAGTTTTTCTTTCATATTTTTCATCATTAGTATAGGAGTGCAAGAGATTTCTGTGCATTAATTTTGTATCCTGCTACTCTTACAAATTCATTGATTACCTCTAGTAGTTTTCTGGTAGCGTCTTTAGGATTGTCTATGTATAGTATCATATCATCTGCAAACAGTGACAGCTTTACTTCTTCTTTTCCAATTTGGATTCCTTTTATTTCTTTTTCTTCTCTGATTGCTGTGGCTAAAACTTCCAAAACTATGTTGAATAATAGTGCTGAGAGTGGGCAACCTTTTCTTGTTCCTGATCTTACTGGAAATGGTTTCAAGTTTTCACAGTTGAGAACAATGTTGGCTTTGGGTTTGTCATATATGGCCTTTATTATGTTGAGGTAAGTTCCCTCTATGCCTACATTCTAGAGAGTTTTTTATCATAAATTGGTGCTGAATTTTGTCAAAAGCTTTTTCTGCATCTAATGAGATGATCATATGATTTTTCTCCTTCAGTTTGCTAGTATGGTGTATCACGTTGATTGATTTGCATATATTGAAGAATCCTTGCATTCCTGGGATAAACCCCACTTGATCATGGTGTATGATACTTTTAATGTGCTGTTGGATTCTGTTTGCCAGTATTTTTTGAGGATTTTGCATCTATGTTCATCAGTGATATTGGCCTGTAAGTGTTCTTTCTTTGTGACATCTTTGTCTGGTTTTGGTATCAGAGTGATGGTGGCCTTGTAGAATGAGTTTGGGAGTGTTCCTCCCTCTGCTATATTTTGGAAGAGTTTGAGAAGGATAGGTGTTAGCTCTTCTCTAAATGTTTGATAGAATTCGCCTGTGAAGCCATCTGTCCTGGGCTTTTATTTGTTGGAAGATTTTTAATCACAGTTTCAATTTCAGTGCTTGTGATTGGTCTGTTCATATTTTCTATTTCTTCCTGATTCAGTCTTGGCAGGTTGTGCATTTCTAAGCATTTGTCCATTTCTTCCAGGTTGTCCATTTTATTGGCATATAGTTGCTTGCAGTAATCTCTAAAGATCCTTTGTATTTCTGCAGTGTCAGTCATTACTTCTCCTTTTTCATTTCTAATTCTTTTGATTTGAGTCTTCTCCGTTTTTTTCTTGATAAGTGTGGCTAATGGTTTATCAATTTTGTTTATCTTCTCAAAGAACCACCTTTTAGTTTTATTGATCTTTGCTATCATTCCCTTCATTTCTTTTTCATTTATTTCTGATCTGATCTTTATGATTTCTTTCCTTCTGCTAATTTTGGGGTATTTTTGTTTTTCCCTAATTGTTTTAGGTGTAAGGTTAGGTTGTTTATTTGAGATGTTTGTTGTTTCTTAATGTAGGATTGTATTGCTATAAACTTCCCTCTTAGAATTGCTTTTCCTGCATCCCATAAGTTTTGTGCCGTCGTGTTTTCATTGTCATTTGTTTCTAGGTATTTTTTGATTTCCTCTTTGATTTCTTCAGTGACCTCTGGTTTATTAAGTAGTGTGTTGTTTAGTCTCCATGTGTTTGTATTTTTTACAGATTTTTTCCTGTAATCGATATCTAGTCTCAGAGCGTTGTGGTCAGAAAAGATACTTGATATGATTTCAGTTTTTTAAAATTTACCAAGGCTTGTTTTGTGACCCAAGATATGATCTATCCTGGAGAATGTTCCATGAGCACTTGAGAAGGAAGTGTATTCTGTTGTTTTTGGGTGGAATGCCCTATAAATATCAATTAAGTCCATCCTGTTTACTGTGTCATTTAAATCTTGTGTTTCCTTATTCATTTTCATTTTGGTTGATCTGTCCATTGGTGAAAGTGGGGTGGTAAAGTTCCATACTATGATTCTGTTACTGTCGATTTCCTCTTTTATGGCTGTTAGTATTGCGTTATGTATTGAGGTGCTCCTATGTTGGGTACATAAATATTTACAATTGTTATATCTTCTTCTTGGATTGATCCCTTGATCATTATATAGTGTCCTTCTTTGTCACTTATAATAGTCTTTATTTTAAAGTGTACTTTGTCTGATATTAGAATCACTACTCCAGCTTTCTTTTGAATTCCATTTGCATGGAATATCTTTTCCATTCTCTCACTTTCAGTCTGTATGTGTCCCTAGGTCTGAAGTAGGTCTCTTGTCGACAGCATATATATATGGGTCTTGTTTTTGTATCCATTCAGCCAGTCTGTGTCTTTTGGTTGGAGCATTTAATCCATTTACATTTAAAGTAATTATCAACATATATGTTCCTATTCCCATTTTCTTAATTGTTTTGGGTTTATTTTTGTAGGTCTTTTTCTTCTCTTGTGTTTCCTGCCTAGAGTAGTTCCTTTAGCATTTGTTGTAAAGCTGGTTTGGTGATGCTGAATTCTTTTAGCTTTTGCTTGTCTGTAAAGCTTTTAATTTCTCCGTCAAATCTGAATGAGATCCTTGCTGGGTAGAGTAATCTTGGTTGTAGGCTTTTCCCTTTCATCACTTTAAATATGTCCTGCCACTCCCTTCTGGCTTGCAGAGTTTCTGCGGAAGGATCAGCTGTTAACCTTATGGGGATTTCCTTGTATGTTTTTTGTTGCTTTTCCGTTGCTGCTTTTAAATTTTTTTCTTTGTATTTAATTTTTGCGAGTTTGATTAATATGTGTCTTGACATGTTTCTACTTGGATTTATCCTGTATGGGACTCTCTGCGCTTCCTGGACTTGATTGACTATTTCCTTTCCCATATTAGGGAAGTTTTCAACTATAATCTCTTCAAATATTTTCTCAGTCCCTTTCTTTTTCTCTTCTTCTTCTGGGACTCTTATAATTGGAAAGTTGGTGTGTTTAATATGGTCCCAGAGGTCTCTGAGACTGTCCTCAATCTTTTCATTCTTTTTTCTTTATTCTGCTCTACAGTAGTTATTTCCACTGTTTTATCTTCCAGGTCACTTATCCGTTCTGGCTTAGTTATTCTGCTATTGATTCCTTCTAGAGAATTTTTAATTTCATTAATTGTGTCGTTCATCATTGTTTGTTTGCTCTTTAGTTCTTCTAGGTCCTTGTTAAATGTTTCTTGTATTTTCTCCATTCTATTTCCAAGATTTTGGATCACCTTGACTGTCATTACTCTGAATTGTTTTTCACGTAGACTCCTTGTTTCCTCTTCATTTGTTTGGTCTGGTGGGTTTTTACTTTGCTCCTTCATCTGCTGTGTGTTTCTCTATCTTCCCATTTTGCTTAACTTACTGTGTTTGTTGTCTCCTTTTCACAGGCTGCAGGTTCATAGTTCCCATTGTTTTTGGTTTCTGCCCCCAATGGGTAAGGTTGGTTCAGTGGGTTGTGTAGAATTCCTCGTGGAGGGGACTGGTGCCTGTGGTCTGGTGGATGAGGCTGAATTTTGTCTTTTTGGTGGGGAAGACCATGTCTGGTCATGTGTTTTGGGGTGTCTGTGACTTTATTATGATTTTAGGCAGTCTCTCTGCTAATGGTGGGGTTGTGTTCCTGTCTGCTAGTTGTTTGGCATATGGTGTCCAGCACTGTATCTTGCTGGTTGTTGAGTGGAGCTGGGTCTTAGCATTGAGATGGAGATCTGTGGGAGAGCATTTGCTGTTTGATATTACATGGAGCCAGGAGGGAGTTCTCTGGTGGAGCAATGTCCTGAACTTGGCTCTCCCACCTCAGAGGCACAGGCCTGACACCCGGCCGGAGCACCAAGACCCTGTCAGCCACATGATTCAGAATAAAAGAAAAAAAGTAATAAATAATTAAAATAAAGTTATTAAAATGAAAAATAATTATTAAAAATTAAAAAAAGTAATAGAAGATTGCAACCAAACCAAAAAACAAATACACCAATGATAACAAGCGCTAAAAACTATAGTAAGATAAACATAAAACTCAGAAAAAAATCAGTCGTAGACAGCAGATCCCAAGTCTACAGTTGCTCCCCAAGTCCACCTCCTCATTTTGGGATGATTCGTTGTCTATTCAGGCACTCCACAGATGCACGGTACGTCACGTTGATTGTGGAGCTTTAATCCGCTGCTCCTGAGGCTGCTGGGAGAGATTTCCCTTTCTCTTCTTTGTTTGCACTGCTCTGGGCTTCAGCTTTGGATTTGGCCCCACCTCTGCATATAGGTTGCTCTCTGGTGCCTGTTTTTTGCCCAGACAGGACGGGGTTAAAGTAGCGGCTGGATAAGGGGCTCTGGTTCACTCAGGCCAGCGGGAGGGAGGGGTAAAGAATGCGGGGTGAGCCTGCGGCGGCAGCAGAGGCCAGCGTGACGTTGCACCAGCCTGAGGCGCACCATGTGTTCTCCCGGGGATGTTGTCCCTGGATCACGGGACCCTGGCAGTGGCGGGCTGCACAGGCTCCCGGGAGGGGAGATGTGTGTAGTGACCTGTGCTCGCACACAGGCTTCTTGGTGGCAGCAGCAGCAGCAGCGTTAGCATTTCATGCCCGTCTCTGTTGTCTGCGCTGATAACCGCAGCTCACCTCCGTCTCTGGAGCTCACTTAGGCGGTGCTCTGAATCTCCTCCCCTCGCGCACTCCGAAATAATGGTCTCTTGCCTGTTAGGCAGTTCCGGACTTTTTCCTCGACTCCCTTCCAGCTAGCTGTGGAGCACTAACCCCCTTCAGGCTGTGTTCACGCCGCCAACCCCAGTCCTCGCCCTGGGATCCGACCTCCAAAGCCGGAGCCTCTGCTCCCAGCCCCCGCCCACCCCGGCGGGTGAGCAGACAAGCCTCTCCGGCTGGTGAGTGCTGGTCGGCCCTGATCCTCTGTGCGGGCATCTCCCCGCTTTGCCCTCCGCACCCCTGTTGCTGTGCTCTCCTCCGCGGCACCGAAGCTTTCCCCCTCCGCCACCCCCAGTCTCCGCCCACAAAGGGGCTTTCTAGTGTGTGGAAACCTTTCCTGCTTCACAGCTCCCTCCCACTGGTGCAGGTCCCATCCCTATTCTTTTGTCTCTGTTTTTTCTTTTGCCCTACCCAGGTACGTGGGGAGTTTCTTGCCTTTTGGGAGGTCTGAGGTCTTCTGCCAGCGTTCAGTAGGAGTTCTGTAGGAGTTGCTCCACGTGTAGATGTATTTTTGATGTATCTGTGGGGAGGAAGGTGATCTCCACATGTTACTCCTCCACCACCTTGAAGGTCTCCCCCGATCTGATTTTATCTTTCATGAAGTTTATTTTTTGGAGCATTCAGGCACATTGTCTTGTTGAATGTTCCACACTGGGAATTCATCTTGGTTATTTCCTAGTGATCAGATTCAGGTTGTGGCAGATTGTTTCTTCCAAAAATAGCTGCACGAATATATTTATGTGACTGACATTCCTCCAGTTGAGAGGTGGAGTCTTGGTCCCCTCCCCTTGGATGTGGGCAAGGACTGGTAACAGCCATCCAGTGAAGTGAGGTGGGGGTCATGCCGTATGCCCTAAGGTTCACTCAGTCACTCTTGGGATGCTTCCCTTTGGACCTCACCTGCCAAATTCTGAGGAAGCCCAGGCCCTGTGGAGATGTGACACAGCATTAGCTAAGGCCTCAGCTGATGGCCAGACACGCGAGTGAATGGGCCTTCAGATTATTCCTGTCTTCTAGCTGGGCCCCTAGGCGTAGTGGAGTAGGGAGCTGTGGTCCGTCTAAATTCCTGATGCACAGAAACTGAGAGAGATAATAAATTATTATTATTCTTTCAAGCTGCTAAGTTTTGGGAATTTTGTACTCAGCAATAGGTAACTAGTATGCAGGTTAAACAGTTTTGGCAAGTGATGGTGTGCATTTCCTAATTATTGCATCACATTAGGAGGTATGTAGCCTCAGTGGGACGTTATTGGTGATGTCCGATCACTTGGCTAAGGTGGTGACCATCATATCGCCAGATCATAAGTACCTTTTCTCTTTTGTAATTAGTAAGTAACTGAGAGAAAGTTTAATTTTGCAAAGAATATAAGCTTCCAACAGGCTCCTTCTCAACACCTTGTACATCATTATTTTGAGTAAATTGAGAAATTTGAAGCAACCTTAGAAACCATTTTACTTAGTTTTCTCATTTGGGAGCCTCACTTAATAAATGTTATTAGGTTTCCATTAGAGATACTGCCTTGGATCTAGGGACACGGAAATATTTGAGATGTGATGTTTACTGCCTTGGCGCTTACGGATGAAAACTAACATGACTGGAATGCAGAGGGGTTGCTTGGGTGTTACTGAATTTGTATTCCAAGATGATTTGACTGAAAGATTTTAGTTTTCAAAAGATTATAATGATGTCATTATGGTTAACTGTATACTCTGGTCTAAGACTGGTCAGTGGTGCTTTCTGAATTATACATTTATCAGTCAGAATTAAAGTTAAAACCAGGTTTTTTTAAGGTGAACTTTTATGTTAAAAGTTCTATGAGTTCTGTATTTTAGGGATTTGAATGTCTTTTTCTGAATATATAAATATTTGTATTTTAAAATATAACTCTATCTTGGCCCAAACTTATTAAATAACTTAGTAAATAACTAATACTGAGCTAAATGAATGTTTATGAGTTGAAGAGTATAATGATATCATACTGTCATATGATATTTTAAAAATATGGGGTATAATGGATTAAAGAACTGTGGGAGCATCTAGCATCTAACCTAGTGCCCCAAATGGTTGTTGATTGAGTTCTGTACATATGAACCATGCTTTACAATTCCTGTTCCTTGATTATGAATATAATACATGTAAATCAACTATATAGGGATTTTAAAGTTTGGTCTCCCAATAAGAATCCATAGGTGTTTTTTTTGTTGTTTGTTTAGTTCTGAGACTTAATATTTGAAGCACTTTTTGGGCATTTGGTTTGGTTTGATAATTGCAAATTTACCTAGATTTTTCTGTCCCAAATTTTATTTAAAGTTCTTGGTGGACATATAATTTAAGACAAGTTAGAAGAAATAAGTCTCACACTTTAAAATCCTGGAATCATAACTGAGTTTCTAATAGATAAGTAATGTGAAAAAAGTACTAAATGTGCCAAACTATATATTGTATAATCAGTTATAGATGTGGTTATTGAAATGGTGTTATACTTCTCCCAAAGAATGACTTCATCTCTCTATATGTTATGAAAACAAAGTAAAAATTTTTAAACTTTCTCAGCAAAATCTCATTGCAAATCTGTGATGCTGGGATTTCCTTGGGGTAAAAACACTTTCTGTAAACCCTGCAGTAAGGATTTATTTCTGGTATTTATTGCTTTAATCATCTTAGTGTATATTTATGGGTCTACTTAGAATATTTCATTGTTGTCTCTCTGGTGAAACAGTGTTGGTTAGACTACGTTGCTAATGTCATCAAGTTCATGATATTTAATTCCCCCAGGGGCTATAGAGTTTCACCTGCTACTTGCTCTCAGTATTTAGCAACATTTTCTTCCATGTAACTTTGGTTACAGGAAAAATTCCACGAGAGAGTGAACGGATCAATCAGCAATTTAGAAAAGTAAATCAGAATACAACTCTGGCTGCTTCCGGATCATGTGAAAATATATGAGTAATGCTATCTCGCTGGGGAAAGAGCAATCAAAAAATAAATGAGTTCAGCAAAGTATAAAATTCTGAGAGGCCTGCGGTGATAAGAAGGGTTTAACTCTGGAAGTGTGAGATAAATGTGAAAGAATATGAGGCTATTTAAGAAATGGAGCAAAATGCAGAGGGAAGAGTCATCGGAGGGACAGGGAAGGAGTATTAGGATAGACCTGGACTCCAGCAGACAGGAAAGGAGGGGAGGGGACAGGAAGCATGTTACATTTTGAAGGGGTGTGGGGTTGGGTGCTTAGGAAAGAGACTAAGGATCTGCTGAGCGGGAAACCCATAGACTGAGACCCCACTGCTGCAGGTGGTTTCAAGATGAAGACTTTGAAGTATCAAGGAGGAAGGGCTTGTTTTTCAAAATCTTGAGAGAGAAGGTGTTGGCTGGCAGACTCTGAAAGTGCCTACTTGTGAGTGATGCCGTCCACATGTACCTTTGATAGACGGCATCTCTCGAAGGTGTTCTCCTGACATCTTTGCCCCCTAGGATCAAGCAGACATGACCTCTGGACAGCTTTCTGGCTATGCCCGTATCAGGCCAGTGTGGTATTTGGATCGAGGGGATAGTAAAGGAGAGGAACTCGTTCCAAGGGCTTAGGCTTCCGAGGGGGAGCTACACTCCATCCCGTCAGACCTGGGAGAGGTAGAGTAGAAAGTGGCCGAGAGGCAGATTGCCCGGTATCGTCACATCACAGCATCACGGGACAGGCTGCTCAGCCAGCCTACACCCCTGTCTCAACACTTGGGGGGAAAAAAGTTAATATTGTTGCTTGTAGAGATTTTTTTTTGGCGGGTGTGGGGTGGGTGCTTTCTTTCACATATTTCATTCACATTTTTTAGCTAAAGCTTGTAGACAGTTTGCTTGAAAAACGTGGGGCTGAGTGTTCAGGGAAAGGCATCATAATTTTCAGTTATAGAAGAAGGGTTTGAGAGTTATTTGGATGTCTTTATCACTGCTAGCATACATGACTGTTAACTCTGTTTGCCCAGGATCTTAAGATGAATAGCTACTGGCTTATTTGTCATTTACTACCAAGCCATGCCAACCACTATATACCCAAATCAGCTACTAAATAAAGCAGGACTGTGTTATTATGTGGCTCATCCTCCTTGAGTGTTTTTCCCCCTGTATTTCTGATTCATAATGCTGTGGTGGGAAGAGGTTCAGGATTTCCATTCCTGTTTTTCCCTTTCCTGCCAAGCTCATGACCCCTGCCAGCTCCATCCTTTCCTTCATCTGCCTGCAATTTCGGTTTGGGTTCTGGACTCTTTAGGAGTTTATAGAATAGGAGTCATTGAAACTCTCTTTTTCCAAATGGGGCAAGTGCCTTACTTGAGGTCAGGCCAACACCTACTGTGACAGAGTTTTCCCCTCATCCTCCTGGCACAGGGAGAGAATTCATGGAGTAGAAGAATGGTGTGAAACTGTGTATCCAAACAGTGTCCACTGGGATAAAGCTAATGCCCAGTTGGAGGCACAACACAGCGGTTCTCTCGCCAAGCTCTGTTGTTCTGTTTGGTCCCAAGCCAGACGGCAACCTGGTGGGTGAACCATTGGCTCTGGCCTTTCCCCAGCCCCCCTCAGGTCTAGGATAAAATGCCCAGCTGTCCCTTTCCTTGCAGGAGTTACTTTGTGGAAACAGTAACTGTTCTCACTGTTACTTAAAATTTACATCATTTTGTTTAACTCTGTAACTGCTATACTACCGATATGGTTTTAGCTGGTAGTATGAAAGCTTTAAATTGTTTGCTAAAATTCAAGAATGGAATCCATTTAGCACCGAACTGTTTAAGTATTAAAAGAGCCTCTGGAGTGAGCATTGTAGAGGCAGTGAGAGGATTTGAATTAGATTGAACTAGTGAAGTTCATGTACTATATACAGTTATTTTGATCCCTAGAAATACTTCTACTGACATTTGTATTAATTAAATAGTTTTAGTACCTTTTATCTTTTAGCCATTTCCTGACATCTGTAAGACAGAGATGAGCATCCAAAGTCTTGTTCAAGTGGAAATATAGCCACTGCATCTTATGGTACCTATGCTTTTGTGTCTGGATTATATTATAGTATTAAGTGTGCCTTATCTCAATAATGGTAGTAGCATCTACAACTGCTAGGATTTGTTTTCAGTCCTCAAATAGAGTTGGAAGTATATGAAGAAATCAAGAAGGAATTCCAAAGAAGAAACAAAGACCTGGTCATTTCACAGAGCTTCATCTGTGTAGATGCTCCGTTTTCATAGTACCTTTGCTTTCTATGATTATGATGCATTGTTAGTTCCATTCTTACAGTTGCATTTTATTTAAGTTTTGCTTTTTAAAAATATTTTTGAAAGTAATAAAAAAGCCCAAGAACTTTATTGATAATACTTCTGAGACACGTAAATGTTTCTAGACAAAGCTAAATTACTTTGGTAGACTGGGAGGAAAGCACTTTTTCCTGCTAGCCCAGGCTGGGGTCTCTCGTTCACCACTGGATTTGCAGCTCAAGGAAATATCCTGATTTCCTGAGGATCCAGTTACAGCCTGAGTCACATTTCTGTAAGACATCAATGCTATAAATAAATTACAATTATCCTACAAATGCCCCTTCCACCATAATGTAACCGAAATTATGCAACTAATATTGTTGGTGTCATTAGAAAAGTAACAATTGCCTTGCCTTCCTCATGGGATTTTATGAAATGAAATGAAATAGATCAAAAGTATTTTTTAAGATGTTAAGGCATCAATAAATATAAAAGACATTATGATTATGATTATTGATGTTATTACAGTTAATTTTCTGTTACTTTCATCACTACCAACATCAGCATTATTAACATCGTCACTCTTGGAGCATAATTTCTCAGACCCATCTTCTTTACTTCGTAATTAACTTATCAGGAAAGGGAAGGTAATTTAGAATTTATAAATAGAGGCTTTTCTTAGACAGAATCTGAGATTCAATATAATGATGTTTTTGACTCTGGGCCACTAAATTTCTTTTTTCCTCTCAAACTTTATGGAGATATAATTTAAAAATAAAATTGTATATATTTAAAATGTACAGTGTGGTGGTTCAATATACATATGTGTTGTGAAATGATTACCACAGTCATGTTAATTAACATATACATCACCTTACATAGTTATCTTTTTTTTTTTCTGTGTGGTGAGGATACTTCAGATCTGCTCTCTTAGCAAATTTCAAGTATACAATACAGTATTTTAAAGTCTAGTCACTGTGCTGTACATTGGATCTCCAGAACCTATTCATCTTATAACTGAAAGTCTGTATGTACCCTTTGACCAACATCTCCCCATTGTCCCTCTGCCCAGCCCCGGGCATCCATCATTCTAGTTGCTGGTTCTATAAGTCTGACTATTTCAGGTTCCATATATAAGTGAGATCATACAGTATTTGTCGTTCTGTGTCTGGCTTATTTCACTTAGCATAGTGTCCTCCAAGTTCATCCTTGTTGTTGCAAATGGAAGGATTTTCTTCTTTCCACTGGTTGAATAATATTCATGTGTGTGTGTGTGCGCACGCATGTATGTGTGTATCTCATATCTTCTTTATCCATTCATCCATTGATGGACACTTGTTTTTTCCATATCTTGGCTATTGTGGATAATACTACAATGAAAATGGGAGTCCAGATATCTCTTTGAGATACTGATTTTATTTCCGTTGGTTATATACCCAGAAGTGAGATTGCTGGATTGTACGGTAGTTCCATTTTTAATTTCTTGAGGAACATCCATACTGTTTTACATAATTGCTGTACTAATTTACATTTCCATGGACAGTGTGTAAGGCTTATCTTTTCTCTACCCCTTTACCAACACGCGTTATCTCTTTTTTTTTTTTTTTTTTTTTTTTTGCGGTACACGGGCCTCTCCCTGTTGTGGCCTCTCCCGTTGCGGAGCACAGGCTCCGGACGCACAGGCTCAGCGGACATGGCTCACGGGCCCAGCCACTCCGCGGCATGTGGGATCTTCCCGGACCGGGGTACGAACCCGTGTCCCCTGCATCGGCAGGCGGACTCTCAGCCACTGCGCCACCAGGGAAGCCCTGTTATCTCTTCTTGATGATAGCCATCCTAACAGGTGTGAGGTGATATCTTACTGTGGTTTTGATCCGTATTTCCCTGATGATTAGTGACAGTGAGCATCTTTTCATGTGTTCGTTGGCCATTTGTATGTCTTCTTTGGAATAATATCTATTCAAGTCCTTTGCTCATTTTAAAATCTGGTTATTTATTTTTTGTTCATATATGAGTTCCTCGTATATTTTGGATATTAGCCCATCGCTAGATATATGGTTTGCAAAGATAAATTTTTAAAAATTCCATTTCTGGGAGTACTTGACCTCTGCTTAAAGGTTCAGCCCAGTCCAGAGGGGACAGCTCCATCCTTAGGAAAATTTTAAGAGCCCTGATTACATACATACATATTAGCTTCTTACTTGATGTCAAGCACCACTGCTGCTGGTTTTGTATTAACTTTGTGCCTCACACTGGTAACTGGGTTTCTGTCTTGCTTGAATGACGAAATCCTCAACTGCACCCCAGGCCTAGGCACTGATTTCCCACGTTGACTCTTTGTCTTGGCCTTAAAAACCTGCCCAGAATCCCTTAATGCTCTTTGATTTCCTAAATTTAGCTGACCCTCGCCCCTTCCCCCGACGTATTCCAAATTTAAATCTTGCTTGAGTCTCAGTTTATTCACCAGCAGTCTAGTTAACATCTATCAATCATGTTATCTGAACTATGGTGTAAATGGAATTTGGTAAGACTAGTGCTAACAGGAAGGGAAAGTATTGAGAGGTTATAGAGGAGAGGGGGAAATGACGTGACCATAGCATAAAAATATAAAGGGACAGGTACACATTTCTTCATTCGCAAGGTTGTGCACTTTGTAAACACAAGAAATCTTGTCCATTTGTTTACTGCTATATCACTAGTGTCTGAAATGTGCCCAGCATTTAACCCATCAAGTACGTATTTGTTGAATGGGTGTTTGGAAGACACGCTGAATTGACTGGTTTGACTAAGAGGCACTTGAAGGTGAGCTTTTTAAATTTATTTATTTATTTATTTTGCGGTACGTGGGCCTCTCACTGTTGTGACCTCTCCCGTTCCGGAGCACAGGCTCCGGACGCGCAGGCTCAGTGGCCATGGCTCACGGGCCCAGCCGCTCCGTGGCATGTGGGATCTTCCCGGACCGGGGCATGGTGTCCCGTGCCCTGCATCGGCAGGCGTCCCCTGCATCGGCAGGCGGACTCTCAACCACTGCGCCACGAGGGAAGCCCTGAAGGTGAGCTTTTAAGGACTGGGAGCGTCGTAGCCTGGTTTATTGCCATAGCTTCATATAGATTTGCTGAATGAATAAGGATAGGGATTAGTGGAGTGGAGGCTGGAAGGCTGAACTTGATAATGTGGAATCTCAAATGCTGAGACAAGGATTTGGTTCTTATATGACAAGGAAAGAAGCAGAGTTCTAGATCTTATTGCTTACTTTTTCTGTCTAATGTAATAGCTTTGTTCTCTAAGTGTACTCTTATTTGATCTGAAGGGTTCAGGAAGAAAATCCTCTTGATACCAAGGAAAAGAAAGGATATTTTTATATAAGATGCTCTTTTTTTGAGTTAAAATCCAATATCTGAATAGATGGTTATGTTTCTAAAACGTCTTTTAAAAGTTGCTTGTGTGGACAGCCAACATGTTTATATACCTCCATAGCAGAAGTATATTTCTATTCAGTATCCTGTGAATAAGTGCTGTGGTTTCAAGTGCTCAACAAAGTGAGGAAAGGCATCCACTGCTCTCATTCTTGCTGGTCTCTTTTGGCATCCTGTGGTGTTAAGTAGTTATTCCCTGTTTGAGGTTCCTTGAATCTGGGCGCCAGAGTGTCAGATCCACCTCTTCATCTACCATTATCTCTGGATTCTGACATGGACTGTTTTAGGCCGTAAGGATATATACTTTTCAAACACTGCTACCCTGGGGAAGTGAAACCTATTCAGATGATAAACCAAATGATCAAATGGAGGAGGAGAGCTTATCTTGATAGGAACACTTAGAGGAATTCCATCTTGAGGTTTTATCTTCATTGAGTGCTCGGACTGCTGCTTATCAGATCAAATTACCCCTGATTGTGATAAAGAATTTCATGTATAGATAGGAGATTTCACGTGTGTGTGTGTGTGTGTGTGTGTGTGTGTGTGTGTGTGTGTGTGTGTGTGTGTCTGCCATAGGACAGAGTGTAAAGCCAGGCTCGCTAATCAAGGCCAGTTGCTTCTGCCAGCTATGAATAAAATGGAGTTGGAATTAGGGCAGGGCCATGGCAAGCACACACGTAGCACCGGAGTGGCAGGTGTGTCCTCTACAGGGTGGGAGATCATTGTCACTGTTGGCTCCCTGCTTTCTCCTTACCTTTATCCAAGCAACCAGCAGGTTCAGAAAGATAGCATCCAATTCTCTGGGCAGTCGTTCTCAGCAGGAGGAAACAGGAAAGTTATCATTTGAAGTTGTGGACGTAGGGGGCAAAAGGCAGGGGGCTTGAGGCTTGAGGTGTCTGCAATGTCAGTATCGTATGGTGAGAGATTCATTTTTCTTAGGTGAATTACTGTAGTCAGCCTACATTTCGTTTACATAAGAAACTGATGCTTTTTAGGCCCGCTGGTGTATGGAAGCACAACTCTAATTTCCTAACCAATCTTGGAAAACCTAGAGAGGAAAGAGGAAAGTAACCATTCATCGTCTCAACATACAGAGATAATCACTTCATATTTTCGTATCTGATTTTAATGATGAACAATATGCTCTGTGTTGTTTTGATGAGGATAATTTGACTTCCCACCATTACCACGGTCATGATTGTTGTCATCGTCGTCATCAAATATTTATTATCAGTTCTTCACTAGGATCAAGGCAAGTTCCAGAAAGAGCAGAGAAGATAAATAAATGGAAGTTGTGGTTTCTTCTTTTAAGGAGATAATTTTCTGTTTAGGACTGAACATATGTCCTGGAAACATAAACTTAGAGTATAGGATTTACTCATTTGACAGTTGTTTATTGAGCTCCCTTAGGTGCTAGGCACTGTACTCATTGTTTGAGAAATAGTGTTTAGTCGGATGTAGTTTATGCCCTTGAATTTACTGACCAGGGGAGGCGATAGACAAGCAGTAAGAATTTCCGTAACTTATGTGAAGTGTCAGTGAAGTGCCACAGACAGCAAGTGCTGTAGGAAGATATTGTATTAACAGATACATTGAATAACATGTTGGACAGTGTTAGAAACCAGAAGAAAAACATTCTTTTAAGTTCTTATTTCTTAATGCTGTCCTTCGGTGAGAGCCTAGGGCATAACCTTGAATAGTCAAGTAGTAAATGCGTTATGGCAACAAAGAAGGTAATACAGTGAGGTACATTACATTCTGTTCTTCCAAAAACCACAAGGATGGAGCTTGAGAAATTGTGTTAAATGGGCCTTAACTTCTCTCTAGTATCAATTTAATATTTCTTGTGTTAGGAGTTTAACATTAGCACTGACAAGTGCCTAAAGTGATGATGTTTTGTGGTGTGGATTGAAGACAAGACCGTATGTTTTATACTCTAGATTGCCAGGTGTCAAGGTGAGTATTTCATTGTGAAATCTGGGAAGCCTGATCTTCATTTGTTTCTTGTCTAGGCAATGGATGTTTCCACCTCTGCAAGGAGGGAACTTGAATGCAAGAGAAAAAGCTTAGGTCCATTATGCCTTGGATATTTTCTCTTCACCTGGCAGAAAACTTGTTGCAGAATAGAACTTTATATCTGCTTATTCCATTTTAAACCAACTCGTTATATTTTATTTTCTTTATATCTGATGAAAGAAATGAGAACTTACTTGTTTATACCTTATTTGAGTTGTTCAGAGTGAAAAACACCAAGAGAGCTGTGGAATTTCTCTCCTGGGAGATCTTTCAGGAAAGGTGTTCAGACACTTAACTGCCTGAAATTTTTTGTGTAGAGTTTTGTGTATCCTACTTTAGAAAAGCAAGATGTCTAAAAACCCAGGCTTAGGAAATTGATATCATTAAGGATAATTTTTCTCTTACTAATCCTACTCACTTTTGTTTTCCTACTAGGTGTATTTATTTGATAATAAACAAATACAACTGTGAGCATTTGACTTAAGAATATTGTTACATAATATCTTAATTTGTATTCGTGAAGCATTTTGCAGTTTTCAAAACACTTTTACATCATTATATCATTTGAACCTCAGAGGTGTTATATAGTAGATGAGGCTGGGATGGTTATCCCCATTTTGCTGATGAGGAATCTGAGGATGACAGGTGATGGGACTTGCCTGACTATGAGTTATTAAGTGGTGGGGTTTGGCACAAGCCTTTTGCTAGTAAATTCTTTGCTCTTTTTAGTATATATATGAGACACTAATTTTTTTTCTTAAATGAGTATTCTGTTTTATATCAGAATCAGGTTAATACAGATTCTGGAGAACTGGGTGATATCTATGGGCCATTGATTTCTTTTTTTCTGGAAACTGAATGACCACTGAGGAAAGTGAAAATATGTTTGGGGCTCCTCCCAAGTTATTATTTCATCAGTTTCTTACCAATGCAGCCTGGTAGCTGGTAATTGGGAGTTCTCAGGTCCGTTCACAAAAATAATTTAACTTGTCAAGTGACTGAATTGATATTATTGGAACTAACTTGCTGCTCGTAAAATAACACGGTCGGATGTTAAAAACAGAAACAGGGAGTGAGTTTGTTAATGTAAGATTAAGAACTTTCACATTACCACATTAGCTATATACAGTATCCACTTCAGTTGAGCCTTGATAAATTGGATTGTACACTTTGGAGAACCAAAATAAAATCAGATCATTAACTATCGAGTCCTTACACTGAAGCCACAGCTTATGTAGGTTAAGTTTTAGAGTTAACAGGGCCAATTGTGTACAGCGAATAAAATCCCTAGGAAGAAATAGAGGGTTACTAGGTTAGGCTTTATGTATTGAGATAATTTTACCTCATAGTTCTAGTTTAGGAAGTTTATTTTTTTTCTGAATATTTCCTACATACATAATACATGGTGACTGTTGAGAATTTGCTAATGTCAGAAAAGGACAAAGAAAAAGATAATTCCTTGTAACCTTTCTGTTTGAGAACATCTTTGGCGAGAGGAGAGGGTGAAGTCATTTTAGAAGAAGGAATTAGTCAGTAGAGCACTAGAATGACTGACATAACTTAGGAGCCTGAGAAGGTAGCTGGGAGTCAGAGAGTATGCCTTGGGGGAGATTTGTAGATGAAATTAATTAGCTAAATTATGGCAGGTCATGAATTCCAGGATAAAAGTTTTGTTATTCTCAAAGTAAGGGATTGCAGAACTCTTCTAGCCCAGGAGTCATGTTTTCCAGGTAAGGAAACCAAGTTGAGTTACTTAAATTAGTTAGTGGAAGAATTGGGGCTGGAACCCAGGCTTGATTATTAAGCTAATGTTGTTTCTATTAAACGATCTCATGGGTTGCCACTGTTGGTTTTGGGACAGAGGACAGCAGAGTAGAAGCAGTGCTTTTTTTTTTTTTTTTAAGATGTTGGGGGTAGGAGTTTATTAATTAATTAATTAATTTTTGCTGTGTTGGGTCTTCGTTTCTGTGCGAGGGCTTTCTCTAGTTGTGGCAAGCGGGGGCCACTCTTCATCGCGGTGCACGGGCCTCTCACTATCGCGGGCTCTCTTGTTGCGGAGCACAGGCTCTAGACGCGCAGGCTCAGTAGTTGTGGCTCACGGGCCCAGTTGCTCTGCGCCATGTGGGATCCTCCCAGACCAGGGCTCGAACCCGTGTCCCCTGCATTAGCAGGCAGATCCTCAACCACTGTGCCACCAGGGAAGCCCAGAAGCAGTACTTTTTAAGAGTACATTTTCTCAGTCTTAGAAAAAGGGTTAGATGGCAAAGTTATTTGAAGTAGGAAGACCAGTTAAGCTTCTTTTGATCATGAGATGATGCTGAGTGGAAGGTGGAAGAGTTAGTGATGACCAGAGTCTCAAGCTGGGTGATGAGGAGAAAGGAAGTGCCCTTAAAGTAAATGAGGATATTTGAAGAGTAACTTTGTTTTGTGGGGAAGATCAGGTTCAGTGTTGAATAAGTTAGCACATCAAGGAGAAATGTATTGTTAGGTAGACAAGAATATGGGGCTGATATTATAGATGTTAAATTATATTTCACAGATAATGAGGACTGACCAGTAGGATAGCATGTATTACAGGACTAATCTCTTCACACAGTACAACTAAGGGCAAGTTAGTTCTAGGAAATCTTCCTAGGGCTTTTGCTTCAAGAAAAAATAGCTTACCTATTAGACAAGTCACTGAATGAAAAATCTGGTGTGGGCAGGCTCCCCTCAAAAAGACCTTTACTGGCCCAATTGTATGATGCTTCTTTTTTTCCTATAAAAGTATTAGTTGGATATGCAACCCCATGTAAAAACCACGTGTTACAGAAAATGGTGTTACCCTTCAGCCATTGCTAGAGTGGCTTTGTGATATTTTATGATGTGATTACATTTTTTGTCATGATTGTAATTCAGTTTAATAATGTTTAGTTTTATTTGGGTAAAGTATTTGCCCTGGTCATTCATCACTTGTTTTTAAACTTCTGTGCATCAGTGAAACCAAATATGACAGCTGTTGATGTTTCCAAGAGGTGGTGAACCTGAGCTATTATCTATATGGTTCATGAAAATTTTAAAGATGAGGCCAGTGTCTTTGTTTGCCTTCTCTTTGTGTATTTCTAAGGATCTCTAAGGTCTTTCCGCATATTTATTAACTTTATCAATTACTAACCAGTTTACTTAAATTCTTGGTCCTAGATGTTCCCATAACCTATGTTTTAGCATTTATCACACTATGTTGTCCTTACCTACCTAGGTTTGAATCCGAGCTTCATGCTTAGTAGCTGCAAGTTATTAAAATTCTCCATGTTTCCATTTTCTCATCTCTAAGATAGGACAGTATTTTCCTTACCTCATGGGCTTGTTGTGAGAATTAAATCATCAAATATGTCAGGCAGTTAAGAAAGAGCCTGGCACATAACACGCTCTCAGATATTAGCTGTTGCTACTGTTACTGATCTGTTTCACTCTCTCTCCTGTTCATGGTTCATTCTTTTCTGCCCTGGACCTAGAGGTGTCTGCTTTCAAGGGACATAGGGAAGGGGGCATGGGAAGATGTCCCAGGATATCTCCTGGGGGGAATCAGGAAGAGGCCAGTTCTTTGTTCGCAGGTGCTATTTCCATTCTTGCTCAGTTCCACTCCAGGAGAAAACTTCTTTTTCCTTAGTCACTAAGACTTAATGTTACTGATCCCCATATGGTGTTGTAAAGAAAACAGTTGGCTGATCTAGTCTGGGAGTGACTAATAGTCTCCCAGTAGTTTTTACACTTTAAAAAAATATGTGCAAACCAAACACCTCTCTCCTGGTGGTAGTATTTTTGTTGACATCACAAAGTGAAGGATAGGAAAGGCTACATAATTTGTAGGGCCCAGAGCAAAATGAAAAGAGGGTGTCCAGCTTGGGTGGGGAAGTCAATCCCCCTTTTCTCCTGGGCTGCCGCCCCAAGCTGCAGATGGTCGACTTCCAAGTGGTTGCACGCAGATTTGCTTTGTGCCTTCATTGGGGGTGGGCAAGGGGACCCCATGAGTCACCCAGCTAATGGGCTGTGGTGCTACCAGCTGAGGCTGTGGATGGCCAATGACTCCCCTTCCTGCCTCCTTGCAACCCAGTTATTGGCCCTGGTAAGGAGGTGTTAGGAGGTGGGACCACACATGAGCCAAGGCTCTGAGCCAAGCTCCATGTACCAAACACAGATTCAAAGATACCATTATTAAGAATTCAAGACAGTTCTCCCAGGACAAGATCCTGGCCCTTTCTGTATGAGACCTCATGTACCTGTTCTGGTTGCTTGTCCATGAAGGCTGCCTTGGCGAAGAACAATTTTTTCCCATATGCCTTTCTGGGTGGGGTGCCCTCAATAGGCAGTTCAGTTCTGCCTGGGAATCTAAGCCTGAGGACAGCTTGCCCTGGTTGTTCATTTTCTTGACTGCTGTTCCGTTTGAAAGTGCAGGGTCTCTAAAAGCACTGTTTTTAAAAAAGAATGTTACCTTTTTCCTACCAATGCCAGTTCACATAGACGTGCTCAACCGAATGGTCTTGGACAACATGATGCATTAACTGTTTTTTCCATCATTTTGCTGCAAGGGAGGTGTTTCTCTTTTTCTTTTTTATTTATTTTTTATTTATTTTTTTTTTGCTGTACACGGGCCTCTCACTGTTGTGGCCTCTCCCGTTGCGGAGCACAGGCTCCAGACGTGCAGGCTCAGCGGCCATGGCTCATGGGCCCAGCCGCTCCGCGGCATGTGGGATCTTCCCGGACCGGGGCATGAACCCGTGTCCCCTGCATCGGCAGGCAGACTCTCAACCACTGTGCCACCAGGGAAGCCCCTATTTTTTATTTTTATTGAAATATAGTTGATTTACAATGTTGTGTTAGTTTCTGGGGTATAGCAAAGTGGTTCAGTTTGTGTGTCTGTATATAGATGTTATTTTTCATATTCTTTCTCATTATGACTTATTACAGGATATTGAACATAGTTCCCTGTGCTATACAGTAGGATCTTGTTGGTCTATTTTATATATAGTAGTTTGTGCCTGCTAATCCAGACTCCTAATTTATCCCTTCCTCTTCCTTTTTGGTAACTGTGAGTTTGTTTTCTATGCCTCTGAGTCTGTTTCTGTTTTGTAAATAAGTTCATTCGTATTGTATTTTAGATTCCACATATAAGTAATGTCATATGATATTTGTCTTTCTCTTTCTGACTTGCTTCACTTAGTATGATCATCTCTAGGTCCATCCATGTTACTGCAGATATCATTATTTCATTCTTTTTTATGGCTGAGTAATATTCCATTGTAATATACGTACCACATCTTCTTTATCCATTCATCTGTCCATGGCCATTCAGGTTGCTTCCATGTGTTGGCTATTATGAATAGTGCCACTATGAACATTAGGGTGCGTGTATCTTTTCGAATTAGAGTTTTCTCTGGACATATGCCCAGGAGTGGGATTGCTAGGTCATATGGCAGCTCTAGTTTTAGTTTTTTAAGGAACCTCCATACTGTTCTCCATAGTGGCTGTACCAATTTACATTCCCACCAACAGTGTAGGAGGGTTCCTTTCTCTCCACACCCTCTCCAGCATTTATTATTTGTAGACTTTTTGATGATAAGGGAGGTATTATTTCTATTTTACATCCCTGGAAACTGAGGCTCAGAACGGTTGATCAGTACCTTTGCCAAAGACATGCAGTAATTGGCAAAGCTGAGAGTTAAACTTGGGAAAGACTGTCTTATTCATTAGCCTATATAGCTTCTACTGGCTCTAATGAAAGTTTTAGTGTCAAATCTACAGGACACCCACATTCTGTGGGGAGCTTTGTGCCCGAGGACCTTCTCATTTAATGAATTGGTATATATATTTGTAAGTGCTCTGTAGCTTTTCAGCTCTATGCAAATTTTAGTCATTAGTTGGGATCTCATTCTTTATCCACTAAGATTCTGCATCTGTCAGTTTGATTTTTTTTCCTAGTCTTTTGTTCACAAGATTTCTTGACTGCTCAGATTGTTTTCTCTGAGCATGATTTCCATTCTCAACTCTGTCTGCCCTCATCTCAGAGCTTCTGTTAGTTAGTGTTCTCTGTATCGATGGGTCCCTCTGTGTCAGAGAACATAAGAGGAAAATATGAAGGACTCCCAAAGGAAGCTAACGTAGCTTTTTAAAAGCTCATTAAAAAAACATCTAAAGTGACCTTAAAGGAATTTTACATCCTTTTTCAAAAAGCTTTGTTTACTAGTAGCCTTCTGTTCAGAGAACTCAGTGTTGAGAATATGGGCTGTAGTCAGACTGACCAGGCTCAAGTTCTGCCTCTGCTCTGTAACCTTGGGACTTTGAACATGTTTTATAATCTCTAAGCCTTGGCATCTTTACCTGTAAAATGGGCGTAATACTGATATTTACTCCCAGGTTATTGTAAAGATCACGTGAACTGAGGTATGTGCTGTGTTTAGTGTGGTATCTGGCATGTAGCGTGCTGTGTTAGCTGGTAGTATAGCTTGAAGGTGAGGCTTGGAAGAGTAACCCAGGGAGAGAGTCTGTGCTGAATTAGAGCAGATGTGCCCTGTACGGACTAACGGGGAAAGATAAGACCACAATTGAAAGTCTCTTAAGGTCCCAGTCCCAGGTTTGGTAGTCTCAGCTCCATCACAGAGTGTAACTGTGGGGAACTTAATGATTTGATCCAGAAGTCCTTGGAGTGAAGGTACATATACTCATAGATGGATTCAAAAAACATTTATTAAGCACCTGTTACTGCCAGGCACTATATGCAGGTGCTGGTGATACAAAAAGAGCATAAGTTTGCATCTGTTTCTTTGGAATTCATATTCCAGCTAGGGAACAAATATGTAAACAAATGACTGATAAAGCACTATGTGCTTTAAGGTACATGCAGAATGCCCTAGGGCATCCAGAAAGTTGGAAGGAAGCCATTCTTTGTTGAGACTTTATTTTCAGAAGTAAGAATTTTCTTATAGTAGAAGCATTATCAGTAAGTCTAATGATTTATTTTGACATTTTTAGCGTAGATTGATCCTTCAAACACCAAATGTATTTAAAATGTAACTTTACTTTGGCTGTTTAACTGAAAGCATCCTATATTTAAACTTTTTAACCATTTTATTTATTCAAAGTCTTCACAACTTAGATAAACAGACGTTATAGGCAAATTCTTGTTGTCTGCTGATTACATAAAGACACTATAGGTTCAATAATATAAAAGGGTTTCTCAGCCCATCAGAGTGGATGTGTTTTCCAAATGACAATTTACACCCATTGGAATTACTGTTGGCATGTGGGGAGAAATAGGTCTGTTAGCTGGCATAACATAATATTAACTAGCAGAATAATTCTTAGATGTTGACAATTAGAATATTAGTTACTGTGTATTAAACATTAACAGGAATAAATATATATATATATTTCTGAAGTGTATACAAAAGATTTAAATATATTACATATATTGTATATACAGTAATTCAATTTAATATATCACAGCATCATATAGAAGAAACTGATTTCCTTATTTTACAGATGAAGGAATTTGAACTTGCTTGAAATTATATAAAACTACTAAGTGATAGAACCAAAACTGTATTTCAGAGGCTTTGTTCTTTTCACCTTCTTTATGTTGAATACAACTGTTTCTCACTTAACGGGATTCATAATACGTAAATTACAAATGCATTACCCAAACTTGAAAAATTTGAACGAAAATCTGTGCTACCATTCTAACTCATCATGAGTCTTCCTAGTGCCAGTTGACGTGAACAAAAAACGTTGGAAGTAAAAAAATCTAATGTAGCAATTTGCTTATATTTTTAAACAGTTGTTATTTTTCTAGTTCCAAAAAAATTGCTGTTTTCAATGTACTAGCATAAAGAGATTGGCCATAACTTACAAACAAAACAATATTTTCGGTAAGGAATTGAGATAGAGATCTTCTAGTTGACATATTAGTGTTATTATCTAGTCAAAACTTTTTTTTTTTTCTTACAGGAACATGCAGTTAAATTTTAAATTGTTCTGAAAAGTACTTTTGTTATAATACTTGAGGTCTGTTGTAGTACTTGAGGCACCATTTTTTGAGGTACTAAATTTCTCAGATTAAAAATCTTTTGTACTGTGGAAAATTTCAAATATACAAAGTAGACAGAATAGTATAACAAGCCCTTATATAGCCATCATGTAGCTTCAACAGCTATTAACTCACAGCTAATCTTGTTTCATCCATCTCCCCATTTTCTTCCTTCCCTTGTAAAGCAAAGCAGATTTTAGATGCACTGTTTCATTTGTAAATCTTTCGGTATGTTATTCTAAAACATAAAACACTTTTCAAAAGCCATAACTATAATTATCATATCATTATCATACCTAAAACTAAAAGTTAACAGTTCTTTAATATTATTAAATATTCAGTTAATGTTCAGTTTGCCAGTGTTTTCATAAAAGTGTCCTTTTTACATTTTGTTTGAATCAGGGTCCAGATAATGCCCTTAGGATTGGTTAATGTATAGATGTTCCTATCCATCTTTTTTCCTCCTTGTAATTTATTTCTTGAAGAAACCCTTTATTTGCCCTGTAGAATTTCCCACAGCTAGATATTGCTGATTATATCTCTGTGGTGTGGCTTAACATGTCCCTCTGTCCTGTATATATTTTATAAATTTAATTTTTATTTATTTATTTTTGGCTGCATTGAGTCTTCGTTTCTGCGTGCGGGCTTCCCCTAGTTGTGGCGAGGGCCACCCTTGGTTGCGGCGTGCGGGCCTCTCATTGCAGTGGCCTCCCCTGTTGTGGAGCACAGGCTCTAGGCTTGCAGGCTCTAGAGAGCAGGCTCAGTAGTTGTGGCACACGGGCTCAGCCGCTCCGCGGCATGTGGGATCTTGCCGGACCAGGGCTCAAACCCGTGGCCCCTGCACCGGCAGGCGGACTCTCAACCACTGTGTCACCAGGGAAGCCCCTGTCCTGTATATTTTTAATAAAGTGGTAGAAGGATCTAGAGGCTTAATTTTTTTTTTGGCCGTATCGTGAGGCATGTGGGATCTTAGTTACTGGACCAGGGATCGAACCCACTCCCCCTGCAATGGAAGCACAGAGTCTTAACCACTGGACCGCCAGGGAAGTCCAAGAGGCTTAATCAAATTAAGATTCTTCTTCCTTTTTTCTTTCTCTCCTCTTCTTTCCTCCTTCCCTTCATTCTCTCCATCCTTCTTTCAACTTCCTATTGCATGAGTAGTATGTCTTCTTCCCTCAAGAGACATATGATGTGTAGCTGTTTTTCTTTGTTTGATGCTAGCAGATGTAAAGCCTACATGCTTTGACTTTTAGGAGTTGCAAAGTATGATATTTTAATTCTTTTATCTCAGTTTATTATCTGGAATACTTCTCTAAAGACTTCCCCTCATCTACTATTTGTTTAGCCAGTTGTACGGTTTGTATAAGAAAGTTTGGATAAATGCCTGATTCTTTCTTGGTTTCGGAGTTTTTAATGTTAAGAGTCACGGGGAGGGCTTCTCTGGTGGCGCAGTGGTTGAGAGTCCGCCTGCCAATGAAGGGGACACGGGTTCGTGCCCCGTTCCAGGAGGATCCCACATGCCGCGGAGCGGCTGGGCCCGTGAGCCATGGCCACTGAGCCTGCGCATCCGAAGCCTGTGCTCCGCAACGGGAGAGGCCACAATAGTGAGAGGCTCGCGTACCGCAAAAAAAAAAAAAAAAAGAGTCACGGGGAAAATTTTGACATATTCATGAAAAGCTCCTGGAGAATATAGAATAAGTATAGAACTACATCCTGAACATGTATTGATGAACGAACAAAAATGGAAAAGAATTGGCTTTGAAGGAATATGGGACAGCTTTAATGATAAAAACTTAAAAAAAAAAAAGTCAATGCATGATGCTTTGAGGAGTGTACCTCCTCTAAGACAGTAATGTCATTAGACATTTATTTAACCCTTAGTTACACGGTGGTGAAGGTTCTTCACTTACCACTGTAACTTTGGGCAGGTTAAAGTCTGTGTGCCTCAGTTTTCTCATCTGTTAGATCAGGATAAGAGTGGAACCTCTCTCATAGGGTTGTTGTTGAGGATTGAATGAGCTCATACATATTAGCAGAGCCTGGAACTTAGTAGGTTCTCAATAAATGTTAAGTGTTGCTATTGTCATTATGCTTCTTTGCAATTATAGTGGAAACAAGGGAGGGAGCTTCTGATGCTTATTTTTATCCATGTTGGAGTCTTAATTTTAATATATATTTTTTCTTATCCATTTCATATGCTCCAGCCTTCTTAAAGTTACATTTGTAACTTCTACTGAAGTGTCAAGGCATTGTACATCAAGCAGCTGGTACCATCAGAAAAAGAGGCAACCAAACATTATATGTCTCTTGCTTATACCTCTGTTTTACAGCTAAGTTACGTTAACGTTTATTTATGTATTTGATGGTGTTTTCCATTGAACTGTGAATTTTTTGAGGGGAGAGACTTACTTTATACTGTTGTGTCTGATACAGTGCTTGGTATTAGTTATGAGGTCTACATCCCTAATATCTATTTCATTAACTGTTCTAACATTTCATTTATCAGGTTTGCCTAGTAATGTGCTTTTTTTTAAATTGAGGTATAATTGACATGTAACATTATATTAGTTTCAGGTGTACAACATAATGATTCAATATTTGTATATATTGCAAAATGATCACCACAGTTATTCTAGTTATATTTGTCACCATAGTTACAAATTTTTTTCTTGCGATGAGAACTTGATAACCTTTAAGACCTACTCTCTTAGCAATTTTCAAGTATACAAAACAGTGTTATTAACTGTAGTTGTCATGCTGTATATTACATCCTCATGACTTATTTATTTTATAGATGGAAGTTTGTACCTTTTGACCCCCTTTGACTCGCTTTACCCATTTTGTTCATCCCCCGCCCCCACCACCTCTGAACCACCAATCTGTTCTCTACAAGCTTTTTTTCCCCTAGATTTCACATGTAAGTGAGATCATATGGTATTTATCTATTTGTCTTTCTCTATCTGACTTATTTCACTTAGCATGGTGCCCTTAAGGTCCATCAATGTTGCTGCAGATGGCAAGCTTTCATTCTTTTATTATGGCTGGATAATATAGACACACACACACACACACACACACACACACACACACTCCGTGTTTTATCTCTTTATTGATAGACACTTAGGTTGCTTCCCTATCTTGGCTATTGTAAATAATGCTGCAATGAAGATGGGGGTGCATATATCCTTTCTAGTTAATATTTTTGTTTTCTTCAGATAAATACCCAGGAGTGGAATTGCTGGATCATATGGTACTAGTTATATTTTTAGTTGTTTGAGGAACCTCCATACTGTTTTCCATAGCAGCTACACCAATTTATATTCCCACCAACAGTGCACAAGGGCTTCCTTTTCTCCACATCCTCACCAAGACTTGTTATTTGTTGTAGTTTTGATAACCAATCTAACAGATGTGAGGTAATATCTCATTGTGTTTTTGATTTGCATTTCCATGATGATTAGTGATGTTGAGTATCTTTTCATGTACCTGTTGTCCAGCTGTGTATCTTCTTTGGAAAAATGCCCAGATCTTCTGCCCATTTTTAAATTGGATTTCTTGTTTTTGCTATTGAGTTGTATGAGTTCTTTGTATATTTTGGATATTAACCCCTTATCAGGTATATGATTTGCAAATATTTTCTCCCATTCAGTAGGTGGCATTTTCACTTTGTTGATGTGCAGAAGCTTTTTAGTTTGATGTAGTTCCACTTGTTTATTTTTGCTTTTGTTTCTTTTGCTTTTGGTGTCAATTCCAAAAAATTATAGTCAAGACTGATGTCAAGGAGCATACCACCTATGTTTTCTTCTAAGAGTTTTATGATCTTAGATTCAGGTCTTTAATCCATTTGCAGTTATTTTTTTTGTGTGGTGTAAGATAGTGACCCAGTTTCATACTTTTGCATGTGGCTGTCCATTTTTCCCAACACCACTTATTGAAGAGACTATTGTTACCCCATTATATATTCTTGGCTCTTTTGTCATCGATTAATTGACCATGTATGTGTGTGCGTTTATTTCTGGACTCTCGATTCATTCCGGTGATCTGTTGTCTGTTTTTATTCTAATACCATACTGTTTTGATCACTATGACCATGTAATATAATTTGAAATCAGGAGCATGATGACTCCAGCTCTGTTCTTTCTCAAGATGACTTTGGCTCTTCAGGGTCTTTCGTGGTTCCATGCACGTTATAGGATTGTTTGTTCTGTTTCTGTGAAAAAATGCCATTGGAATTTTGATGGCTATTGCATCGAATCTGTAGATTGCTTTGGGTAGTGTGGAGATTTTAACAATATTAATTTTTCTAATCCATGACCACAGAATATCTTTCCATTTATTCATATATTTTAATTTCTTTCATTAATGTCTTATAGTTTTCAGTGTACAGGTTTTTCATCCCCTTGGTTAAATTTATTCCTAGGTATTTTATTCTTTTTGATGAAATTGTAAAAGGAACTATTTTCTTAATTTCTCTCTCTGATAGTTCATTTTTAGTGTATAGAAACACAACAGGTTTTTGTATATTAGTTTTGCAATATACAACTTCACTGAATTCATTTATTAGTTCTACCAGTTTTTTGGTGTTGTCTTTAGGGTTTTCTATGTATAATGTCATCTGTAAATAGTGACAGTTTTACTTCTCTCATTCCAGTTTAGATGCTTTTTTTCTTTTTTTTTCACCTAATTCCTTTGGCTAGAACTTTTAATACTATGTTGAATAAAAATGGTGAGAGTGAGCATCTTTGTCTTATTCCTGATCTTAGATGAAAAGCTTTCAGCCTTTCATCATTGAATATCATATTAGCTGTGGGCTTATCAGATGTGGTATTTATGTTGAGGTACATCCCCGCTACACACACTTGTTGAGAGTTTTTTCCTATTGTAAATAGATACAATATTCTTTTCAAATTCACAAACAAGTGAATTTCCTAGCTATCTAACTACATGAGTTAAAGCATAATTCTTTAAATATTAGGATTTTATTTGTTTATCTTTAAACTCTTAGGATGGCAGTTTTTCTTACAAGCGTCAAGTACTCTCCAGCCTTATTAAGTGGAATGTAATTCATGACCATGAATACTATTTATTTGGGTTGTAATACAGTGTATCATCGGACACTGTTGATATATGCATGGTTATATGGGTCTATGTCAGATATTCTCAGGATGTTTTATAAATTTTTTCTTCACATCTTATGTTTTATTTTTCTCTTGTTATTAAAACCTAGCATTTTCTTTTTGATATCCTTTCTGCAACTTTTGGCAGTCTTAAAATTCAAATTTAATGCTTCTAAGCAGTAGTTCTAACCTGCTGTGGATTGATTTGATTACCGACTTCATTAGAACTTTTTTTTAAATAAGATTTAAAAAGATCCAAGCTGAGCTTGAGGGCATCTTTGCAGAGTAAAATGCAGAAGTTTAGCACATAGACTATGTGGAATCTATTTAACTAGCCTTGTAACTTTTAAATTTACTTCTTGACATTGCTGAGGTGTCATATATGTGTGGCCTCTAGACAATTAACATTTTATTATGTTAGGATCTGAATAGAAGAATGGAATGCTGATCTTCAGTATTTCCATTCTGTTGACTTACAGAGTTGAGATTCAAATTCAGATCTCCTGTATTCCAAAGTCCATTCTCATTGCTGTTAGACTCTTGTGACAAAGAAGTCAACACTGTTAATTATTACATAATTTGTTCTTTCCAATTATATGTTATTAGTGATAGTTTCTGATTTAAAACGTGAACTATTTGTCCTCGTCTTATTATTGGCATTTTTCTCTATCCTAGGTTTAAAAATTTTTTTCACACATATGCATTCTATAAACATCCAATAGATAGGTACATATTTAAAATGTACTTTACAGTATTATAAGTTACATAGATGTAGGTCACTTAATAGCATGCACTTTTAATATGGGTCTATTTAAAATACCCTGGTTACTATGTTTATTTGTAGGCCTTGAGCTGAATATACAAGTCCAGCTACATGTAGGAAATAGTTAAATATGCCTCTTCTACTTAACAGTTTGTGAAATGCTAGAAACGATTACAAAGATGCAAAATAAAGCATCTTTGAGGCATTTGGGGTTAAACGTGGATTCAAGTCCTAGTTTAAGTCTTAGAATCTTATTTTGTCCAGTACTTCCCAGAGTGACTGCAAGAACTAGATCAGATAGCATGTTCATGTGCCTGTCACAATATGTGATTCTTCACGGTCTCTTGCCTCTGTATCTTTTCCATCCATATAATTTTGAATCTAGATAAAAAGAGAACACAGAGTATGAGTAAAAGAGAACAAAGTGTATTTATTAAGAAAAAGCAACTACTGTTTGCATGCTGTGCTTAAAAATGAGTGGTATTTTCCTTTTATCCATTTACTTTTATGTGAAGGTCTTCTCTAATATAGCTCTTATTGGACTGAAATGGAAACGTAAGAATTGGAGCATATTTTCATTTTTGTGGTGAGTTCGTTTGTAGATCAATTAGTATATTTAAAGCATTCTGCTGTTTCTTAGGAAATGTAGTCATTTGCATGTACTCAGAGACATATTACAATTATCCCTGAAATGCTGTTAGTTTGGAGTGGTGGTGAAAGCCCCAGGCTGTATGAAGCTGCCGCACAGCTGGCTCTGCTGCACGCACCCTCTGTGTTGAATTCTTTGTGTCAGTTTGCCGATTTTAAAGTGGGAGTGATATGGCTATTGGCTCTGGTACCTTCCACATTACATATTGTGAGAATAAACTGAGATTGGGGGGGCTTCCCTGGTGGTGCGGTGGTTGAGAGTCTGCCTGCCGGTGCAGGGGACACGGGTTCGAGCCCTGGTCTGGGGGGATCCCACATGCCGCAGAGCGGCCGGGCCCCTGAGCCATAACTGCTGAGCCTGCGCATCTGGAGCCTGTGCTCCGCAACAAGAGAGGCCGCGACAGTGAGAGGCCCGCACACCACGATGAAGAGTGGCCCCCGCTCGCCGCAACTAGAGAAAGCCCTCGCACAGAAACGAAGACCCAACACAGCCAGAAATGAATAAATTAAAAAAAAAAAAATTGAGATTGTGGATATGAAAGTGTTTTAATTAAAAAAAATGTAAGATACAGGCATTAATATTCTAACTGTCACAGTGAATTAAATGGGAATTAACAGTTAACTTGGAGAGAATCTTTTTAAGTATGAACATTTTGAATGTAATTGTAGCCTAATACCACCGAGACAGTGGTAATTATAGCAAGACAGGGCCATCTTATGTATTGTTTCTGGAAAAACTGGCAAGCACAAAAGGAGAAGAGGAGGAAAGTAAGAGGATGTAGAAGTGGTGGAGGAAAGAACACAAAATAAAATAAAACCAATTAGATGATCTTGAAATCACTGGAGTGTCTAGAACTATAAATTTCTTTACTTATTAGGAAATATTAGAAGGGATTATTAATCTATGAGTTACTAAAAATGTATTTTCCATTAAAAACCTGTTTATATTTAGAGTATCTTTATATTCAGAATTTTACATTCTTGCTGTGGAAAAATGATCTAGATCTGATTTTTCCCTTCTCTAGAATTTTAGCCATTCATCTATATGCCTTGGTGTCTGTGGTCTGAAGCTTGGTAAAGCTGAGTGTTTCTTCTAACTCCGTCAGTTTTTTGGTTTGGTTTTCTTTTCAACTTCCTTTATTTCTCTTGTTGTTCTTCAGCCTACAATTACACGCCATGGTCTGTCTCTTTTTTGAGCTGAGATTTTTTTTCACATATCCTCTTATTCTTGGTCTCCCAAAATGTATACCTAGGTTTTGTCAAGGTGCCTGGATACTATTTAGTAAATGTGATGACTGTATTTCTTTCCAGCAACTATGTTTTGAGGGTATTTTCCTACATCTTAGAAGAGAAATACTGGTGGGGTGGTAGTAAAATGACTATCTTCACATACGCTGTTACGCAGGTATTATCACATTCTAGTGTGGTGGTCGGTACTCTGTAGCTAGATGATTTGGTCTTTTGTCTGATGTTGCAGCTGCTGACTGTGTCTTAGTCTAGAGGAAAATTATATTTTCCTTGCACACTTTACTTATTATTCAGCTCCTTGCAAAGTGACTGAAGGGGCTGTTGTGTCCAGGGCCTTTCACAATGACTAGTGACCTGTCCTTTAATCTTCAGAGCTAGTGCTACAGTTTTAATTCTTCTTCAGCCACTTTAACCTCTAATTGATTGCTTGGCTGAGTCATCTGGCAGCTACTTCTGTGTTCTTTTTATGCAATGGCAAATCACATGCTTTTGTATCTTCAAAAGAAATGTTGGTTTCTTACTTATTAAATAATTGGCTTATATTGTTTTGCTTATAAGTCATTTCTTTGGCTTCCCCAAAAGTAATGGACCAGTCCAAAGAAACATAGTTGTAAGGCTTTTACTCGTTTTTTAAAAATTTAGATAGTGAGTGTAGGATGTAGCAGAAGGCCTGTGTTCATAGCTTTCACCGTCTTATTAATACTTGTCAAATTTTGGGCATGTATCTGCTCTGAGCCTCAACCTTCAGAGTTATAAAATGGGTACATCATTACCTTTATAGAATTTTTGGAATTAAATGAGCTAGCATATAGAGAGTGCCTAGTACAGCGCAGAGCACAAATAAGTGCTTAGGTAATTATTGTCATTTCTGATTTCTTCTCCTCCTTGTCATTATTGTCATGATTATAGAATGCAGCCTTGTAAAGGTCTCTTGTTGTTTCAGTAGATCACCTTGAGAATTGTGTGCGGTTTGGAGTTCTTTGTTGCACTATTCATCTTTGTTAGGGTGAGAAAGTCCAGGCTTACAGATAGGTAAACATATCTGACTGGGGTTACCACAGAATTATGGAAATGGGTTAATTGGTCACTAACGAGCTCTTTCTGGCAATAGTGTTAGAATTTTATGAAATACACAGTTTAACTTCAGACTTAACTACTCTCAGAAGCAGACAGCTATTTAAACTATTTACCTTTGCAAAAGCAACACTCAAAAAAGTAATAACCACTTTTAAAAAATCCACCTTTTCAGAGTGTTTCCATTTTGTGGATATGATGAAAAAATTCTACCATGAAATCAGATTTTAAAGAACAGAGATATATACAGTGATGAATCATCAGCTTCCTTTTGCCTGCAAACAGGCACACTTTACTTTTTATCTCTCAGTTCAGAGTTTGAATGGACAAGCTGTAGAGGTTAGATAACAGCACGTGGAGTAACTTCTTGCTGTCAGTTTGGGGATAATTGAAACTACTGACACGTCAAACTGAATGAAATCTTTTTTTGCAAAAATACTGGAAAACGTGTTTCTATTCAGAAAATACTCTAGCTCTGAATCTTTTCGTGTGAAGTTCACATGAGGTGAAAAAGGCTGAGTGAAACATTTAAAATGGTGAAAAGCTTATTTTAAAGTTTTATACTCTGAATTTAATTCTTCAAAATACTTTGAAAAGGCAGTAAATATTTCCAGGAGGACAAGTATTCTGTTTAGGGGATTTGATTCAGTCAGCGAAAAAACTTGGGTAACAGTTGCCCAGAACATTTTGATTATTCTATGCAAAAAGAATTTATTTCCATAGCACATAAAGACATGCCTGTAGGGTAGTACTATAAGATATATTACTGACTGAACTTTTTGCCTGGGATGCATTTCTGAAATGAGTAAATGGAGTATTTTAAATGTCATGTGGAAGCTTGTCATATGTGAATCCATTTTTAAAGTAGTATTTAACATCTGAAAAATCTTTTGTGCTATTGGAGATTTTCTTATTTCCATGTAGATTAAGGAGGTCATTCAGCTTGTCTCCATTTTTTATGGTTATATGGGAAGTGCAGTTATTTTCTGAGGAGGGTGAAGGAAAAGAGGAGCTGCATTATAGCTTGAAAATATGGTTATTATGGGGAATATGCGGTGGAACCAAAAAGAAAGAAAGCGTTGATGAGCAGCAATCAGAGACCAACTAATACTGACATAAATTTATAGGGTGCCTGATGGTCAAGTTTGTTATTCTCCTTAGTAACAGAGGAAGCAAATGTAGCAAAGGTTGAGTAGTAGTAGGTCAGTGTAAAGGTAAGGTCCCTGCCCTCAAAAAGTTAAGTTTCATATGCGAATTAGAATGATCTATCTTAAAGCCCCTTAATTTCTAAGCTCCCTGCAGATATGAACGGTCTAGTTCTAGTGTATCTTCCTGACTCCTTATCACAAATGGGGATTTGTCACAAGTACCCTTGCCTTGAAGGAAATGTTAAAAGAAATATGATTTCTAAATATTCCAGTCTGTGGCTTATCTTTTTATTTTCTTAGTTGTGTTTTAGCACATTTTCCTTGGTTTGAGTATTTTGCTACCAAACCTTGATATCAAAATATATTGTGCTTTGAATATTTCTGGAAATAGTATCTCTGAAAAGACCATTTTCAGTTAAACTTATTCAAAATCTCAGATATGTAATGTTCTTTTGCATTCAAAGTAAGTCACAAGGCATAAACTTTGGACTTTATTTTCTTGCAAAAGATATATGCTGTCCTCAGGTAGATAGAGTGGTGTTAGGAGTAATGCCTGACCTTTCAAATTCAATTAATGACTCAACACCTGGGAGAATGTTCCTGATTATTGTTGCTGTGTTTTTGTAACATTCTCTGAGGTTCTTTGTCAAAAGAAACAGATTACCTTTCCGTGCATTGGGAGTCAATGTTACTGAAAGGGCCACTTCTGTAGTTACTTTAAGCTTCATCTCTTGGACTGTTATTAGTTTGGCACAGGACACTGTATAAATTATATACATGTATACACTCCCAAATCTCTTCCTGGTTTGAAATTGGAATCTATGAATTGGCTTCTGTGTCTGTTTTAAGAGTTATTACCATGGTGATGAATAGCCTGTTTAGTTTTACAGTTGGCACGATTCTTCCAGCTTGGGTCACCTGTGTTTTCTTACTACCAGTTGCCCACACTTTGGGCAGCAGTTAAATTTCCATCGTTAAAAAGCAAGTAGTTAGAAGGCAAAACTAGTGATTTAGTAGAATTCGCTGCATCAGTGCTTTTAATCTGTTGATTATTTCCTTTCAGTGCTAAGTAGCAGGAGCTTACTCCTTTCACACTGCTTCAAACCTTCCCTTTGCAATCGGAACTGGTGGGGAGTCGTTACCCTGTACTGCAGTTGTGAACTTGTCGTCATTTGTTGGAGCATTATGGGGGAGGGCGAAGAAAACTGACAAAAACATCTTGATAAAGGAAGCTTGACTTATCCATTCTTGATTTTAACGAGTCAACATTTCAAGTATGTTGCTTTACTATATTTATGTAAGCTGTGGCAATGGGTCAGCTGTCAACCTTAAACCTGTCTGTATCTACAAATGTTAAAAGAAATATTAAGGTTTTTCAGTTACATTTAAAATGTAACATAAGAATGAGGAGGGATGAACACAAGTGAAACAATGAATTCGAGATAATAAAATGAGTTGTTGATTTGGAGATATATATTATATGCCAAATGGTCAGACTGGATATGATGAGAGCTTCCTACGTGGGGTTGATGCTCTACACCAAGCCCAACTCTATACAGTCCTAGATGTTTAGAAATTAAATCAACCAGGAAAACAACCAGAACCCCAGATGCCACAGGCCTTGTGAGAAATTTAAACAGTAAAAGTGTAGTTACTTGTGTATCACTCAGATTTAAGTAAACAACTAATATAATTTCCAGAGTGGAATGATTTAAAAGAGCTAGTGAATTTCAAACCCTGAGAAAATACCACTTACTGAATTACAGTCATTCTGATCTATTTAGTAATTTAAATCTAAGGAGTCACATGCAACAACATTTCATTTAGTTCAGTTCTGGTTATAGTATGTCTTCTCTAACTTGTAACTCTCAGTAATCGAAATGGTTTTCCATTTAATTAGTTGAATTGAAGGGATTTTCCTCTCTCTCTTTTACTTCTACATCATTAAGAGAATTCATAGTAATCATTTATGCTTCTAGAATGACTATATGATTTCATTTATACCTAATATGGTACATGTTTCATAATAGGCACTCCGTAAATCATTATTCATTCTTTCAGGAGGCAAAAGGAGGCAGGAAAACTAATTACCAACTTACGTTAAATGAATGAATGAATTAATAATTAATTAATAAATAAATAAGGAAGATAAAACTACAGGTTGTCACTTCAAAACCTGCCTCTTATTGCCATCTCACTATTTTGAGGAACGCCCACTGTATCACAAATGTCTCCAGCAAGTAAGCATTCTGTATATATGTCCATATGTGTGTGTATGTGTGTGTATATATATATATATATATATATATACACACACACACATACATATATCTTCACTCTTTGCTGTCACTCCATAGCTATCCAGGCTTTTTTTTTTTTTTTTTTTTTTCATAGCTATCCAGGCTTTTGACAAAACCTGGCACTTCCCTTTTGACCCTTTTTCATAAATCCACTTGGCATTTATCACTATAGAACTTAGCTGTTCTAGTTCTCTGACTTGGACTTTGCCACATATTTGAACTCTAGTGAACTGATGCTGCCTTCTCAAGGTGGTTTCGTTTTAAGATTTTCTTCTCTGCCAATGACAGGGACTGAATTTTATACCCCAGAGCTGAATATGAAATTCTCAGCCCCCTCCCCCAATCCTGTCACTCTGTCCTCCTTGACAATAATTATTCATCTTGTTTCTTGCTGTTTTTCTTCCTACTTGTATCCTTTGTTCCTCAGCTTGTCTTTCATAGGGAAGGAACACTTAATCCTTCTTGCTTTATCAGGCTCTTTAGCTGCGGTTGTGAAATCATCTTCAGGTATTAGGTCCCCGCAAAGTCTTTCTAACTTTACTAGAAGAAAAGTGGCAATTTGCTTCCCGAAACCTTTTTGTCTGTTTATTCAGTTTTTCTGACTAACTCCTCCTTAGCCATCATATTAAAGTCTTCTGATCTTTTATTTATACTTAAGTACGATTTTATTAGGTTCGTGCTGTGTTTAATGTTTATGCATATACCTGTGCTACTAGTATGCTTTTAGTGTGTGTATCTATATCTGTAATACAGAGTAACCTAAAGGGCAAATTCTGCATCTTATTTATGAACCAATCAGCCTACTCACGTGAGACAAATTTCAACAAATAATTTCAACAGACACCTAATAAACATATACTATAAATAGTTGTTTATTGAGAGAGCTGATGAATTTTTAAAATTCATATTTTTCCCCTCATTCATATTTTTTTCCCTCTTCTATATCTCTGTCCTTTTGTGATGAATCAGGCCTGTTGTAATGAGATTTCTACAGATCTGATGTTCAAGGTTAGTACTGAGTAGTGGGTGAGTCACCGTATGACTTAAGAGTCATTGGTATAACCCCATTGTATAATTTTCGATAGGGTGACAAAAGAGAATTAAGATGAAATATAAGAAGGTGAAAGTGCTCTGTAGACTATATATGTGTGTGCATACCCACACTCTGAGAGTGATTTCAGGCAATGCAAAGTTAGTGATGTGAGATAAAATGTGTTGCTGCTGTAATTACTGACAGTCTTCACAAATAGCAGAAGTTGGCTTAGAGAGCTAGCAGGTAAGTATCAGATATTTCTGGCTTATCCTGATTTATTGGCATATGTCCGTGGGCTAGTGGTATCCTCGTGGCATGCAGAATAGCGTTTGCCTTGAAGTAAACAGAGTGGATTTAAAAAAAAAAAATTCCCTAACAGGATACCTGGGAATGAGTGATCTTTTGTAGATATTGAATTTTGTTTCATTGTTAAATGAAGCAAAATGACATAAAGTGAACTGAAGGCTCATAATTTTCATGCATTTTGTACTATCTTAATTTAGCGGGGGGAACCTTGAAGCAGTATCCATTACTTAAAGCAGTATCCATTACTTGCAGATCCTGAGATGTCTGTAAACAGGATCCCTTACAAAATGGAGCAATGCCAAGAGAATTGGTGTGGGAGTTATGCATATGTATGTGTCTTTCTAAAAGATCCATGTAAAAATCTTAAAATCCATGTAAGCGACTATGTAATATGTACCTATTATACCATAGCAGCCAAATTTTAAAATAGAATTATAGCTGATTTGAATTAATTTTTATATCTAAAGATATAGAAAGCATTTGATAAAATTAATTCATATTCAGAAAAGCTACCTTACTCTTCCTGAATCTTAGTCTTCTCTAGAATGTTGAAGTCATTTAAGGGAGATTTTTGGGTGGCATTTGAAACATACCATATATGTAAAATGCATAGTTTATCCTGGGAGTCTGAGGTGAGGATTGGATTTTGACATCAAGCTCTGGAAGTTCATAAGCCTTAGGGATTGACTGACTGACTGACTCAGGGGTGATATTTTGAGTGTCAATGAATACTACAATACTCAAAGTGATTAAGAAATAAAAGAAAGAGTGACAACAGGCATCCTCACATAAATGAAGTGATGCTTTAGTACCAGAATAGTCAATGTATTGGTTATCTTGAAACTTAATTCTGTTTTTGCAGTAAAAATTAAGCTGTGTCCTCTTTGGGATGGAAGAGGTAGCATTAGGTTAATGTGTAAGCTTTATCTTCTGAAGTACAAAATGACCTTAACTTGGGAGTTGGTCAAAAACCACTTCTGGTTTTAGATTAAATATAATTAGAATAATCTAGGCAGGATAAAGAAAGGATTACCACATGCATCACATTTATAAAAAGATAAACAAATGTGGTTTTTAGTTCAGGGATCATGTGTGATATTATTATTGAGAGTACAGAAAGACCTAATCTGCCTTTTTTTTTTTTAAAGGTATAGATATAGAATAGGGTCTACGTTATGTTTTGTAAGTTACAGTTTGACATTGAAAACATGTATTTAAGTTGTATGTTTATTTTGGTCTAGAGGAAAAATCTTATGCATGTTTATGCCTTATATACACAATTTTTAAAGATCCATGCTGACAGTGGACAGAATGAATCCTGTTGGTCTAAAAGAAAAAAAGGTGAAAAATCAAGAAAATTTTGAAGAAGTTATACAGAAATGGTTTTAAAGAGAGATGAATATCACTGCTAAACTAAAAGATGTGTGAAAAAATTTTCTTCTGTCAAATTGGAATAGATTTTTAAAACAAGTGATGCGGTAGTGTTTTGGTGAGGGTGTGGGAGAATAGAAAAAGAACCTTATAAACTATTGGTAAGAGTGTAAGTATAATGTCTGTGGAGCATAGGGGAGGAAAATGTTTTCCTTAACCCTCTCAGGGTCCCTGGCTGGACCTGCAAATTAAACTGACAAGGACAAATTAACAGGAGAAAAGCACACACATTTATTTAGTGAAAGTTGTATGTGACACGGAGCCTTCATAAGGAAATGAAGAAATAGTTAGATCTGAGTGTTTTTATGCTGGGTTTTATGAAGAGTGGACAGCTGTGCAGGAATATGATAGATTAAAGAGTATGAGATAAGTGTAGGGAAGTGGGGGGGATTTAACAAGGCCTGTGTGTCCGGATTGTTCTGTGGCCCTTTGTCTTCAGAGATAAGGACGCTCCTTTTCTCTGGGTATAGGAAGCGCACTTCTCACACGAACGTTTTAGGACCTGTTTCAGGGGAGAAAATCTTGGTGAAGATCAGGTGACCTTCCTGCTTCTGCTGTTTCCTCAAACTCCTTCACCTTAAAATATTCAGTATGCCAAGGTGCCATATTTGGGGGGTAGTGTGTCCTGAACCCTGTCATTCATTCTGAAACTTCCCCAAGAACTTTCACAGTCCAGAAACTGAGTTAGTTGTAGATTGTCCGGTAACCCATTAAAACAGTCTCTGAGTCCTGAACATTTCCATGGAGACAGAAGAAAAAACAGGTTAATGGTTAGAACAAACCATGAACTTAGTTTTTGAGTCCAGAGGGCAATCATTCGTCATGATCATTTCTAGACGTTGGACTCAAAGAATCTTCAGATGGAGTGAGAGCAGGCAGTAGCAATCTGACAGATTTTCCTGGTTCATAGTTTGTCCCTGGTGATGTCATCACGTGTTCTGGTGAACTTTCTGAGGGGCCCACATGGCAACAGGCAGGAGGGTTGTCCATACATGTGTTATTGTGGTGATTTCTCTGAAGTTCACATCAAGTTGTCCAGCTACAGCTTGCCGGACTTTGGGAAAGAGACAGTTTTAATTTTCAGTGATTCCAGGTCAGAAGGGTGGGAGAAAAATTGGATGTATCAGTTTGGAGAGTTGTAGCTAGGTATTGGAGGATCCTAGAAGAATTCAGGATCCAGTCCAGTTTACAGGGAGATAACAAAACCTCAAAGACAATGAACAAGGCAAGAATTTAATAACCACAGGGGTGTGCTGTAGTTTTCCATTGAAACATAATTTTTGTTTCTATTGACACCCCCATTTCTATCAAAGATATTCTAAGTAAGACTAATTTGTTTGCAGAATAAGTCTATTCTCATTAAACTTGGCCTGATCATTTACATCAGTCCAGCAAGAATAGTGATTGACTATATATGCTCTTTTTCTTTTTTTTCAGTACGCGGGCCTCACTGTTGTGGCCTCTCCCGTTGTGGAGCACAGGCTCAGCGGCCATGGCTCACGGGCCCAGCCGCTCTGCGGCATGTGGGATCTTCCCGGACCGGGGCACAAACCCGTGTCCCCTGCATCGGCAGGCGGACTCTCAACCACTGCGCCACCAGCGAAGCCCTATATGCTCTTTTTAAGTCTGCTTTGCTGGAACCACTTCTAATAAGGAACCTCAGATTGGACTTTTAAAATCTTTTCAGGATTAGGAAACCAAGCCAATGACTCACCCTCAGCTTTTGCCTGTAATACTTATAGACGGGTGAATTACACTCTTCTCGAGGTCCCCAAAATATCCCGAGGTTCCTGGGTCTTCCAGGAAGTGACCTTCCTTACTGACCTGTTCAGGAACCTTATAAGCAAGGTACCAGGCTGGTTTTTGAAGGGGAGCTTTATACATATATTGGCTCCTTAAATTAAACCTTAGTTCCTTAAAGCTGTCTGGTCATATCTGATTCTGTGCACATCATTCTCAGACATGACATTCCAGTCCAAGCTTTGCTAATATAGCCAATGTTTACGATTGTGTCCTGTTACAAGGAGAACAGATGCTTATTGAACTTATGCAAATAACTATATTGCCTTGAAAATAAGAACACTCATGGAGGGTTTTCTAATTCTGGAGGGATCAGGTAGGGAGAAGAGATAATTGCTTCAATTCTGTTAACAAAGGTGTAATTTACCAGATTGCTGTGAATTATAGGTAGCTTAAGAGTAAAGAGAAAAAGATTTCTTTACATCTGGAAGATGTAACATTAAAGAACCAGCAATGCTTCAAACAAAAGTCATAAACAGTCAGTTCATTCAGTCCCATGTTCTGCTTCATCTTTGGTTAGCAGTTCTATGAATCCATCAGCTTCTTCATTAGTTCTGGAAATTCTTACACAGTCCAGTGGCATGGTCTCAAAGTATTCAAGTTATGCCATTATGGAGTGTTCTCACAGTAACTGATTGTAAAAACTTTAAGGGAAGAATCAGAGTAAAACAATAACTGTCTGTGAATGACAAAAGACTTAAAAACAGTCATGGTTAAAGTTCTTATGAGAGTTCATTTGATAAGGAAATTTAGTTATTTCTGTGGCATACAGCAATTTAATACTCGGGCAAATTATTGACAAGTATTGACACATTTCTATGAACTTCACACAATTTCTGAAATACTTACACTAATAGGATATATCCATACACGTAGAACCTATGAGGGTTTATCATCACGTCTTATTTTACAGTCCTTCCCATGTCATTTAAATTCCAAATAAACCTAATTATTCTAATGCCTCTCTTTTGTAAGATAAGAGACAAATCCTTTGAGATTTTCCAGGAACCCTCTGGGAAACTTCAAAATTAGTTTGAAGTCTAAAAGACTTCGGGATTTTTGTGATAAATATCAAATAGGATCACAGATCATTATGAAATACCTATTTAACCAAAGTGAAAAGAAGATTTTAAAGGCAAATACAGAAGGTTACATAGCTGTGAACAAAATTTAGGTCTTTTCATTTTGAGGAGACTCAGCTTTCTTAAATTAGTGACCTGATAAAGATACTGTGAAGCACAGGAAATTATTCTAAGATATAACATCTTGATTTCTGAGGCAGATTACTTAAAAAGGTAAAGAAAACTCAGAGAAGTAGTGACGTTTTTTAAGCTATCATTTATTCCTGACAGTTAATCAGGCACTGTGCTGTGCTCTTGACATGCATTATTTCATTCAGCCTCTGTGAAGAAGATTCTGTTATTTTCACTTCATAGACAAGCAAAAAAGACTTAGTGAAGTAATTTGGCCAAAGTCATACAGCTGTGAGTAACAGGGCTTACCTGTTTTGCACATAAAGTCAAGTTCTTTACATTCTATTGCCTATACTAATGATTTGTTTAAGGTCATGTAATACAAAATTGTAGAGCCAGGGGAAACAATTAAGGTTGTAGGTTTCAAATCCATGGCTCTTTTGACCACAACGTGCTACTCTTTTTAAAATTTATATTGAAGTATAGTTAATTTACAATGTTGTGTTAGTTAGTTACAGCAAAGTGATTCAGTTATACACATATATATACACACACACACATATATATGTATTCTTTTTCAGATTCTTTTCCATTATAGTTTATCACAAGATATTGAATATAGTTCCCTGTGCTATACAGTAGGACCTTGTTGTTTATCCATTTTATATATAGTAGTTTTGTCTGCTGATACCAAACTTCTAATTTATTTACCCGTCCCCCAGCATGCTACTCTTGACATAGGTTTATTTCGTCTATTTTCCGTAGCCCCACATCAGGAATACGGGGGAATTAGAGACTAGTGTTAGAGCCATCATTAAAAGGTCTTGAAACTGCAAACTAAAGAAAGATTAAGAATTGGTTTGGAGAATCAACATTTTATCGACTGAAAATAAGTGACCCCTAATATTTTGCCCAACCAGGGTAACCGTTCATTGTATTAGCACTTTTCCGCCGAAGGCCATAACTAAATTCTGCTGACTGGGCAAACTCTAGTCCAATGATCTTCGAAGAAGATAAATCACTTTTAAAACTGGTATAGCCTCCTGCATTCAGCTTCGGTGTTTGTGCAGGGGGTTTTCTTTGCGTGACGGCAACTCTCTGTGCCACTGGCAAGGCCTGTCTGATTTAAGCCCCATCTGCCACCCCCTATTTAGTGGTAACATACAGGCTTCAAGGATCATTTGATGTGCAAATTTAATCGCAGGCTTTATTTTCGAAGGATGCCATAGGCTATATCATTTTAACAGCTATTTACACAGCTTTCTCTAAACTGCTGCTCTGAAAACGGGGGTTTCATTCTGTTTACTGTAATACTGCCTGATTTAATTTTTCAAGGCTCGTTGCTCAGTATTAGCTTGTTAAAGTATATACAGGATGGTTCTGTGCAGCATTTCAGAGGGTACATGCTTTGAAATGAAACTTGGGCATTTCTCCTGATTTTTTGGTAAGACAGTACCTTATCAGCAGTCAGTTATTTTCAGTATTTGCTGGTTTACCCCCTCCCTTTCATCCTCCCTCCCTTTCTTCCCGGTTCTATAGCACATGATTATAGGTTAGGAGAAGTTAAGTTATGTTATCTAGCTAATGTGATAATTTCCTGACTGTTACAGAGTTAAGGTAAAAGTACTCTGGGAAAGGATTGGTACTCTTATTAGTAAATGTCTTTTTCTTTCCAAATGGCACTTAAGAATTCCAAGGCACCCATGATTTTAATAGGCTAAAGTAGTCCTATCATTTTTTTTAGACTTTAACTTTTTGTGGAAAGCATAGGTTTGGGGGATGACGTTATAAGTTTAAAAAAATGCTGTTTTACAAGGAACATCCTATCAGTTCTTTTGATATGCCTTCACGCAGCCAGTTATGTGGAATGGCAGCACCATCTGAGCCAGGTGAAATGAGGAAGCTCTAAGTGAAATCTTAATGATGGGAAATATTGGTACTGCACGCCAAAAGCTTCCATTTTCCCTGCCTCTCAGAAATTCTTTGTGTCTATTGTGTTTCGGCGGAGTCTGTATTTAAATGGGAAATTTTCAGCAGAAATTGGAGGTTCTGTAAAGTGTTTCTTTGTAATTTCTGAGGTGAATTTATAGATGTCCTCGTGCAAACTAATGTTTTTCCTCATTTATCATTAGGTTTTCTGACTATTTGGTAATTTTATTTTTTTCTGAAAACTTAACCGTTTTATGTTGAAAAGAGTAAAACCGCCAATGGCTATGTTTTAGCCCAAATCTAATTAAGTATCTATTTTTAAATTTGAATTAGGTAAGTGTTCTAGAATAGATGTGAATGAGAGTTTACAAATTGGTCTCATTGATCTCCTTTTACAGGTGAGGAAATGCAGCCGGAGGGAGGTTAAGTTACTTGCCCGGGTACAGAGCTATTCAGTGGCAGACCTGGGGCATAAACACAAGCGTTTGGTTTCCCAGTGCTGAGGTCTTCACACTTTCCAACTTCTCTTTGGTTATAGGACATGAATAGAAACGAGAAATCACTTTTTTCTTTTGTTTTCACCATGTTTTTTTCAAAATTTTGTTGGCTTTTTGATTGAAATTGCCAAATAAAAGTGTGACTTATTGGAACTCTACAGTGATTTCTAGGTTGAAAATGACATTTAAAGTCCATAATCAAGTAAGTTTGTGTGATGTTTTCCAAATATATAAACTTTGCCAATTTAAGGCAAAACTACCATTTTATTCACTTATATACAATTACATTATTTTGCAGTAATAATGAGTTCATTTTTCTTAAATCAGTACTTTCCTAACATAATAAGAGACTTAAGCCATCTGTAGACTTAAAATTGAATTATGATCTCACTCTTCTAAATAACTTATGCGAAGAATGAGTATTGTTGGTCCTATTGTTTGTATTTATTCACCCCAAGAAGTGCTCATTTATATGTTTCTTCTCTTTTTATGTTTTCTACCTTTAACCCAGATTCTATGTCCAAACAATAGCTCTAAACCCGTAGTGACTCATTTGATCTTTTTTTATATGAACAAATGGGTTCTTTCTCTCGGTCACATGCCATGCATGTTTGCCCTTTTGCATGCCTATAAAATGTTAATAATTTGACATGATTCTCCCCCAATATGAATTATATTGCACTGTCATTCCTCTTCCAGATAAGTTGTTATAGCATTTGGTTGGTCATTCTGCCCATATGAATTCAACTCCCTTAGCTTGTATGTAATTGAGATTTGACATACAATTTAGAGTTTAGAAACCTCTTTTGGATTCTCTCATATTTGTAGCACATCAATTTCTTACTCCCATTAAAAAAAGGTTTTAAAGTTAGGAGGAGAAGAAGGGTTGGCTTAGACCCAGCAGATTGTGATTCTTAGGAGAGGAAGGAATGAAAGACATATTGAGGAACTGAGAGTGCAGTTCTGCTTAGGTTTCCAAGATGAGTGGATTGTAACAGTGTTAATCCATTCTGCTTGGCTGTCCTAACAATTTATGTAAATGACTTCATGTCTTTTTGGATCCAGTGGGCTTAGTTTGATAGGTTTTGCTATAACTTATCTTGTCTGCCTCTATATTCGTGGTTACAAAGTGTGGAATGTAGGGCAAGGTTACCAGTAGAGATGTATATGTGTGTGTGTGTGTGTGTGTGTGTGCGCGCGCGTGCATGTGCGCACGCAATTTCCAGCTTCCTTCAGTAGTCATGGAAAAATGTACAGCAGTCGAATCTATCACTTTCCAAATATATAATATTTCTCATGACTGCTTCTGGTATGCTGCCCTATATTAGAAGGGTAAGGGAATCAACAAATACCCACAAGCCTTGCTTAGATTTGTCCCATGTCATTGGCGTTCTGAGTGTGTATATGAATATTATTTTAGTCCGTGCAGTTTTTTTATTAGTATTCTGGATAATGATTAGTCATATACCAGCTTGTACCAGATCAGCCTTTTATAAAACTATTGTTAACATCTTTACCAATGATTCAGAACTAAAAGACATATCAGAATTATATTACTGGGACATGGGACAGATCTAAGCAAGGCTCATGGGTTTTTGTCGATTCTCTCCCCTTTCTAAGAGAGGGCAGCTCACCAGAAGTAGACATGAAAAATATGTATTTGGAATGTTACAGGTTTGGTTGCTGTACATTTTCCCATGACTATTAAAGAAAGCTAGAAATTGTATATACACACACACACACATATACATCACTGCTGGTAACCTTGGTTTTTTTTTTTTTTTGATGTTGGGGGTAGGAGTTTATTAATTAATTAATTTATTTTCGCTGTGTTGGGTCTTCGTTTCTGTGCGAGGGCTTTCTCTAGTTGCGGCGAGCGGGGGCCACTCTTCATCGCGGTGCGCGGGCCTCTCACTATTGCAGCCTCTCTTGTTGCGGAGCACAGGCTCCAGACGCGCAGGCTCAGTAGTTGTGGCTCACGGGCCCAGTTGCTCCGCGGCATGTGGGATCCCCCCAGACCAGGGCTCGAACCCGTGTCCCCTGCATTAGCAGGCAGATTCTCAACTACTGCGCCACCAGGGAAGCCCTGGTAACCTTGTTTTAGCAGGGTATTAAATGTGCCTGTTAACTTGCTATTGGGAAAGTAAATGTCTTAAAAGAATAAATGGGCCTATTTCTAAGTGGCAACAGTTTTGGCATTTAGCAGATCCACGGCCTAAAAGCTTTATCTTCAAAATGTCAGGGGCTAGAATTGGAATACCCCGTAAGATCCTTTTTGACTGTCAAGTTCAGAGATACACTGATACGTTGGGTTGGAATTTTTGTGATTATATTGTTCATTTGGAGAAAGGGTTTCCCTTCTACTATCAAAGAAAGAGATTACATTAGTACTTTCTGCTGTTCTCCTGGCTGGTTTCAAGGCTTTCTTATTCTTTTCACTTCCTTGACAGCACTGCCCCATATCCTGCCCCCCCCCTTTTTTTTTTTTCTGATGCTCTTCTGTTGTAGTCGGAGTTCCCCAGGATGCAGACTCTGAGGTGAAAATTAGTCCCCTGGAAGTTTCTTAGAAAGTGCTGTTGAGATCAACCGCTGTGGAGTGGAAGGAAGAAACCAGCCCTGGGCAGAGGGGACACTAGGCTGCCCTGTAGTCTTGGTGGAGATCTGAGCCCCTAGAGGCTCTAAAACTGGGATGGTGCTTCACCATTGTCTCCAGCTAGAGAGAGGGGGGCAAGCCTTTATATTCCCCACGTCAGCCAGTCTTTGGATGTGGGCTGCCCTGGGAGGGGAGCATGAACTTGCAAGGGGAGACTTCAGCCAAGGCCATTCTGAAGACAGCTGATAGCTGAGGCCCGTATGCTGGCAGTACTACAGCAGCTGGGGAAGAAATCCTTCAGTTGTGAAAGGGGATCTGGGTCGTACATCACAGTTTCCACTCCATCTGTTTTGCAAGGGTGCTCGAGGTTTCCCAATGGCTTGGGAGATGGGTTGGAATTTCCAGAATGAGGAGTTGTAGGGCAGAGTGGCCAGGAGGTTGAAAAGTGACAGAGAAGAAAAGTTGGTGTGAGTAGGTTCTGTCAGATCATTGAGTTCTGGCATTGATCAGTGCTTTTCTAAACAAGCTTATTAAAAATCCTACCTATTTATAGTGATGCTGTTCCCTTTTTTTTTTTTTTTTTTTTTTTTGCCGTACGCGGGCCTCTCACTGTTGTGGCCTCTCCCGTTGCAGAGCACAGGCGCCGGATGCGCAGGCTCAGTGGCCATGGCTCACGGGCCCAGCCGCTCCGCGGCATGTGGGATCTTCCCAGACCGGGGCACGAACCCGCGTCCCCTGCATCGGCAGGCGGACTCTCAACCACTGCGCCACCAGGGAAGCTCTAAAGTATTTTTATGTTTGTTTATTTCAATACTCCAGGGATATCACAAGCCCAGGAACCTTTTTTTCTCTTTTTTCCTTAATTTCTTAAGCTTGGAGATTCTCATACAAATAAGATTCAGACTTCAGAACTGCTGTGACACAGGCTTAGGGTTTTAATTTCTGGTTGTAAACGTTTCCCCTGCCCTCTCACCCAGATTCTCAGAGACAAGTTCCACTGAAGTCTTACTAAGACAGTGGGTGGATTTGTCCTGCCCCCTCACCAGTTTTCAGTTGTGATTGCAGCCCTTTGACAATGGCTCCAGTTTTATGGAAGCACCTCAGAGCCAACTTTATGCCCAACTTGTGTGCCCAAGATCTCTTTTTCTGTCCCTTCATGGGCATCAGGGTTGCTACAAATGGTTGGACAGGTTGTATCCTGTGTTGAAGGAAAGCCGGGCCAGAAATTTAGCCTAACTCTGCTCTCCTGAGAGAGAACTTTCTTCTGATCCCATTCCTTGAGGGGGCATCTCCTTACCAATTTCAGTTAGACCTAAGAGCTATAAGAGAATCCAGTGATTCTTCCTGGCGGCCACAGCGGGCAATATTTGCTTTTGTGCTTACTACCACTTTGGCCATCAGTCCTAGCTTTGGTTTGGCACCAGGGGGTTTTTCTTTCCTGCAAGTGGAACTGTGTATTTAATTTTTTAAATGCGTTACTCTTTCTCATCTTTTCTGTGTTGTTTATTTATGGTGGAAAGTCTTCTTCATTAGCTCAGTTGACCATATTGTGGCACCTGGAATTCCCACAAGTTACTTATTAACCTCTCTTCCTCAGATATCACCTGTTTAAAATGGGAGTAATAATAGCCCACCTGTATGGCGTTAGTGTAAATTTAGAGCACCTAGTAATTTCCCCATCAGTATTTGTACCATTTAAAGCTTTACCACTTTAGGGAAGACTTGGAAATGTAGTAGTGGCTGTGTTGACTTACTTAACAAGAAGAGGAAGTCTTAGTTAACGCCCTGGAGAAACCAGAGAAACTTTGTTCAGTGTAGCACAATGTCGAAACTGAAGCTCCGAGCCCCACCCTTTCTGATGTTGATGTGCCAAAGGTCACTTGGCACCACGAGTGAACAGAGAGGAATGTCCTCTCAGTATTGCCTGGAGGATCGCTCAGAGGAGCTCTGCCTGGATTGTGAGGGTAGGTAAGCTTGAGTTTGTGAATGTTTTCTTTGCTAAGGAGGGCTCTCAAAGGCGTGATTATCATGGAGTATATTTGTAGACCTTGAAACATGTGGTAATGCTTTTAGTCCCAATAAGCCCTTTGACAATATTGTAAATTCCCATTTGGAATTCCAAGTGGATTCTGAACTTGGTGAAATTGGTACTCCAGGTGCCACAGGGCCCTGCCTCCTGCCTCCTGGCTTCTTGCTTACAGAGATGGGGATATACAGGATTGATTTCCTCCCCTTAGGTCATGATGTTTAAGAGACTAATTCCCCGCCCCCCTGCCCCAATTATAGCTAAGAAGAAATCTGTTGACTGTTAACAGTTGGGAAAGCACAGATATATCATGTTTTCTTAAAATTGCTTTAAAATTAATCTGGTATGCAAAATACTGTGATTATCCTATAAATATTAACTACTTTGGATTGTTATACACCGTTAGTTGTACTATGAAAATGTGCTTATTACCAAGTTCAGTTTTCTTAGGTTGTTATTGGCTTTGAGTCCACAGACTTAACACTGCCAAATTTCTGTGTAAACATTTTGCTTGGGACCAAAAAAAGTAGTGAATATGTGTATTTAAAGTGTTTTTTTTTTAATCCATGTATATTAATGGATCTTGTAAATGTTTAAATAGTCAATTAATGGAATTTTTCAAAAAACAACTCTTTCCAAAAATCCATAATTTTTTATAAAACTCTTTCATAACACACCATAATTTTATATGTAGGGTGTTTTAAATAAAAAATTTGAGCTTAATGGCAAATATATATAATTCTCAATACATAGAGATCTAACTATTTTTGTAGTTCTTATCGATTTGCTTGTTACATTTAACATTCAGGAGGAGACTTTTTGTTCTCTTACTAATAATTAAGTGCAAGTATAAATTAAGATTTATACTACAGAAAAACAAAGGAGAGCTAATACTAGTGTATCACAATGTAGTACATAACAAAAGTAAATAACTGATTACATCAGTTTTGGTGCTGGTAAATGTAATGCCTTCTTGAGTTTGGGTACCATGGTTATGGCTGTATTGATCCTTTTGGAAATGGATTCTTGGCTATGTTCATTTTCCTGTAATGTGTCTATTATTTATTGAGACTCTCTACACCATAGGAGTATTATCAGTTCACACAAGTTTGAACTACTTATACAAGCATTGTTTGCAGCTTTTTGTCAGCTAAAAAAAATGAGGTTCCTTGAGATGTTTATGGATTTATTTATTTTTACCCTTGCTACAAAGCTTTTGTCAGCTTTACAGGCCAAAATTCCAAGGCAAATGTCAGAATCACTTTTAGTACAAATCTCATACATACTCTGGGAATCATACTCTGGGAATGGTATGTAAAATATTTTGTCTTTTGACACACCTATTCTCACCTTAAGAAGGATATCCCTGTACCTACTGTACCTAGAGCCTTTTAAAGGAGGTTTTTGGTTTTCAGAAGCTAAACTTGGAAACAGTTTCTTCAGTTTAAGTAAACTGCATATAAGAGGAAATGACTCTGGAGAGGATAAGATGTTTAGACTCATTTTCTATGTAAATAATTCTGAAATAAATTGTGTAAAGAGGTCTCCTTTTTGGTTTATTTTTCAGTGAAATCATGTGTCATTAATTCATCAAGGTATGTATGAAGTTTACTTAAGGGAACTGCCTTGGAGTTTTAAGGGACTCCAAGTCAGCTCATTATATTTTAGATTTTTAAATAATAGCTTAGTTGAATTGCATAAAATTTTTGTGCAGGTGATATAATGAGGTAGATTATCATACATTCTTTTGATCATTTACGCTATAGGATAGTTCTAATTTAATTAAACCATTAAGTATTCTTTAAAACTTCTTTTTTATTTTAGAGTTGAGGTTTGTGTATGTTTTTAACTGTTTAATTTGACATGTGGATACCTAAAATGATATTTTCAGCTCTATGAAAAATTATACTTCTTATTTTAGTTAGAATTTATGAGCTTTGTATACAGAATCTTCTGTATACAATATACTAACTAAGTTTGGGAATTTGACTAGCTGAAACTTGTGGTAGTTTTAATTCTCAATGTATTTTCTAAAATTTTGAAGAAACATAAAATATTGTCTCTCTGTACTTGGTAATGTAAAATCTCAGTTGAAATGCTGTAGATCTCACATGAACATTTGTCCAAGAATGCCTTGCTTTTAGGAACATTGGTATACAGTTTCTTGAATCTTAAAAATACATTGTGTCAGATGTTTAGATGTAACTCAGAACCATATTATTTAACTTCACTATTTATATGATCCTAATGGTCAGATTTAAATATCTGACAATATTATTATTACTGTAGGTTGCATTGCATTCTTCGTCTTCCTTCATTGTTTCTAAAAAATACTTTTCCTTCATTTTGTAGGTAATTTTTCTTTTTTTTTCCCCACTTTTTTATACAGTTTGCCAGACCAAATGACACGGTTAGTATCCATTAAGTAGAGCCATGAATATCAATCTTGGACACAAAGCCTGGGATTGTAGTTGGGGAAGCCCTCCTGCTGCTCTGGCTTGGTGTCCAAAGACTCTGAATGAAGTCTCTTAACTTATTCAGGATCTCTGAAAGCCCTTTGGGCTCCCCATTGCCCATTCATAGCTGATGTTGCACTCTTCTGGTTAAAAGTTGTCTGTGGCTTTCCCATTTCCCATCATATCAAATTCAAAGTCCGGTACGTAACTTATCACTTGTAGTCATGTATCTTAATTTATGGCCTATACTTTTTTTTTTTTTTTTCAATTTCTATTTTTTATTTTGGCCACACCACGTGGCATGCAGGATCTTAGTTCCCTGACCAGGGATCTGTGCCCCCTGCAGTGGAAGCACAGATTCTTAACCACTGGATCGCCAGGGAAGTCCCTGGCCTACACTTCTTGTTCTTTATGCTTTATACCTCCATGTCCTGCTTTTTCCTTCACTCATGCCACAATAAGAAAGTCTCTCCCTCATATGCAAAATTTACCTCGTCCTTAAGGTCTACTAATCAGGCCCATTAAATTTCTCCTGGTCCCCTCTTCCAACATTGAAACTAATCTGTTTTGTACTTGCTGTATTTTCTTAAGATGCTTCATGTTATGTCTTGTGTTACCGTTATTTTTACATGTGTTGTAATATTTTACGCCTCGTACGTAGCATAGCCTAACTTTGAATGATCCGCTGAGCCGCGTCTCTGTCTCTTACTATGATGAGTTGGATGTGGTTTCATCTTATATCTCCTATGTTTCCATGTATTTAGTAGATGCTCATTGTAAATATTTGGCAACTGAATAAATGTCATGCCATGGCAGTGAGTAATTGACTACCAGGCATTTTATTCCTCTGTTGGAATGGATGTTTGGGGATAGCACATCATCTCCCCAACAGGGAAAGCTGAAGAAACAATCAAAGATGCAGTTTAAAAATGATTTAGATTATGTGTAGTACTTTAATACTGACAAGGAAAGAACAACTTTTTCTAGGTAAAGCCTTTGGGCTGATAGGAAATTGAAGGGTAACACAGACTTTGGAAATAGTGACTATGGATCTGAGTCAGAGAATGTTTTTCAGGCGTTCACAGTTCGGGGATAAATACAGTCAGTTCTGCTATCATGCTTGTTTTGAAAATGAGAATTTATTCCTACCTTATTAATATTAGGTAACAATTTGAGCAGAATGTAAATTTCACATTTGTTATGTGTGATTTTATTTTATTTTCACCTCGTTGGTGAACACAGGCCTTCTCACCTAGCTGAACTGAGCCACATAGGAATAGACAAAATGAACACGCGCACACCTCAAACACCTTCCAGCTCCCTGACTTCACTGCATATCATGAACCACAACCACCCGTATCTCATTTTCATAACTTTCCCTCCAATTTCAGATAACCCTTTTTCTACCACTGCACAGTAACTCACAAGCTGCAGCCCTTGGACACGCAATTCCACAAGCACACTTCAAGTCTTTTGCAAGGTAAGATGCTATATTTATTATAGTTTTTATTTATTTTTTTAACCATTTAACGTATGAAAAACTGTGCGAGGGTCTTTCCTAGGCTCTTTTATTTTTTATATGTGTCCCTGACAGCTGTTTTTTCCCCTAAGTCCTGGGCTTTTCATGACATGATTTCGCATAGCATCGTGATTTTTCAGGAACATATTATGCCGCATTATAACAGAACTGACTGTACTAATTGATAACATAGAGCGTGTGAACTGACGGTTCTCTTTCTTTCCTTCATTTCTACCCTCCCTCTCCCCGCTCTTTGAATGGTGAGAGACACTAAAAAAAAAAAAAAAAAAAAATCATCCCTGGGCTTCCCTGGTGGCGCAGTGGTTGAGAGTCCGCCTACCGATGCAGGGGACACGGGTTCCTGCCCCGGTCCAGGAAGATCCCACATGCCGCGGAGCGGCTGGGCCCGTGAGCCATGGCCGCTGAGCCTGCGCGTCCGGAGCCTGTGCTCCACAAATGGGAGAGGCCACAACAGTGAGAGGCCCGCCTACCGCAAAAAAAAAAAAAAAAAAAAAAACCCTGTAAGAGGAACACAGTGCAACAGAGAAAAATGCCAGAGAACTTGTTTAACCAGTGTCGTAGAAAAAGGGCATAAAATTACCTGTGGAATAAATAGATATGCTTAGAAGCACGTAGAGACTGAACCTAAAAGACCAGGGACCAGTGGCTTACCCTTAAATAATAATAATGTTTAACATTTTGTGAGCCTTTACTATGTGCCTGGCACTATGGTAAGTGCTTGGCATGGATTAGGGCATGTAATCCTCACAAAACCCTATAAAGCAGATGTTATTACTGTCTTTGTTGTACAGATGAAGAAAGTGAGGCTTACAGGGGTTAGTTAACTTGCCCCAGGTCGATAATTCATAATTATCGAATCCCATCTGACTTCTGAACCAGAGATCTCAGTGGTCTCTTAGAGTACTTTGTAGATTATAAGTAAATAACTTCCACATGTATTATTTCCTCTGCCCTCACCTGTGTCTGATTGGCATCACAGGCCGTCTTTGTACCCCTGTGATAGATGAAAAAACAAAGGTACTCAGGCTAAGAAATGCACAGTTTGTCAGAGGCAGAACAATAACAACTCGTTCTGATGCCAAATTCAGAGTTTTTTCCATTGGGATTATACGTGAAAAGGGAGAAAAATTGGACAGTTAGAGATCAGGTGAGCTGAACTAGGGAAGAGAAGAAGAAATGATTGTTTTGGAAGTTGGGGGGGAAACAAGTGAATTTATAACAATATATCAGAATTGGAAGGACAGAGCCTGATGGAGGATGGGCAGTAGGGGACCTCTAACTCTATGGTATAAGAAGCCTAATCAGATTCTCACCAAGGAGCTCAGGCTAGCACCAATTTCAACTCAGGATTATAGGGAGAGAAACCTGAGGTCATGAACATAAATTGGTTATGCTGTAAGTCCAGATTAGTAGTAGCCTCAAAAAGAAAAAAAAAAAGAGGAAGAAGAGAGGTGACAATAGAGGAAAGCTTCAAAAGGCTCTGTTAGCACTTCTTTTACAACCTGTGATGTGTCTTTTTTTCTTTAGGTAGTCAGTTACTGTACAGCGCCTTGCATATAAACAGGTGTTTAGTTAGTGTCTGTTAAACTGAAGGTTTGATAAATAGTTGAGAGAGCAACTTTTCAGTCAAGTGTTAAGAGCCTAATATTATACAGATAAGAGGATAAGGAAGGATTGATTAGCATCTGTGAATTTAAAGCAGGGGGCTAGCCAACTGTGCCCAGTCTGTTTTTCTACAAGCCAAGAATGGTTTTTACATTTTTAGTAGATTATTAAAAACAAAAACAAAGAACACTGACAGAGACCATATGTGGCCCACAAACCCCAAATATCTACAACCGGGCTCTTTACAGAAAGTTTGTCAACCCCTGCCCTGAAGTATAGCCCATAAAGCAGAAAAAGTTAGACTTGTTTCCTTTTAGGAAATCAGATTAGGTAATGGAAACTGGTATTATATTTCATAGAGGGCTATATTTTCATACGTGGACCTTTACTTTTTTTTTTTTTTTTTTTGCGGTACGCGGGCCTCTCACTGTTGTGGCCTCTCCCGTTGCGGAGCACAGGCTCCGGACGCGCAGGCTCAGCGGCCATGGCTCACGGGCCCAGCCGCTCCGCGGCATGTGGGATCTTCCCGGACAGGGGCACGAACCCGTGTCCCCTGCATCGGCAGGCGGACTCTCAACCACTGCGCCACCAGGGAAGCCCCGGACCTTTTCTTTTTTCCCCACATGTAGGAAGGAATTGATATTTATTTAGTATGATGTTTTGCTTGGGACTTTGTATACTTTATTTCTCATACCCTTGAAAGATTTTATAACTACTTTACACATGAGGAAACCAGGCTCACAGAAGCTAAGTAAGCCTCCACATTTATTAAGTAGTGGGATTCATGTTTGTCTGGGTTTCTCCAGATAAGAATATGGTAGAGAAACTTTATTTGTAAAAATTGAGTATGGTCTATTCAAAATTCTGGCTTGAAAACATCTAGATATCAGATATAGACATTTGTAGTCATTTTAGCCAGTATCTAAAATATTAAAAAAAACGCAGGTTGTACACACAAAAAATAGAATTGGTTGGAGAATTGCGTAATTATATTATAAAAATTGCATTTGAAGGAAGGTTTTTGGATAAATTGTATAGAGCTATAGAGAAAATTTAAAGAACAGAAAATTCAAGCCTCATATTAAAAACTTAAAATAATATTCACCTAAAAGAAAGATGAGACTTAAAATATTCTCAATATAAAGTACAAAATAGGAAAGTGTATTCTGCGTCAATAGAGAGTATACCAGGTAGCAGTTTATCTTTGCAAAACAGATTATTAAACAAATATTGGCTCATATGTCTAATTGTAAAGTTTTATGAAGAAAATTTCAGGGTGCAATGAAAACATGCAACGAGGGATCTAATACAGATTGGAGGGGTCAGAGGAATAGTTCCGCAGGAGGTCATTTAAACTGAGATACAGGATTTAGGCAGCCAGAGACAAAGAGGATAATTATTCCAGACAGAGTGTGATAGGCCTTGAGGATGGAAAGAGCTTGGCTTATTCAAGGGATGATCACAGAAGGCCATTGTATCTCCTAATGACTCTGAGAAGAGGAATTATATCTGTTTGTTCATCATTGTCTATCCAGCCTCAGACGTACCTGTTGGCACACAGCAAGCTCTCACCAAGATTTACTGAATGAACAAAGACTGAATAGACATTTCGCCGGGAAATTCATGATATAATTTTGAGCACAGGGATTGCCTGCGTGAAGCCTACTCCCCTCCTCTCTGAAGCTCACCTAATTACATTAAACTTCTCAGATTGTTGGTAATCCCAGATTACTCTAGGCCACTGGCAGCCCAGCTTTCCCAAACCTTCTTAACAGCTGTCAAAGTATCTGAATGGAGCTCGACCTGGAGAAAGTCTGAACAGAAAAGGCAGGAAAAAGAAATGCAGACCGCTTCAGCTGCATCTGATCCTGAGGAGGAAAAGTGAATTGGCATTATTACAATGCCAGGACTGAATATGAGATAGAATGAACACAGCTACTTTTCTAAAAATAACCAGCTCAGTGGGGAGGGTGTTCTGTACTAGAACACATGATCACAGGTTCTCTGAGTGATCACTGGGTGACCAAGTAACACATGATAATCGGGCTTAGACGTTTGATTAAGGAGTTAAATACTGAAATGCTTCCTATTTGTGGAGCTTGATTCTTCAAAATCAAATCTGAGCTTCTAAATTGAGATAATTTCACTTACAGGTTGGATGCATTGAGGAATTTATAAAGTAGAAGGAGAGAGAGTTGCATATTTCCCAAGTGGGTGAAATAAAGTTGTAATAGACTTAGAAGGACTGTTTTACAAGATATTTACCATAAGATGGAGGTGAAATAGGGGTTCACAACAACTAAGGAAAGAGAAGGTCACTTTAGGTGGGAAAGAGAATGGGAATTGGAGACAGAAGGAAAGAAAATATTTCAGGGTTATTCTGAAATCTTAGTTTTTGAGTTAAAAGAAAGAGCAGTAAGTGGTGAAAACAATACACGTACAGCTGATTATACAAGAATTTAATAATAAACTTGTCTGTGCTTTGTTTAAGCCTAAACTTTAGTGAACTTCAGTCGACAGTATCGGATTTTGGGGGGTTTAATGTGAGGTTTGAGGAATTTCATACTGGATGTCAAAAGTCTATTTCCTTACAAAAAGAGAAATATTGGCTAGCAGGTAAGGTAAATACTTGCTAAGAGTTGTGAGTTTTGTTTTGATCAGTGAGGAAAACAGACACCCCCTGCCCCCTGAAGAATGTTTTTCAAAGATATGTTAGGAGGGGTATTGGTGGTACTGACTTGTGGAAAACTCTTGGTTGTTTATTTTAAACAGAATGTTTCTTAACTATTAAAATGACTGAGTTAGATATTGTCAGTGTCACTCGGCTTATTTCCAGGGACTAACTCCTGCAGTTAACAGTTGATTTGCCATAAGACATCAAGTTAATGATAACTTTCTTAAAGTTACAGACATGTTTCTTACCCATTTTAAATGAGTCAACTTTTGTTAATATCATTTTGTAATTCCTTTTGACATTTGGTATGGAACTTAATAATGAACTAATTAATTATAAAAGCAAACTCTAAATCTTATCACTTTAAAAGTTTGACCATTGAAGCCATCTTATTGAATATGTGTATATTTTATTTTGTTCAGGGGATGTTCTCCTCAAAGTTTGTATGCATGTTAGATTATTTGAATGCTTACTTAAAAGTGAAAAATGCAGAGGAATTTTAAAAAAATTCTTTGAGGGGGCTTCCCTGGTGGCGCAGTGGTTGACAGTCCGCCTGCCGATGCAGGGGACACGGGTTTGTGCCCCGGTCCGCGAAGATCCCACATGCCGTGGAGCGGCTGGGCCCGTGAGCCATGGCCGCTGAGCCTGCAGGTCTGGAGCCTGTGCTCCGCAACGGGAGAGGCCACAACAGTGAGAGGCCCGAGTACCGCAAAAAAAAAAAAAAAAAAAAAAAATTCTTTGAGCCCTTTCATAAGTCAAATGATCCTTTTGTAAAAGAGCATATCTATTCCAAATCATTTTCTATGTTAAAATAATTTTATATATACATTGCCTTAGTTTATCCCATTAGTATACTGTAAGATTGGTGTGTAGGGGGTGGGACATAGAGTCCTACTTCATTTGAGTAATGAGAAAATTAAGGGTCACTGAGAAATGGTGTTTGTAAGAGGGGCTTCCAGGTAAGGTTAGAGCTGGACAAGAAATCAATAGTTGGTGAAACTGGACCAGTTCTCTTTTTTTTTCCCCCCAACACACAGTTCGATTTATTGCTTTTGTAAATTAAGGATTGTGTTTCTTGATCTTTATTAAAGTAGAATATATGATAATCTAATTTACCTCAAATCAAAATATGTATATATATACATATGTATGTATATATTTATATGATCATACACACAAAGCATTGTAAGGATGGTTTTAATTCGTGTGTGTGTGTGTGTTTGCCACAGAAATCCCTGATGTCCTGGTGCATCCTCCATTACAGAGGCAGCTGCAGTAATACCTAGCCTTACAGGCCAGGCAGCCATACCTAATGGCCTCACAGACATGCAGCAGTTTATTCCTTCCTCATTTACTTTTTTTATTATCATGGTAACATATATATAACATACAATTTACTATTTAAATCATCTGTGGTGTAAATTCATGGGCATCAAGTACCTTCACGTTGTTGTGCAACTGTCACTACCATCCATCTTCAGAACTTTTATATCTTCACAGACGGTTCCATACTCATTAGAGGATAACTACTCATCAGCCCCTGTTCCCCGCCAGCCCCTGGCAACTGCCATTCTCCTTTCTATCTCCATGCATTTCACTGCTCTAGGTACGTCATATAAGTAGAATCATGCAGTATTTGACCTTTGGTGACTGACTTATTTTACTTGGCTTAACGGCCTCAAGCTTCATCCGTTGTTGTAGCACGTATTAGAATTTCCTTCCTTTTAAAGGCTGACTAATATTCCACTGTATATACAGACCACATTTCACTTATCCATTCATCCGTCGATGTACACTTGGCTTCTACGCTTTGGCTGTTGTGAATAATGCCGCTTTGACTGTGAGTGTACAAGTATCTGTTTGAGTTCCTGCTTTCAGTTCTGGGTCTACACCCAAAGGTGGAATTGCTGGAACATATGGTAATTCTGTGTTTAATTTCTTGAGGAACTGCCATATCGTTTTCCGCAATGGCCACACCATTAAAGGAATGTTTTAAATGAAAAGTAAAAACCAATCTTCAATTCTCTTAAGTCTCTGGATTTTTTAAATTTTTTTTTGCCATGCTGCATGGCTTGTGGGATGTCAGTTCCCCAACCAGGGATTGAACCTGAGCCCACAGTAGTGAAAGCCTGGAATCCTAATCACTAAGTCACCAGGGAACTCTCACTCTCTGAATTTTTAAAATGAACTTTTCTAAAGTAGGATGAATATAGCTCCCTTGGGCTCCTTATGTAACTAATAACTCTAGAAAATGTGAGCTGTGTCCTTATAGGTTATTGATAGGCACATTTTAAATTAGTTAAACCGGGGTCCCCAACCCCCCTGTTAGGAACTGGGTCATACAGCAGGAGGTGAGCAGCGGGAGAGTTAGCAGAGGTTCATCTGCCACTCCCCACCGCTCCCCATTGCTCCCCGCCGTTCCCCACTGCTCCCCACCGCTCCCCACCGCTCCCCATCGCTCCCCATCACTTGCATTACCGCCTGACCATCCCTCCCCCCATCCCCCGTTCGTGGAAGAATTAATTGTCTTCCATGAAACCAGTCCCTGGTGCCAGAAAGGTTGGGGACCGCTGAGTTACACTATCTTCCTGCTTCTCCTTGGGGAATTCCGAAGTCTGAAGAAGACATTATGAGAATGACATAGGTGAGTCTTAATTTTTCCCAAAAAAAAAAATTATATATATATATATATATATATATATATATGTAGAGCAGAATACAATTGGGGAGATTCCCATAGGAATGAAAGAAACAGATAAAATTATCTCAAAATTAGTTAACCTTGCTTCTTAATCTAGTCTACCCTCCAGAATGCCCCATAGTGATTTTATTAAAATTAGTAGTAAGACTGTTAGCGCCTCCACTGGTTTGCTGCTTCCATAAAGACTGAGTCTAAATTCCCTTACATGATCTACCAGGCCCCTCCCAACCTCGTGTTAAGCTCTTCTCTGCCACATCATCTTTCATATACCCTGTATTGCAGCCACACTGAATATCTCACTCTTCCCTAAAAACCATGCCCTTCCACGTACCATGCTTTGCATATGCCTATAATGTCCTCTCCTACCCGTACCTGTGCTGATTGACACACTCCTGTGTCTCTCAACACCTGGTTCTACTGTCTCCTCCCAGATGAAACCTACTGACAGCTGCCTTAGGTTGATGGTTTCACAGTATTGTACATTTTTTATAACACGACAGTAGCATTTACTAAGTTGCATTGTAATTATCTCTTTGCATATGTCTCGCTCAACTAAGTGCTCCTGAAGGAGAGAAACCATGGTGTTTCTTATATGCCTTCATGTGAAGCACAACCCCTGGAAGGTGTAGACAGAAAATACTGAGTGAATTTCTTACGTGGTTTTGCTCACTGTATAGAATGTCTGCCTCTAATAAGTAATCATTCCATCTATAAGCTGGAATTCCTTTCATAATTTCAGCAATTATTAATAACCGAATATATCTTTTCATATGTAAAAGTATCAAGCAGGCAAGTTTTTTCTTCAGTACTTTGCTACTGCTGCATTTCTGGGCAGATTTCTTACATTTCTGGGCATACTGATTTCATCGGTAATGTTCTCACACTACCCTAGATTCCTCCTGTCTTAGGAGAAAGTATCTGATAAGTTATACTTAAGTGTTAATGACATAATACATTATTACTCCCACAAGTGTTTGCAGTTTAAACGTGGTTCCTAGGGATGAAAATGCTTAATGCAAAAGAATAAATTTCCAGTGGTCGGAATTTCATTCACTGTATCCCTTGGGTAAATGGTATCATGTAAGGAAGCAGGAGGACTCTGTCTTGCCCCTCAAATCACACTAGGCATGCAGGCTTCCCAAAGCACCCCTGAATCTTCAGCACCTCCGGAGTGGTATTAACACTGGAAATATATTTCCTGAGGCTGCTACTGTAAGGGCCTCACCCTTCCTTTTAAGGGGATAAATTTCCCCTTCTTACATTTCCCCTTTATAATCTGAAGGTCAGGGTGGTATGACTCTTTTCAAAGTGCTTATTCTGCCTCCTTAGCTAAATAGGAATTTCTTTTTCAAATGTTTAGAAATAGGCAGTCATTTAATATTTAAGCTAGTTTCTATGAGTCAGTTATAGATATGAGGAAACACTTATTAGCTGACGTGGCATATTAAATGATGATCTTTCTACTGGAAGCAAAATACTGCGAGAGTCAGATATTTGAACTCTTTCCAGTCTAGATTACTCAAAAGGAAGCAAACAGCAAGATTCAGTTTAATTGCTTGTTATTTTGAAGAAGGAAATGTTATGTGTATTTTTCTCCCCCAAGGACTGTGTCCAGGGCAGTATCATTTTGGTGTTTTTGCAGTTCTGTGAGATGTTTCCAAAGCTTTAGAACTAAAAAACAAGTGAGACTGACATAAATGTATCTGGACCAGTGGAATGTTTCAAAGCTTATCTAAGTAATTGTTCTTCTAGACTGAAGACTTGGTATTATTGGTACCCAAATCCTATTGATATAATGGTAACATAGAAGGGCATACATAGATTTCGGCGTGGACTGTGTAAATGTGAAATGTTTATACAGATGTATATGTGTGTAATTATATGTATGTGTGTGTTGTGTGTGATTAAGTGTTTTTAAGTTTTGGCAAGCATTCTAATGGGCAGGGGTATCACACACACACAGAGCACAGAAACTGGGAGTTTGGGCTCTTACATTGGTCTGCCTGGGTTTGGGGTTTTACCATGTACTCACTGTGTGATACTGGGCAAGATGCTTTATTGTTCTGTGCCTCAGTTTCCTCATCTGTAGAATAGAGATAATAATAGTACCTACCTCTTAGAGGAGTTGTGGTTATCATGCCAAGAATTTATAACAAAGTTTGGCCCATATAAGCACTCAGTAAGTGTTACCTATTGTTTTTATAAATTTTTATTAAATACTGGTCACACAGGTGATTCAGAGAAGAGAAAGTAATTACTATGAAGAAAAATGATTGTTTTTAAGCCAAAGACATTAGTTAATTATGTGAATTAAAATCATAATGTTTCTAAGACACAGACCTACTAGAGAATGGACTTGAGGATATGGGGAGGGGGAAGGGTAAGCTGTGACAAAGCGAGAGAGAGGCATGGACATATACACACTACCAAACGTAAAATAGATAGCTAGTGGGAAGCAGCCGCATAGCACAGGGAGATCAGCTGGTGCTTTGTGACCACCTGGAGGGGTGGGATAGGGAGGGTGGGAGGGAGGGAGACGCAAGAGGGAAGAGATATGGGAACATATGTCTATGTATAACTGATTCACTTTGTTAAAAAGCAGAAACTAACACACCATTGTAAAGCAATTATACTCCAATAAAGATGTAAAAAAAAAATCATAGTGTTTCTTCATCATTAAGAGATTATGGTATAGGGACTTCCCTGATGGTTCAGTGGTTAAGACTCCACGCTTCTACTGCAAGGGGTGTGGGTTTGATCCCTGGGCAGGGAACTAAGATCCCACACGCCACATGGCGTGGCCAAAAAAAAAAAGAGAGAGAGAGAGAGAGAGAGATTATGGTATAAAGAGGGATATGTGTACGTAGTTAGTGATTTACTCATTATAATATACCTTGGATTATGCATTTCTGACTGTATTTAAAGTCTTCCCTTTCATGACCAGATAATATATGTTTATGGAATGGTCTCCACTTTGAAACCTGTTTGGCTTTGGAAAATATATGTCTTTTGTCCATTTTGTGTTAGACTCCAATTTTGTCTAATCAGTGTTTGAAAGAAATGACACTTCATATCCTTCCTTCCAAGAAAAACATTGGGTGTTTCAGGAAGTGGTCTTGGTGAGTCAGAGGATAATACTTTTTCCTCTGAGTCAGTTCTGAACCTCCTTGATATAAACAGGTGTACTTTTACCCAAACTTCTGCTTTTCAGATCAGATGTTAAAATCATCATTTATACATGCCCACACCCACAGCGGTACTTTCATTGGCATTTCCACTCAACATCGAGGGTCTTATCTAACTGTGATTGTAGAAATTCTGCGAAATAAATTCTTTAACAAAATTTTAGTTCAATTCTGTACTTCTAAATTTGTTTCTATTTTGCATCAATTTTTCTTTAAACAGGAGTCATTTGTGTCAGGTGGTCATTTATGTCAATCACAGAGGAAATTTATGTTGGTAATAATATCCACTTGGGTCACTAAAATCCTATGTGTTTTCTTTTAGTACACATATATAAACTCTCCGTAGCACATGTTTAGTACTGGAATCATTTTGCCAAAGACTGTACGAGTTTGCCACACCCCAGAGCAAGGTCAGATTTACCAAGGAATAAATCACAAAGTTCCTTCCTAGCTACACGAAAAAATATTAAACATGATAACTAATTGCCAAGTGACTAGCTGTTGCTAATGTTGAGTTGGTCAGGGAAAACCTTAAGAAAGGAGTAGGGATTGAGGAATTGAGCAATTGCTGGATGGTTGATATAAAGTAGTGGGTGGGGTGTTTAGTTTAAGACCAGAAGCCTGCAGGTGAGCCAGTGCAAGAAATGCTCAGAAGAGTGCATGGTGCTAGGGGAGGTTTATAGGTGGGAAAGCCTGTGGGAACGTGGAAGCCCGGAGAGATTGCTGCAGGCAAACTCTAGTGGGTCTTGAATGGTAAGCTAAGGAATTTTCTTTTTGCGCGTGTGCGAATGTAACTGGTAGCATTCTTTATGCTGATTCTCATGTATTTCTCTTGTGTCATATTTGATTGACTGCAACTGGATTTTACTTCAGTGGATTTCATTTTTTAGAACCAGTATTTAAAGAAAAGATCTCCATCTCTATTTTCTCCAGAATACAGTTCTTCAGGAAACTAAAGGAGCTGATAGATAGATGTAGATACAGATCTCAAGGGACCTGTTGCTTTTGTATGTCATCCTTATAACAATCTTATTCTCATTTAACAGATGAGTAAACAGAGGCTCAGAGAGGATAAGGACTTGTCCAAGGTCACAGAGAGATGGTAGAATGAGGATTTACATTCAGGGGTGCCTATCTTCATAGCATGTTCTTTTTACTATTCCACAATACCACAATGAAAGCATTAGAATATAGTCAGTAAGTTTTTATTGTTTCCTGTGGCTCTGATAAAAAGCGCCCCCAAAGCATTTTCCTTCTTGGTAGAAGCATTACTATTATTTTTTTAGGAATAGGAAAGTGGTCTTTGGATGCTAGGAAATTGCTCCTGGGCAAGCTTGCTCACCCATCCTCTTGGGGAGCTGCAGTTGGACCATCTTTATTTTCTACAGTAGATTATTGTCCTTTGAGCCTCTATAAGGTTTTCAAGGGCCATCAAATATGTTTAGGAATTATTTGTGGGTAGAGGTGATCCATGCTGTTGATCCTTTGTCCACTTATATTAGTAGATGGACACTTGGTCATTTTTCTTTTTTTTTCAGTCTTAAGCGTTTGAGCCTTGGTGAGTCGGAGTCTTTGATTTTCTGTCTTGGCACATACAGTTATTACAAGAGCACGCCACTTAGCTTCATCCTATTTCCTTCATGGCAGGGGAGCAGCCACGTGGCTCTCGGCAAAACTAGCCCTCCCTGAGGTGACAACAGTGGCAGTTGAGATTAGGCACCACTCTTATAAACACTGAGTCTAATACCTCATAAAATGCGAAGACTTGTTTTAAAAAAAAAAATTCCTTTTTAGCATCCCGGAATGAAATAGTTCAATTCTTAGGAGAGCAGGGAAATTCATCTTATTCTTCCTGGCTAACTAGTTTGTATGCTACTGTGTGCTGCTATGTGCTATTTCCAGGGCTTCTTAGCAGCTAAATTGTAAAAAAAATTTAAAAAAAAGGACAACATTCCTCATGTCACATGCTTTCTTCGTAGGCGGGCTTGGAGTTTATGAAGTTAGAGTTCAGCCAGTCCTCAAAGTTACTTATGTAAGGACCACCCCCATCAATGAGAAAACAGGATACTTTTCGGCTCTGCTGTATTCTGTCAAATGGTCTGTGTAGGTAAATTTGTATGACAGGAAGCAGGTCACTGAGTTGATGTGCTAGCCTTTGTCACTGATGTCCTGGAGCTAATGACATGGGAGCTGCAAAGAGCTCTTGGAGATACCCTAGTTTTCAGCTTAATCAGTACTGATTAGGAACTGATGAGTTCAAGTGACATGTCCGAGGGCACAGAGTTAGGAATAGTATTAGCAAAGCAAGGAATAGTGTGGACTTTGGTGTTCAGTGTTCTTTCTAATCTCAGGACAAATCTAAATCAAGTTGACACCTAGGATGTTCCAGTTGGAAGTTCAGGAGTGGTATCTCCTCACACTCACAGGAAGAATGGTTGGGCTTTGGCAGGACTGATGTCCACTGTTGGAGAGGGGATGGGATTGGAGAGGCGAGAGGATGTAGTTAGATGAGGATTTATTTTCGACTCCATTTGGGGATGATAAGGAAGGTGGCTGGTAATAATAGAGGGCAGGATGGAGAGGCAAGAGGATGGATGGGGGTGGCTTAGAGGGATTTGGGAGAGAGTCCACACTGCCTGCCCTTTTCCTTGAGTAGCTCTTGTTAGAAGCTAGTGATGCTAAATGTTTTCTGTTTTTAACTCAACTAGTTAAAATATTTCTTACTAAGTTTTTCTTGCTTTTAGAGCATTGTTTCATTCTCCTTAGTAAGAAGGTTTGAAATAAACATCTTAGTTTGATCGAGTAAAAAAATAATTATGAGCCTAATTTTTTCATTCATTGAATACGTATTTAGTGAGAACTTACTACATGTTATGAGCTATGTTTAGCACTTGGTATTCAAGAAAATTATTTAGCCCCTGCCCTCAAGGGGTCTACAATATTGTGTACAAACAAGAAAATAGGAAGTTGCAGTGCAGGGTGATAAGTACATCTCAGTGTTGGACTCAAGCCTTATGGGAACACATGAGAGAGGCACGTAGCCTACTGTAGGGGACTCATGGAGAGCCTCCCAAGACTAAACTTTGAGTCGGAGCTGGCTAGGTAAAGGTGGCAGGGAGGTTTTGGGAGTGAAAGTTTATTCCACATAGAGGATGTAACTTGAAGGCAAGAGTCTGCAAAATAGTTCAGTATAGCTGGTGCATAGCTGCCAGTGTGAGCCTGTGAGGGATGTGGGGGCTGGGAGGGGGCAGGAAGGCAGAGCTTGTGAGAAGAGAAGCCTTACAGTATAAAGGGTCAAATCCTCGAAGAGTGCTATGCTATGCATTCGAATTGGCTACCTGCGGGGTGGTGGGGATCTCTTGACTGGATTTAAGTAGAGGAATGATTAAAAAAAAAAAAAAATTTAAGTTTTAGAACGCAGTAGTATTAGATTGGTTCAAATTATTTCTACAAAAGCTTCTAAAACGATTCCAGTTTAGATCATCAAAAGACCAAGAGATCATTTAAAATCCTGACACTCTTCAAAAGTAGATTTTTACTGCTTATATAGCACAAAGCTAGGGAGTTTAAAAACTACTTAAGAGATAACACCAAATATAAGAAAACGTATGTTACCAGAAACAATCGCATGTCTCCCTTGGAGTGTAATATATTAAAACTATTAGAAGAGGTTGCTGACTTGTTTTTTTTTTCCTTGTGGAAAATAATTATTTAATAAGTAAATATGAAAACAGTTCTTAAAAAGTCACGGCACAGCCACGTGGTAAGTCATTTATAGCCATTTAGATTAGGTTATTATTAGGAGTTTTAATAAGCTAGGAAAATACTTACAATTTATTTTTAGTTTTTTTGAATTTTATTTTATTATTTTTTATATAGCAGGTTCTTATCAGTTATCAATTTTATACATATTAGTGTATATATGTCAATCAAGAGGTTGCTGAGTTTAAGGTATGCTGACACTTAGCAGCTTGAGGAAAACTGTTAACTCTTTTCCCATCAAATTTGCTAAAACTAAGTAAGATTGTTAGAAAAAGCAACACATGTTTTTAAGTTGATTTGTTGAAGTTCATGAGAGATGTTTCCCACAGAAGTTTGAGGAAAAGTGCCCACCACGTATCATTATGTTTAATAGAGATAAAATGGAATATCTCTATAGTTTCATAAGGCTTCTTGGGGTAGTTTTTGGTATCTATTTTTCATAATAATTCATATGTCCCCATGTTTGTAAAAATATATGTTGCCTCAAAGTTGGATATAAAAGTCAGTTCTAGTTTTATTGATTGCAATTATACAATTGGAAATATGTTCCCATAGAGAAATACTCTGTAATAGGCATAGACTTTGCTGAACAAAAGTTAAGGTGATGTTATGCCCTGTTAGAATTTTGTGATCATTTTGAAATTCTAGGGTGCATTGTTTTTATCCTGGTACTGTCTTTGCCTTCGTCTTGATACTATTTCTAATAGTTCTGACTGTCTCCTTCCTTTACTTCATAAATATCCAGAATCCAGTCCTTTTCTTTCTTCTTTATAAGTAAACTAGACTGTTAGTTCTTTTCTACACAAATGTATGCACTATCATTTGTAATAAATTTATAGCAAAAGAAGAAAGTCCCTTTAGTTCTATTTAGATGCTATGTGAATTTGGGTGAAAAACAACTCTCTAACCATTATTTTCCTCTCCGCAGAATGGTTGGATGGCAGAATGGTTGGATTTTATTCTATATCTACTAATTAGCTTAAAAAATTTTTTTAACTGAAGTTTAGTTGATTTACAAAGTTTCAGGTGTACAGCAAAGTGATTCAGTTATATATCTTTTTTCTTTTTCAGATTCTTTTCTATTATAGGTTATTACAAGATATTGAACATAGTTCCCTGTGCTATATAGTAGGTCTTTGTTGTTTATCTATTTTATATACAGTAGTGTGTATCTGTTAATCCCTAATTCCCAATTTATCCCTCCCTCCCGTTTCCTCCCTTGGTAACCATAAGTTTTTCTACATCTGTGAGTCTATTTCTGTTTTGTAAATAAGTTCATTTGTATCATTTGTTTAAGATTCCACATGTAACTACTTATTAGCTTTTTCACATTGACATGTTATTAAACTCTGTACCTAGCTTAACTCATGTGTACTGTGAGCGTAGTAACGGTTCCTACCTCGTGAGTTTAATGTGACAATTAAAAGAAAATAAATAGATGTAAAGCACTTAGAGTTGTGCCTGGCACATAGTGCATCTAAATGTTAGCTGCTACTGCTGCCCCTCCTCATCTTTCTCCTCCTCCTATCACTACTATTAGCAATCATAGCAGTAGTAGTTCAGTTCTCGCAGTGCACTGATTTTACAAAATCATTTGGCTTAAAAAGGGGGACAGTGATTATGCTAGCTAAATGATACCTAGTTTATTTACTAAAGAGCTGGAATTAATCTGGGGGCTATTTAGAAATGTTAAACTTGTTCTTGTAATGAGCGATACATTTTAATTAAATCCAATCACGCTCCGCCTTGTCTGTTCTACCTACCTCTGCCTATGGGCCATTTTCCCAGTTGCTCAGAGTTGGAAGCTATGGGAATGGAAAGAAAGAAATGCAAATGTGGCATTACCAGCCCTTGTGATAATTCCCTCTTCAAATTTCCACTTCCTTCAGACCTCAAATAGCCTGCTTACCCAAACAGATCTATCTTAACTTCCCAAACAAAAATCCATACAGTATGATCCAGGAACGTGACGGGTTGGAGTGATTCTCCCTTCCCTGGCTGAATCAAACACTTTTTTCACTTAATAATTCACTATAGTGAGTTGTGTTTGCTCTGTTTCAATTGCAGGTGCTCAAATCCAGGAATGTAATTTTTTTTGGGGGGGTTATAAATTGACACTGGCCCAAAAGTGGACGTGTTGCTATAAACAAATCCCATTTCTGCCCAAGTGGGAATAAGTAGTTCATTTGTTTCTCTCTCTCTCATTTCCCAGGCTCTTAAACTTGAAGTACCTTCAGTTAGCATTTTATAGATTTTACTGCTTTAGTTTTTGTGATTCTTCTTCCCTATTCTCTTTTATTTTATTTCGTTTAAATTCAGGTTGTTATCGAATAGGATTGAAAACAACATTCTTGTTCAGGATGATTTTTGCATAGATTTGCCAACAGGGCACTGTTTCTGTGCATCAGTCTTGAAACACTGAAAGCACTTTCAAAAAACGACATAAATTCTTTGTTTCAAAGTTTCACTAATTATCCTAGGTTTTAAGTGAGGAAATCCTGAAATAACATTTCAGAATGAATCTCTCAGTCCCATACTTTTCAGAAGTTCATAGATAGGTTTGACTCAGTCTGACTTTATATCCTCATAAATACTATCTTTTCTATTCTTTTTCTTCTAAGCAATTGACAAATGTTGTAATATTATATTTATTATTTTACTTATTTCATGCTGGCTCCCCCACTAGATTGTTAGCAGCATGAAGATAGGAACCATGTATATTTCGTTAACTGTGCACCCAGGGTCTAGAGCTATCCTGTCTTAATATGGTTGCCATTGGCTATATGTAGCTATTTGCATTTAAATTAATTTAAATCTAGAAGAATGCAAATTTCAGTTCCTCGGTGGCACTATCCACACTTCAGGTGTTCAGCACTTGTGCTCAGCTACTGTATTGAACAGTGATGATACTGTACTTTTTCAGCAAAGCTGGAAGTTTTATTTGACGGGGCTTATCCAGAGCACTGATAACTATGGAATGGTTACATAGTAAATCCTTGTGAACAAGTGAATGAATGAATGAATGAGTACTGCTGTTGGCTCGTGCCAATTAACACTGGATGAATCTTGTTTGATGCATTTACAGAGGTCATTCTGATTTTTAATTCATCAGTGTTGACATACCCCCAGCCAACTTCAAAATACTGGATTTATCATTAGTTAAAGGAAAGTATACAACAGTGGTTAAAAGCATGACTAGTGATCAACTCTTAGACATGCTACGTAGGTATCATGACCAAGTTACCTTTGCTGGTAGCTTTTGTAAGTCACAGATTCCCCATTAAAATGGGGATAATAAGCTCTTCTAACCTCATAAGGTGGTAAGAATTATGTAAGATAATGTACAAATAGTGATCGGCACAGTGGCCGACCCATTAAAATGCTTAATGAATAAGCATTATTATTATTATTTTTACAATAGAGAACCGAAATATGTCTAAATTGACCCCAGTTCATGGATAATTTCTGGGTTGGTTATAAAGAACTTCACTGCTAATTTTGAAAACGCACATTGTTATAATTTGGCACACATTTTCAAAGGTAGTACTATCCACAGTCAAAGCTTACACTTATTATCTTTTAAATGTGAAATTTCATAGCCTTGATTTAAAAACTTTTCCCATCGGACTTAATTATTTTCTTCCTTTAATTTTTATGACTATGTAAATATCTAACCTCTCTAGAAAAGAAAGCTTCACACTACTTTTATACGCAACTTGAGTTTTAAAACTAATGCACAGATATCTCTGACTTTTATTTTGGGGTAGCTCACAAAGAATTTGTTTCCCAGATATATTTATTAAAAAGGGCTTCTCGGGCTTCCCTGGTGGCGCTGTGGTTGAGGGTCCGCCTGCCGATGCAGGGGACGTGGGTTCGTGCCCTGGTCTGGGAGGATCCCACGTGCCGCGGAGCGGCTGGGCCCGTGAGCCATGGCCGCTGGGCCTGTGCGTCCGGAGCCTGTGCTCTGCAACGGGAGAGGCCACAACAGTGAGAGGCCCGCGTAACGCAAAAAAAAAAAAAAAAAAAAGGGCTTCTCTTTGGAAAAATATATTTAAAAATCCATTTAATTAAAACGAATAAATTAGTGGTTATTTACCTAAGGATGAATTTCAGGTTTCATTTAGGAACCTAACTCTGTTATGCATTTAAAGCTATGATATAATTTCTGGAAAAACATTTAAAGATTTTTTCATTAACTGTAATGCCTGAGTTAGCTAGAGATATTGCCCACTTTTACGTATTATAATGTTGTTCCTTTCCTGGAATTTGAAAGTAGCGTTTGTTGTTATAAAAATAGCAGGCGGTTAAACGTACACTACCAAAATATCACCTGACGTTATGTAGAGTAAATCTCCTTCATTTTTTGTGCTTTCACTCTGGCTGTTATGGTACCTTTATTTTTAGTATAAACTTGTACTCATATTTCTCAGCCACCTTAACCTCTCAAGTTCATATTACAGGTGACTTTGAATTTTTCTCCTGAGTTTTTCATTAACAGATATTTGTCAATGTTTAGACAATGAAAATACGTTAGAGAAAGAAGCAGATTAAGCACATACATATATTCCAGTCTCTCCAAAAAAATAAATAACTAAATAAATGACAATGAAGGGATTTGAAAAATGCAGAAAGTCAGTGAGACCAAGGGACTCTGGAAAGTCCAGGGACGATTGTAACTAACCTACACATCCTGAGAAGCTGAAACCCACGCTGCTAGGGAGAGACACTGAGGTTCACTTCAGAGCCTCAGAAAGACTCGACAATGAGGTGAGGCTGAAACAGGAGGATGAGTGTGTTTAAATAGAGCTTAGATCCCAGATGCCTCCCCACTCTCCAGCAGGATTATTCCGTGGAGAATGTGAAGTAGAGAACTCTCAAGTGGGAGATACCAAGGCACATACGGAGGTGGGAGGATTAAGGGAAAAACTTACTAAGCAGTGAGACACCCTCAGGGTACTTCTACTCCTCCCCAAATTTTGGCAGTCAGATATGTATTCTCCAGGGATGAAATTGGAAGATGCTTCTCTGAAGAATCTGATCTATCTGTGCAGAAGACCTGTAGGTACTGATGGTTGGGGAGGTCTCCCAATGGAACAGCCCAGCCAGATTGCTCTGTAGTGAAGCTCACTTGTTGAGAAGACCCACCCATTGACACAGACTTTCCAGTCAGCTATTTAGTGCTCTACCTTCAAGGTGAGGAGAGACCAATGATCACCAGACATTTGAAGAAATCCAGAGACCAAAACAAACCTGGAGAAAACAAGGAAATTGCCAGAAATAGAGATGATGACTTGAGAAAAACATTTTTAAATACAATCATTATTCTCAGAAACATCCAAGAATACATTGCAGTTAGGAAATAAGAACAGGTGCTATGAGAAAAGAAACGGCATAAAAATGTACTTCTGGAAATAATTGAAAATTGGTAGAGGACATGGAAAAATTAAATAGTATTTTGAAGATAAAGTTGAGGAAGCCACTCAAAAAGTAGAACAAAAATAACAGGAAATGGAAAACAAAAGAGAAGAGACAAGAAAATTAGACACTCAGTCCAAGAGGTCCTATTCTGAATAACAGACTTTTTTAGAAAAAAGAAAATTTTAAAAAAATGTAAATAAACTATCAAAGAAATAAGTCAAGAAAATTTCCTAGAATTTAAGGACAATAATTTTCAAATTTGAAAAAGCCTATTGAGTTTCTAAAGTATTGAATTTTTTAAAAACTCCTACACTGATGTAGTCATGAAATATCAAAACATCAGGGGAGAAAATTGACGATCCCCAAAGTCCAGAATTGCAGAAAGACAATAAAATAGTCCCTTACAAAATACTGAGAAACAGAATGGCACCTGAAATTTGGGGAAAAACACTGAAGACAAGAACAATGCCTTCAAGATTACAAAAATAATTTCCATTATGGAATTTGAAACCAAGACAAACTATTGATCATCTACGAAAGTACTATAAACATGTCTGCAGTTATATAAAACTTCAGAAATTATTTTTCTCATCATACTCTTTGTCAGGAAGCTCCAGAAGTATGTGCTTTTCCAAGATAAGAAAGTAAAAATAGGAAAGGGAGAGACTCGGGATCCAGGAAACAAGGATCTAAGATAGGAGAAAGATGAAGGTAGTGAACAAGATGTTGAATTTGGGTACCACGACAAAAGCTGTGCAGGAGGCTTAGAGAGTCATCGATTCCGACTGTGACAGGAATATATAGAGATCAGAGAGAGATGCCCACAGAAAGATAAAAATGATGGAATAGATGGTGTTTAAATGTACTCAAAGGAGACACTTCTGGTGGATAGTAAAGGGATGAAATTAATAGAAGTACATAGGAGAACTAAGGGTCGAAGGTAAAATAATTATTAACTCTAATAAAGAGAAAAGGTTGTACAAGAAAAGGAAATTTAACCCTAGCCTACTGTGAATGGCAATTGCGCAGACACAATGCACTAAACTTTGGTCTAACCAAATTTGATATAAATGTAACGTTGCCTTCTGTGATGTGCATTCACTCTATCTCCAGCTTCATCCTCATTACTTCCTACTTCTTAAGTTATTCTAAGTAACTGAATGGCTGGTGGTTTCCTAACTGCATGAAGCTGTTTCTTGTCTTCACTCTTCCCTTTTCTCTTCTGGCGTACCTAGCTCATGCGTCAAAACCTGAAGGAAGGCTTTTAGGAACCGAATGCCCTCCCCTTCCCAGCAGGAGGCGCCCACCTTGCCGTCTGCCCGTCTGCTTGCCACATTGTACTATAAACATGCATTTCTAAAGGTCTTTATCTTGCCTTCTTTGATTCAGTCCTTCTTTGAGGGAGATTTTGTTCTGGAGACCCACCCCGACTCTAGCTTCTCCCGAACTTTATACAGTGCTGTCCTTACATCGTCTGTAATATGCTCATTTCCTAAATACACCTTTTCTTTCTTTCTTTTCCCTAAAATGTCCTTGTAAGATGGGCAAGTTTTCAAGGAAGTCTTTGTTAGTCACAGGTCTGCTGTGAGTTGGTTGGGGTGCCAGGGATTTGTTTTTTTAGTAAAAGTATCTACTGGCAATCAGTTCTTTTCATATTCAGCCAAATGTAGATGATTACTGGAATTGGCTTTGTTTTGGGACTATTCCTGGTTGCATCGCTTTCTAACAGCGTATTAGGACTGCCTCTATTTCTGAAGATAAATGAAAAACAGTATTTTGAAAGGAGTGCATTTTTATATTTGTCAACAAAATATTGAGCTGTATTGAATAATAGGAATAAGAAGCAGTTAAGAACGATCTGAGAATTTTACCTTATCTGCCTAGGCATGAACTTTCCATGGGCTTATAAAGTTATGTATATCGAACTTGGTACACTCTGATACCTAAAGCAGTACACAAGGTATTCTATTAGAGCAAAATACCTGTCCCTGTGTAACAATTATGCTGGTGTTTGGATCTGTGAAACCATATCTTGCTAAAACAGATCAAACAAATTGAAATAATGAATAGGCTTTGATAAGATATGGGACCTCTATGACTTCTTATCAAAATAATCAATGTTTGAGTGGTATGGCAGGCAGGGAGAGATGAAGTTGAGATGACAAGTAGCATCTTTTTATAAAATATCTGAGAAGCAGTTTGGGAGCGATGTAAACATGTACATTACAGAAAGCTTGATTTAACCTTCATTTGTACAGAGTTGCATTTCTTAAAAAAAAAGTCCTGTATCGTTTAACAATTAAACATTTTTATTTCTAATAACCTTAGGGAGATGTATTTATGTTTTGGAAAAGTGGGATGCTTTCAGCATAACAGTTGCTTAAAGGTGACAGTTCCCACTTTGTGGGTTGTGACCATTTCTAAAATTATGTTGTACAGTTTGTAAACCATTGGTCCTCTTAAGGAGCTGTACTGAAAATTCAGAGCGAATCACCTGCCGCGTTTAGTTTATTGTTTAACATCCGTTGCTCTAGGTAATACCGAGGAAGGTAATCGTGTGGCAACAGGGTAGTTAAATATTAAAATGTTATATCTTATCCGTGGGTTAGAACGCTTCTCACTGTACCTGTAAGGTTTTTGATTTACTATTTTTAGGGGCCATTTAATTACATCATAATGAAATTTGAATTCAGGAGTTTCGATTTCATTAAAGATAATTTTAGAACATATTTTTCTATCTCTCCACCCAGCTGGGTTGCGTCAGGCCCAGATAATGCTTTGTTTGCCTTTGTAAGGTATATTGACCTGTACTAATGTAGCATATGGCACTACTAGGGAAGAAGGAAGTTTAGCAATAAAAATATGTCGTATGAGATCCTAATTCCTCAGTGGCTTTTGTTTTGCATTAGTCAATGGCACAAAGGTTAATTTTGGAAACCGTCCACCAAGGTTCATAGAATATCAGTGAATACTCACCCTCAAGGTTGATTTACAAAAAGTAGAGATTTGAAAGAAACTTACTGGGGGTGGGGTAAAAATTACTGAGATGGTCTTCTCGACTTATTTTTCCAAAATGTTCTTCTCTGAATTCTGCTCAATTGAGAAATGAATTGACAGAAAAAGTTACAGTTTTATTTTTACCCTGAGAGAAAATGTCCACAGTGAATATTCTCCTACCTCTTCTTGAGAATCTATGTCTAACAATTTTTGCTTCTGGAAAGATTTGAACTTCTTAGCTAATGTTTACCTTTTAAAGTTCTGATCATCTTTTGGTGGTGGTAGCTAGGATTTTTGTTAAGGGCTGGGATCTCTCTCATGCCCTGATTTCACTTGCTTTCTTTCTCTCTTTTCTTTCTCCCTCTCTTTCTTTCTTTCTTTCTTCCTTCCTCCCTTCCTTTCTTTTCTTCCCTTTCTTTCCCTCTCTTCCTTCCTTCCTTTCTTTCTTTTTTAGCAGTATTCTATGCCCAGCACAGAACTAAAGCTAACTCAGATCTTGTCTGAACCAACTGAAACAGGAGTTTTACAGGCAATGAATCATCAAGAGTTTTTATTTGGTGAATCTGAACCCTTCTTTTTTCTTTCTCCATCTTTTCATTTCAATATAAAAAAACAGAATAAATAAATAAATGGTGGTGAATATACAAATCTCCCATGTAGAAGAATTCCAAATAATTTGTGCAGATACTCCTTCCTCAAGGAGGTGGAGCAGAACTCTCCACCCCTTAAGTGTGGGGTGCATATAATGACCTCCTTCCCAACAGGCCTGTAGAGTGGTGGTGAGGAAAGTCACTTTATAGTGAGGAAACCTGACAAATGCTGCTTCAGTCAAGGACCAAGGTCAGCCTAAACGATGTAGAGTCATGCTGACAGCGTGTAGTCTTGGTGTGATGTGATGAGAATGGCATATATCTCTGTGGTCTTCCTTTCCAAAACCTGTAACCCCATTCTAATCATGAGAAAAACATCAGTCAAACCCCGATGGAGAGACATCCTGCAGAATATCAAAATGCAGCACTCCTCAGAAAACTGACCAGGGTCATTATTGCAGATTGAATTGTGTCCCTCCAAAAGATATGTTCATATCCTACTGCCCTGTACCTATGAATGTGACCTTATTTATTTATTTTTATTAAAAATTTTTAAATTGGGGCTTCCCTGGTGGCGCAGTGGCTGAGAGTCTGCCTGCCAATGCAGGGGACATGGGTTCGAGCCCTGGTCTGGAAGGATCCCACATGCCGCGGCGCAACTAGGCCCGTGAGCCACAACTACTGAGCCTGCGCGTCTGGAGCTTGTGCTCCACAACAAGAGAGGCTGCGACAGACCTAACACAGCCAAAAATAAATAAATAAATTTATTTAAAAAAAAATTTTTTTTTAATTGAAGTACAGTTGATTTACAGTGTTGTGTTAGTTTCAGGTGTACAGTAAAGTGATTCAGTTATACATATTTTTTTCAGATTGTTTTCCCTTATAGGTTATTCCAAATATTGAGTATATTTCTCTGTGCTATACAGTAGGACCTTAACAATGTTTTGAACTGAGATATTAGTCATTTCCTGTGTTTAATATCCAAGCAGTGTATATGCACTGATGATGTCATCAGTGCAACAAGAATTAGAGGGAAATACTCAAATAGTACTAATAGGGTATATATGATTCTTCTCTGTACTAGGCCTTCCTAACAAATCTATCACAATATTACACATATAATTATGGCTAAAGTGTTTCTTTTTAGTTGTTCATTAAATTTTTTTTCATGCAGACCTTCAATTTTTATTTTTTTATTTTATTATTCAAACAGAAAGTCACAAAAATTATAGTCATCCTCATCAGTTCACTCAGTCCCATGTAATTAATTTTTTTTCATCTTGATCTTTCATTAGCACTTTTATGAATTCATCAGTTTTCCGTTAGAGTTCTGAAAATGCTTATTCATTCAGTTCAGCAGTATAGTCAGTTACCAAAGACCTGTACTTGTCAGTCTTTTCCATGAATTCCTTGAAGATGAAACCTTTTATAGGAACATTTTTGCAAAAGCATCAGAGTACACCCGGAACTGTCTGTAAATGGCAAAAGACTTAAAAATGACCACAGTTAAAGATTTGATGAAAGTTCATGATAATGCAATTGAGAAGGAAATTTAGTTATTTCTGAGATATATATTTTAAAATAATAACTAGAATTATGACTTATAACATTATACCAGAACATATAAGATTTTTAGGAATTTCATGTAATGTCTGAAACATTTATATTAACATCTTTCCATGCAAATAACCCAAAGAACGTTTAGTATTAGTTGTTTTTTTTAAGATTTTTGAATTTTATTTTATTTTTTTATACAGCAGGTTCATATTAGTCATCAATTTTATACACATCAGTGTATACATGTCAATTCCAATCGCCCAATTAATCACACCACCATCCCCACCCCCCCACGGCTTTCCCCCCCTTGGTGTCCATATGTTTGTTCTCTACATATGTGTCTCAACTTCTGCCCTGCGAACCGGTTCATCTGTACCATTTTTCTAGGTTCCACATACATGCGTTAACATACGATATTTGTTTTTATCTTTCTGACTTACTTCACTCTGTATGACAGTCTCTAGATCCATCCACGTCTCAACAAATAACCCAGTTTCATTCCTTTTTATGGCTGAGTAATATTCCATTGTATATATGTACTACAACTTCTTTATCCATTCGTCTGTCGATGGACATTTAGCTTGCTTCCATGACCTGGCTTTCAGTTTTTCACCATTGAGAATGATGTTTGCTGTGGGTTTGTCGTATATGGCCTTTATTATGTTGAGGTAGGTTCCCTCTATGCCCACTTTCTGTAGAGTTTTTATCATAAATGGGTGTTGAATTTTATCAAAAGCTTTTCCTGCATCTATTGATATGATCATATGGTTTTTATTCTTCAATTTGTTAATATGGTGTATCACATTGATTGATTTGCATATATTGAAGAATCCTTGCATCCCTGGGGTAAATCCCACATGATCATGATGTATGATACTTTTAATGTGTTGTTGGATTCTGCTTGCTAGCATTTTGTTGAGGATTTTTGCATCTATATTCATCAGTGATATTGGTCTGTAGTTTTCTTTTTTTGTAGTATCTTTGTCTGGTTTTGGTATCAGGGTGATGGTGGCCTCACAGAATGAGTTTGGGAGTGTTCCTTCCTCTGCAGTTTTTTGGAAGAGTTTGAGAAGGATGGGCGTTAGCTCTTCTCTAAATGTTTGTTAGAATTCGCCTGTGAAGCCATCTGGTCCTGAACTTCTGTTTGTTGGAAAATTTTTAATCACAGTTTCAATTTCATTACTTGTGATTGGTCTGTTCATATTTTCTATTTCTTCCTTGTTCAGTCTTGGAAGGTTATACCTTTCTAAGAATTTGTCCATTTCTTCCAGGTTGTCCATTTTATTGAAATAGAGTTGCTTGTAGTAGTCTCTTAGGATGCTTTGTATTTCTGTGGTGTCTGTTGTAACTTCTTTTTCATTTCTAATTTTATTGATTTGAGTCCTCTCTCTTTCTTGATGAGTCTGGCTAATGGTTTATCAATTTTGTTTCTTCTTCTCAAAGAACCAGATTTTAGTTTTATTCATCTTTGCTATAGTTTTCTTTGTTTCTATTTCATTTATTTCTGCTCTGATCTTTATGATTTCTTTCCATCTGCTAGCTTTGGGTTTTGTTTGTTCTTCTTTCTCTAGTTCCTTTAGGTGTAAGGTTAGATTGTTTTTTTGAGATTTTTCTTGTTTCTTGTGGTAGGCTTGTATAGCTATAAACTTCCATCTTAGAACTGCTTTTGCTGCATTGCATAGGTTTTGGATCATCGTGTTTTCATTGTCATTTGTCTCTAGGTATTTTTTGATTTCCTCTTTGATTTCTTCAGTGATCTCTTGGTTGTTTAGTAACGTATTGTTTAGTCTCCATGTGTTTGTGTTTTTTACGTTTTTTTTCCCCTGTAATTCATTTCTAATCTCATAGTGTTGTGGTCAGAAAAGATGCTTGATATGATTTCAGTTATCTTAAATTTACTGAGGCTTGATTTGTGACTCAAGACATGATCTATCCTGGAGAATGTTCCGTGCGCACTTGAGAAGAAAGTGTAATCTGCTGTTTGGGGATGGAATGTCCTATGAATATCAATTAAATCTATCTGGTCTATTGTGTCATTTAAAGCTTGTGTTTCCTTATTTATTTTCATTTTGGATGATCTGTCCATTAGTGTAAGTGAGGTGATAAAGTCCCCCACTATTATTGTGTTACTGTCGATTTCCTGTTTTATAGCTGGTAGCTTTACCTTATGTATTGAGATGCTCCTATGTTGGGTGCATATATATTTATAATTGTTATATTTTCTTGGCTTGATCCATTTATCATTACGTAGTGTCCTTCCTTGTCTTTTGTAACATTCTTTATTTTAAAGTCCATTTTATCTGATATGAGTATTGCTACTCCAGCTTTCTTTTGATTTCCATTTGCATGGAATATCTTTTTCCATCCCCTCACTTTCCATCTGTATGTTTCCCTAGGTCTGAAGTGGGTCTCTTGTAGACAGCATATATATGGGTGTTGTTTTTGTATCCATTCAGCAAGCCTGTGTCTTTTGGTTGGAACATTTAATCCATTCACGTTTAAGGTAATTATCAATATGTATGTTCCTATGACCATTTTCTTAATTGTTTTGTTTTTGTTTTTGTAGGTCCTTTTCTTCTCTTGTGTTTCCCACTTAGAGAAGTTCCTTTAGCATTTGTTGTAGAGCTGGTTTGGTGGTGCTGAATTCTCTTAGCTTTTGCTTGTGTGTAAAGCTTTTGATTTCTCCATCGTATCTGAATGAGATCCTTGCTGGGTAGAGTAATCTTGGTTGTAGGTTCTTCCCTTTCATCACTTTAAGTATATCATGCCACTGCCTTCTGGCTTGTAGAGTTTCTGCTGAGAAATCAGCTGCTAACCTTATGGGAGTTCCCTTGTATGTTGTCATTTTTCCCTTGCTGCTTTCAATAATTTTTCTTTGTCTTTAATTTTTGCCAATTTGCTTACTGTGTGTCTCGGCGTGTTGCTCCCTGGGTTTATCCTGTATGGGACTCGCTGCGCTTCCTGGACTTGGGTGGCTATTTCCTTTCCCATGTTAGGGAAGTTTTCGACTATAATCTCTTCAAATATTTTCTCTGGTCCTTTCTCTCTCTTCTCCTTCTGGGACCCCTATAATGTGAATGTTGTTGTGTTTAATGTTGTTCAGAGGTCTTTTAGGCTGTCTTCATTTCTTTTCATTCTTTTTTCTTTATTTTGTTCCACAGCAGTGAATTCCACCATTCTGTCTTCCAGGTCACTTTTCCGTTCTTCTGCCTCAGTTATTCTGATATCGATTCCTTCTAGTGTAGTTTTCATTTTAGTTATTGTATTGTTCATCTCTGTTTGTTTGTTCTTTAATTCTTCTAGGTCTATGTTAAATATTTCTTGCATCTTCTCGATCTTTGCCTCCATTCTTTTTCTGAAGTCCTGGATTATCTTCACTATCATTATTCTGAATTCCTTTTCTGGAAGGTTGACTATCTCCACTTCATTTAGTTGTTTTTCCGGGGTTTTATGTTTTTTCTTCATCTGGTACATAGCCCTCTGCCTTTTCATCTTGTCTATCTTTCCGTGAATGTGGTTTTTGTTCCACAGATTGCAGGATTGTAGTTCTTCTTCTGCTTATTAAATTTTAGTAACAAATATTTTTTTTCAGCTAATTGTTAAACCAACAACATTCTGAATTGAACATATATTTTCCCCCAAATTATGATCTTACCTATAAACAGTGAAACATTTTTCTCAGAATTATAAAAAAAGAGGAGTCAAGTTAATTATTTTAAGTGATTACAAGGTATTGTGCCTTTAAGGCACAGAATTACTCTTTCTACATCGATATTGGCCTTGAGAAAATATTGTTCTTCCATATGGCCTAGAAATTATTGTGACACCTTCACGAGTGTTAGCTACTATTGTCATCATCATTATTATTACTGTTATCATAACAGTTTACTGTTATTAGTTTCCTAAATTTATTCACACACACAAATTCTTTATTACTAAATATTAGACCAAATGACACAGAGAAATAGAGAAGGTGACATCTCTACAGACAACAGTACTGGTAAGATGTATTGAAAAGTTACTGCTAGAAGACACAGAAGGAGGCAGAATATGTGATGATTTAGCAGGTTTAAAGCACATTTTTTTGTCTTTTAGTAAATTAAGCGCAATCACTAGTAGACAATGTTACAAAGTATTGGTAGAAATTACATTTCAACGGTCTTTTAGTTAAAACCCTAAATAATGATGGTAATCAATCTCCTCACCCCTATCTTGGTTATAACTTAGACCCAGAGATGTGACTTAAACTGAAATTGAAATACAGATACTTAAAGATAGGTACGCTCAAACAGACTAACAAAAACTTAAATAAACAAAAAGGTGTCTGTGACATTTTTCTGAGAGCACAAGTCATTGTGTGGTAGCTAGATTGGGTAGACGGGATTCTAACACTGCGTGATGACTACAAACTCATTCATCAATTTGAAAATTGATACCATACGCAAGCAAGAGTGAAGAAAAGAAACGGAAATATAAATTGTTTATTTATGTATATTTGGGATCTTAAAATTTCCAATACAATTTTAACTTGCTGGTTTAGCCTTAATATAGCCTCATTTGTTTCTGCTTACCATGATTTTCATACATTCTATTTATTTTCCTTTGAAAATTTCAGTGTTCAACATTTTGGGTATGTTGAACTGAGATCTTAAATTTACCACTTTATTTGCTGGAGAAAATTATAGTAACTATGACTTACAAGAAATGTTTTCATAAGGAAACTGATATTCTTATTTCAGATTTGTTGGAAGCTATTATGAAGATTTTAGTGTACACTTTTTTAGAATTAAGTAGTTAATGTAGTAGAGTTAACTGAATTTGTGAGTCCTTAGAAGTAATGAAGAGGGCTTCCCTGGTGGCGCAGTGGCTGAGAGTCCGCCTGCCGATGCAGGGGACACGGGTCTGTGCCCCGATTCGGGAGGATCCCACATGCCGCGGAGCGGCTGGGCCCGTGAGCCATGGCCACTGAGCCTGCGCGTCCGGAGCCTGTGCTCCGCAACGGGAGAGGCCACAACAGTGAGAGGCCCGCGTACCGCAAAAAAAAAAAAAAAGCGTAATGAAGAAAAACTTTGTCTCAGTTTTTAAGTTGTTTTAAGAGTTAATAAAAATAAAAGCAGCTAATTTCTCAGTAAGACTGATGGTTCTTCTATATTATATATACATATAGTCCATATAGGTATAAATTGGATATGTCTCTTAAAAGCCTAAAGGGGAGAAAACATTTGTAATTGTTTCCTTTGCAAGGTGTGCCCTGTGTTGCTGTGTTTAAATATCTGAAACCTTCTATGTTGCTACCTGAGCATCTCTGACAAATGACACTATGGTTGCCAAAGGGTAAAGTTTCTATATTTAAAATTCAGTTTAGCAAATCAACATTTTCTGTTCCCTTTTATTCTATTCTCTTATTCTGACAGATCACTATTTTAAAGCAAAACAAACCCCGAATTTATTTGACTGTCATGAAGAATTAAACATGAAAAAGATGAGATGGTTATGGCTATCTCTTTTCACTAAAACCACCTGCTGTGGGTTTAAAATGCAAACTAGATCAAAACGACTGCAAACCCTGGGGGTTTAATTTATGTGCTGAATGAACCAGCTTGTTTTAAAAGAGTACTTCTTTTGTTTTTTTTTAACTTTAGAAGAAACTTGTACATCTATCTCATTTGATCTTTCACTAGCCCTGTGAGCTAGAAAGACCAAGAATTATCTGTATTTTACTGATGAGAAAATTGAGACAGAGGCTTAATTGACTTCCTTTCGGCTAGTTAGTGCCAGAAATGGTGTTAAAGTTCCAGGCGTCTGTGAAAGCCTCTGTCCTAGCCTTTAGCTCTAGATCCATAATGTTATCCCAGGCCTCTGTCCTGGCCCAAATTCCAGGACGTAACAGTGATGTGCTCTCTCTTGATTCTGTAGACTTATGAGAGCCAATTGTGAAATATTTAGGATTTTGTAAGCTGCTGTTAAACCAATGCTAGCTTGAAATGGGCCATGGTGGGAATACTTATACCAAGGAAATCAGGAAGTACTACAAATCAGGGGTTTATTTTTCTCCGGAGAATTGGTTTACCTCTGTACACTGATTGTATCTAAGTATAAATTGAAGGAAAATAAACAACAATAATAAAAACAAATGATAATATAGTATAAATGTAATGTAATTTTATGGATGCAATACTTGCTTAGAGGTCAATATTTCTTTGTTCCTTACTTTGGAAATTTGCTTCTAAGCTGTGAATAAATATGGACAAGACTTCAGGAAAGGTTGAATTAAATGAGTGTTTTGGATTTCCCTGGTGGCGCAGTGGTTAAGAATCTGCCTGCCGATGCAGGGGACATGGGTTCGAGCCCTGGTCCGGGAAGATCCCACATGCCATGGAGCCGCTAAGCCTGTGCCACAACTACTGAAGCCTGCATGCCACAACTACTGAAGTCCGCACTCCTAGAGCCCGTGCTCCTCAACAAGAGAAGCCACTGCAGTGAGAAGCCTGCATGCTGCAACGAAGAGTAACCCCCGCTCACCACAGCTAGAGAATACCCGCACGCAGCAACGAAGACCCAACACAGCCAAAAATAAATAAAATTTAAAAATACTAATAAATTAAAAAAAAAAACTTGAGTGTTTTGAGGACCTTTATAAATCCTATCCATTCTTTAAGAACTAGGTCAAGTCCCAGCCCTTCAAAATATTGACAGTTGCCTTGCTTTTCCTACCTCAGAACCTCTAGTAGGTTTAAAATAGAGCCACATACATTGGGACTTACTTACTTGTGTTTCATATGGATTGGTTTTGTCTCCTTAAGAATACAATAAACTCTTTGAAGAGTAGGACGTGGACTCTCCTTCCTTCTTTCTTTATTTAATATTTATAATATTATTTTATTTATATTTAAATTAATATTTAATTCAAATATTAAATATTTTGTACTCTTCTTACTGCTTAAGAAACAGCAGTCATCAAAGCAGCTCTGCCCTTATGGAGCCTAAAGTCTAGTGAAGAATCAGGAATTAATTTAAACAAATGAGAAATTACAACTGTGGTAAATACTTTGAGAAATTGTGTATTGTGCTGAGAGTATCTGATAGTGGTGGGCTTTTATCTATTCACAGAGGTCAGTAAATGCTTCCCTGAGGACACGGTGATTGAATTGAAATGTGAAGAATGAGAAAGAATTAACTGGAAGTTACTAGGTCTTGAATGTTCTTTATGCAGGTTTTCTGTGCCCTCCCAATCTGAATTAAGTTCCCATATTATATACGCCCCCAAGTGACCCTGAATTTTCCCTTTGTGATAGTAACAACAATTTAAAATTTTATATTTATTCACTAAATGTTGTTTTCCCACTAGACTATTGGCCCAAAGCTAGGGCTATGTCTCTTTTGATCACCTTGGTAGTGCCAGGATCCATCATAGTACCTGACAATTAACTCACACAGTAGTTGTTAATATTTCTACTCTTTGCCTTTGTCTTATAATAAAGCTGGGCTATGTCCTACCTACCTCTCAGTTATTGAAAAGACATAATAATGTAATGTATACAGAAGTCAGAAAAGTAAGACAAGATCCAAAATAGTTTAGTGCCACAGAAAGCAGGAAGGGCCACACGTTCAGGGGTGAATAGAAGTAATTCAGGTGTAGCTGTACTGTCGAGGAGAAAAAAAAAGGCCGTTGGATTTGGCAGTAAGGAAGTTTTACTTATTTGCATTTATCTTGTTTGAAGGAAATTTGTTTAATTTGTGAAACAGATTAAAAATGGTTTCTGAAGATAAATTTATGGTGTTAATTTAAAAAGTTGTTTTCTTGTGAAAAGGAAAAGTTGTGTAAATGAATACCGTCTTGAAAAAAAAGGTGTATCCAAGTGTATATATAGGATGTTGTCAAATGTACTTTGAAAGAAGGAAATAAGAAAATGGAAGGAAGGGAGGGAGGGATGGAGGAAGGAAGGAAGGAAGGAAAACTAGATACAGGAAAAAAGACTGGAGGAAATTGACAGGACTGTTAAATGGTTATTTTTATTTATTTATTTATTTTAACATCTTTATTGGAGTATAACTGCTTTACAATGGTTTGTTAGTTTCTGCTTTATAACATAGTAAATCAGCTATACATTTACATATATCCCCATATCCCCTCCCTGTTGTGTCTCCTTCCCACACTCCCTATCCCACCCCTCTAGGTGGTCACAAAGCACCGAGCTGATCTCCCTGTGCTATGCAGCTGCTTCCCACTAGCTATCTGTTTTACATTTGGTAGTGTATATATGTCCATGCCACTCTCTCACTTCACCCAGCTTACCCTTCCCCCTCCCCATGTCCTCAAGTCCATTCTCTACGTCTGCGTCTTTATTCCTGTCCTGCCCCTAGGTTCTTCAGACCTTTTTTTTTTTTTAGATTGCGTATATATGTGTTAGCATACGGTATTTGTTCTTCTCTTTCTGACTTCACTCAATATAACAGACTCTAGGTCCATCCACCTCACTACAAATAACTCAATTTCGTTTCTTTTTATGGCTGAGTAATATTCCATTGTATATATGTGCCACATCTTTATCCATTCATCTGTCGATGGACACTTAGGTTGCTTCCATGTCCTGGCTATTGTAAATAGAGCTGCAATGAACATTGTGGTACATGACTCTTTTTGAATTACGGTTTTCTCAGGGTATATGCCCAGTAGTGGGATTGCTGGTGGGATATGGTAGTTCCATTTTTAGTTCTTTAAGGAACCTCTGATGGCTATCTTTAAATGATAGGGCTCTGGGTGATATTTTTCCCCTCTGTACTTTTTTGTATTTTGTGCTTTTCCATATTTCTCAAGTTTTTTAATTTTATGAGCTTATATTACTTTCATAATGAAACATTAAACAAAGTAACATTTCATAAAACTGCCAATGATGAGGTTGAGGGGAATATAGAATTATGTGTTTGTAGTTGGAGGGTTCAGAATTATATTTAAAATTTTTCTTTTTTATATTTGCTTACAATTTTAATGTATTAATGTTAAATGCCAATTTAATCTTTGTTTATATGTCCATCTGTACTTCTGGAGCCTGAGCTCTTTGAGGGTAGAGATCTTTATATTTCTAGCATCATCTTGGAAGTGACACATATTTTGTTGAATGAAAAACTTTAAAACTGAGATGTCTCACCTTTTTAATGCCTTCAATCCATGTACCTTTCTTTTTTCAGAACATTAAAGTCATAATGAATGGTCATATTTCTAATCATCCCAGTGGTTTTGGAATATATCCATCTCAAATGAAGTAAGTTGGAAATTTTATATTTAATTTCTTGGTTTTTTAAATTTGATTTGGTGGTTTTAATTGTTTTGTATTTTCAATGAAAAGATCTCTTTCATTTCTTTATGTAGTTCATTCCTCAATATATAATTTCTTTCTAACACTAAGATACATTATTGTTAAAAGTTTACTGTGTCTCTTAAGAAAAAGATGGTTAAGTAATATCAACCCCAATGATAGTGATCTAATAGAAGACATTTGATTCTGGTATTTTATGTATTAAAATGTATGGAAAGCATTCCATAGTTGCATACATACTCTACTTCATAGCTTTCACTTTCTCTGGAGCATTCTTTTTTTTTTAATTAATTAATTAATTAATTTATGGCTGTGTTGGGTCTTCGTTTCTGTGTGAGCGCTTTCTCTAGTTGCCTCGAGCGGGGGCCACTCTTCATCGCGGTGCGCGGACCTCTCACTGTCACAGCCTCTCTTGTTGCGGAGCACAGGCTCCAGACGCGCAGGCTCAGTAATTGTGGCTCACCGGGCCCAGTTGCTCCGCGGCGTGTGGGATCTTCCCAGACCAGGGCTCGAACCCGTGTCCCCTGCATTGGCAGGCAGATTCTCAGCCACTGCGCCACCAGGGAAGCCCCCTGGAGCATTCTTTTTTTGTTATTCATAAAATATTTGCATTTGAGGAAAGTTAAATGTCATCTAGTCCAGTCTCTCAAGATATTTACCATTGGGTAAAACAAAAAGAGACAAGTCCCTATGGCTTTAGATATAATTTGAAATCACCGCCCTGACTTAAGTGGCCATTGCCTTATATATTGTGGTTAATATTGTTGTTATTTTATATTGCCCATCATGGTATAGAGTTCATTATTTTTCACAACCACGTTATTCACATTTTTCAGAACCAGGTTGTTCACATTGCTTCACCTTCCTCTTTACAAAGACGATTGCAAATCCCTTTGGTGTTGGTCGGTAAGAGACACCAGGGGAGTATGTCAAGTACTATCTTCATCTTGTCCATCAATTTATTCAAGCCAGAAAGTTTTGCCACACCCTCAATTTTTTTCTTTTTCTTATAACAAATATCCATTTAATCATGAATTTATTATAATTTCTTCTATTAAGGAACTCTTGATTCTATCCCATACTGTTCTTTCTTTTCTAACTTTATTTGTGGCCTTTATCTCCTACCTGAATTTTTGCAGCACCTTTCCATCTGGTTACCTTGCCATTAATTCCTGGATTATCTTTCTTAAAAAGTTGTTTGGATCATGTTACTTCCCAGTATAAAGATATTTACTCCATCTAGAGAATAGAAATTTAATCCTTAAGCCCTCTATTTGCCTTCCCTACTTCTCGAGTCATTCATCTCTTCCAATCCCACTAGATGCTTTTCCCCTCGGGCGTCATGCTAGTTCTTGAGCCAGATCTACATGCTTTTTCCTCACTTAATTCTCCACCTGCCTCTAGAACTGCTTTCCATTCTTTTAGATTCTGCTTAAATGCCAGTGAAGCCTTCTTGGGCATCCTTATAAAAATTTAGTCCTTATTTGATGTTATATCTATTAGTTTAACCCAGATGTCACATTCTGTTGTAACCATTTTACTTGTTTTATTTTATTTTTATTTATTTATTTATCTTTTTTTAACTTTTTTTTTTACTTGTTTTATTAACAGTACCCTCCCCCCGCCCCGCCTGACCCCTCATTCTTCTAGATTTTAGGGCTTAATAAATGTTTACTGAATACATTTTAAAAATTCAAATAATATGTTTACTTCACATAACAGCAAGAGTAAGCTAGAAGTACCAGGTAAAGCTGGTCAAATTTAATGATACCAGGTTATTTTCATTAACTGCATTTTAAGTATTTGTGAAAGTAGTGTCTATTTCGTTACAGTCTAAATGATTGAGAACTTTTTATGATTGGGTCACTGCTCGCAGCTCAATTCAGTATGGCAGACTTAAATTTTTCTAAGGCAGCTTCAACCTTGTTGAATCCCCTTGGCTGTGGTTCTGACTTGATGCCTGAGAGGTTGCCATTTGTACCGGCCTCCATCCACGGTGGGTCAGGATCCAATAGCCTATTTCTTGACTGGATCAGTATCTGGCTCTATTTTACAGAGCCGGTTGTATAAACTCTATATGTTCTTTAAAAACACATGGTGATTGTGGTCCACTGGAATTTTTATTTGTACTTTTGACATTTTATTGCTTACTTTGGACTTTAACTCGGCACGATGACCTTTTTTTTTTTTTTTTGCAGTGGCTACGGATCACCACCCACCTTTTCCATGGACAGAGAACACAGTTCAAGACCAAGTGCAAAGGCTCTCTATGGTACGTTTGTGTATTTAATGGGGTATAATTCTATTTCAACTACTTACTTTTTATGAATGACTTGTTCAAAGCCGTAGCTTGAACCCATGCCTTGTTTATATTATTGGGAATGAAGTAGCGATTGATAGATAAGGATTATTTTAAAAATAATTTTTACAGAAGCTACCAACGCCGTTAATCTCTGCTGGCTGTCATACAATTTAGAACTACAGATGAAATGTATTCAGTACTTTCTAAGGAGTCTTTTTGCACGGTACCAGTACCTTAGGTGGATTTTCCCATCTAATTATGTATGATATGTTTGTTTAGGTAGTATTACGGTATGACAAACAGCCCTTATATAATTTCTTTCAGATCCTTCTCTAACTTCCATTGTCCTCCCTCTATTGTCTCACTTATAAATACTGGGGTTTTTTTGTAAACTTCAAATATAAAATAGAAGTCAATACTACAAAGAAGTTAAGGACTCCTGAAATATACCACATATGTTTAGGAAGGCGTTTGCTTTCACAGGGTCTGCATGGCCTTTTATTATTATGCAACCATAAAGAATGAGACTAGTATTGTGGTTAAGAGCAAAGACACTGGAGCCAGACGTCCTGGGTGCAAATCCAGTTATCAGCTGAGCAAATTACTTTACCTGTCTGTCCCTCATTTTGCTTGTGTGTATAGTGGAGATATCTTGTAGGGTTGACAGGAGAATTTAATGAGTTAGTACATGTAAAATGCTTTGAACAGTGCCTGGCAAGCAAAAAACACTGTATATATTTGCTATTATTGTTATTATCTACTATAGGAACCAATAGCATTTTCTAAATTTGAAATTCGTTTCTTTTTACGTCACCTAGAGCTACAGTATCTTGGCTGTGGCAAGAATGACTCATTCTAAGGTTTTGTGATTCTTTCTCTGCCTATATGTCCAGTGACTAGACTTGAGGACTCAAATTATACAATCATAAAATGGATTTTATACCGTACACAGGTACATTTTCTGTGGCCTTGTCAATCTGATTAGCGTTGGTTTCAGTTCTCTTGAGTACGATATTGTGACATTCTTACCATGGCCTAGTCATTATGAACTGTATATATTCAACAAATACTTATTTTGTGATTAGTATGTGCCCAGCACAGGGCCAGTAACATATGGTCCTTGACCCTAAGGGACTTGCACTCTACAGAATGATTTGAAGAAACTGAAAAGGGAAAAATTTTTTTGGTTTTTGCAAAGATAATCAATTCCTTCAGTCTTTCATTTCTAGACAGAAGGTTATTACGTGTTTCTGTGTGCTTGGCCATGATCTTCACAGTGTCTGTTTCCATGTCCTTTGATTCATTTCAAAGATGAATAGGAGATGGTCATTGCTTGTGCACTGTCTTGGTGAGGTAGACTCGTGCATGTATTGTTATAATAAAGTGCTGGATAAGCTTGGATGGCAATGTGTATGAGTGCAGATGGAGGATGTGGGCAGGGTCAGCTCTTCTATGTGGGCAGGGCAGGTAGGCAGGAGGGATTTCATAGAGAGATTCAGCTCTGAAATTCTCCGGGCACTTGTGGGGCTGGAGGGTGCTGTAAACAGCTGTATGAACCCTTTTAAACTAGACTATAAGCTCTCTGAAGGTGGGTCACATTTGCCTTGGTTACTTCAGGATTCCCTAAGCTTAGCACAGTGGCTAATGTATAACTTATGCTCAGTAAATAACTGTAGAATGAATATAATGCATCAATGAGTTGCAAACAGTTAAGTGTTAACTGGAGGGCTCAAGGTGGTGCACCGGGAAATAAGATGGGAAAAATAAACACGGACGACATTGGGAAAAATCACGCTAAGGCATTTGGACATTGTTTACAAGGAATGGCCACTGAAGTGTTTTAACTGGGGGAATCATAGGTCATATCCATCTTGGATCACTCTGGTAGCAGTTGAGCATGGATTTGATGAGCATGGATGGAAGTAGGTGAATCAGAGACCTAAATAATGTAGGTAAGTCAGATATCTAAATAATAGCCCGAAGATTTTTGTTAAGGAGAAAGAGTATTAATCATCTCACAACTACCATAGATCCCAAAGTCTATTTTCAGAAAGCTAAGAAAGGAATAAGGAATAAAAAGTAGTAACTCACCTGCAAATGTTAATGTTTATTTTGTGTTGGGAGCAATTTCATAAAATCATAGCTCCAATGATTGAATCTTTAGCTTTTAAGCAGTAAATTTTTATTTCTCCCCTTTTACGTATAAAGCAAGCTGAGGCTCCTTTTTAAGGTGAGGTAATTTGTCAAAGTCACAAAACTTTAAAAAGTTTGATGGTAAGAAAATATAACAGTCAATCTTGTGTAGTGTGAAGCCAATGAACAGCATATTGGTAAAACAGAGGACATAAATAGAGGGATGGAAAGGGGCAAATGCAAGAGACATTTATACGGACGAAAGAACACTCAGCAGTGTATTAGGCTTACAAGTCAGAGGGTTTTAAGTCCCTTGAAGTTGCAGGTAATGTTTCATTCCTCCTTGTAGCTAATACTCACCTCTCCCTCCCAGCTTGCTGTCCACAAACACACACACACACACAGTATGCCTTCTCTCCGACAGGCTCCCAATAAACGCCTATGGAACGAATGGTCAGATGCATGAATGACAGTGGAGAAACACGTCCAGGTTTTGAACAAACCTTTGCAATGAACAAATTCTATTTGAAGTTTTAACTATATTTAGTTAACATTGGGAGTGTTTAGCCTCCCAATCTGCGTAGTTTTTTGTAACTAGAAACTTGGTAGAGGAGAGATTTGTAATGTCATTTACTGTGTCACAGTGTGTGCATTTTCTTGAAGATTTCTCCTTTCACAATGATTAAACCAGTTGAATAAATCCTTCAAGAATTCATTTGTTTTCATGGCTGGTACATGGACTTCTCTGGGATATGAAGGTATTACTTAGTGCACTGAAACATGAGTTTCACGGTAATGACCACTGTTTTTTTATACACCGACCACAGGCTAGTCACTGTATCAGGAGTTTCATGCAACTTGGTCTTTTTTATGAGCACACTTTTCAGTCTGACCCCATAATGCGCCATGCAGATTGCTTCAGGATGACTCTCGGAGAGGCGTGGGTTTGGGAGGCCAAACGATCTGTGGCTGAATCATGACACTTTCTACCAAAGGGCTGCCATTTTGAGCAAATAGTTTAACCTATTGGTCCCAGTTTCCTCAACTACAAAATAGAAATGATAATAATAGTGTGGTAAGTTTATAGGAAAAAATAGAAGTAATGAGCCTCTCATGGCAGTGAGGAAGGGCATAGGAGAGTCACTTTTTGTCCTGGGCCCTCAGATTCATCAAGACTCTCAAATTTAATATTTTACTGTCACCTCCAAATGATGTTATACATCTAATCACAGTGATACTTTGACAGGACCAAGGGGTAATTTTCATCATATGTTTTTAAGCTTACATTCCAGATATCACTAGAAATTTTTTTTATGAATCCTGTAAATGCAAACTACACGATTATGACAATACGTTAGCTTCTTTTAGATATGTGTTAGTTTATTCAAGGAAAATGGTTAAAATGTGCTGCAGTTTTAATAACCTTATACTGTCCTTTCTTTATTATTGTACAAGAAATGTCAAAGCCAGCATGTCAGAGGCTCTGCGTCACTAAAGTCCCTGACGACATAAATAGGAAATACGTATTAATTTCTCTCTTCTACGGTTTCTTTCTTATCTCATGACAGTAACATTTCATTTGTCTGCTGTTAATCAGGGAATTGAAAATGTTATACATTTTTTTCTGGCTAACCTGCTTGTCAATGTCTTTAAGCTTTAAAATTGCTTTTAAGGAACATGCTTGTAAAAAGTATTAAAACATTCCCTTCTGTTGGGGCGTGGCTCCTGTAACCTCTTGTCCATGACTCAGAGGGTCAGTGGTGTGCACACGAGCTTGTGTACTGCCATGTGCTCAGAGGCTGCATTCCTTACCTTTACACCAGATCATTCAGAATCTTTTCCCTTTGGAGTATTTGAGGCTGTTTTTCCCATGTGTCTGGGTCCCAAGCAGCTTTAATAACCCCATATGAACTTTTCCCTGTTGGTAACATGCCTGCTTCTAGCATTGCTTCTGATATGTGTGGGCTGAGGAACTAATAGGAAATCTTGTGAGTAGTGTACATGGGTTCTGAGTGGGGAATTGAGAGACCTTCCCCTTATGCATTAAAATGTGCAGATTTTAATATTAAATATTGTGACGTCTCTGTCTGCCACTCAGAGGACTTATTTTATTTAAGTGTGGATTCTCTGCTGTGTGCTGAACAGCTGAACTTCCTAGAAAAATAACTTTCCTTTAAATTAGATATTGCTAGATTTGGAATATGACCATTTACCTTAAATAATCAGCTGTCTAAAGTCATCCTGTCTCCAGAAAAATGTAAGTTTCACAGAATTATCATTTTGTAATACTTTATTGTCATGACCAACATTTATAGTATTGTTGGGAGACCAGGTAGTGAAAGATAAACATGACAGACAGGCACTCTCTCGAGTTTCATTTTACCTTAAGTTTGAACGTTTTTGTGATATTAGCAAGTAGGAAAATACATTTGTTTTTTTCCTGATTTTCTTTGTTCTTCTCAGGGAGGTACTGGTAAGAAGTGAGCATAAGTAATCTATAAACTATACAGTTCATTCTGTATAATTGACTTGACTGTAAACGTTCCTGTATTTTTACATAGTGCTTGACTCAACTTTCTCAGAGCAGTATTCCTGAATATACCACTTTTCTTAATAGATATCTACCCCACGTATTGTTCTTCTTGTACTTATCTTTGTTTTTCTTTCTGTTTCTCTGTGTCTCCTGATCTTGGTTTGGAACTAGGCTCTCTGTTTACTTGTCCTAACTGAAGCTCAGGCCAACTCTTGTACATTCAGGTGGCACTGAAGGGTTAAGACCCACTTCTCTTATCGCCATACTCATTATTTACAAAGTGTGATTTACTTGGAAAAAAATAAATATTCTAAGAAAAACCTTTTTGAAATTCTTAAGAAGTAAAAGGCCCTTGATTATCTACTGTCAGGAGGTTGGGCGATGGTAGAGTCAGAATTCTGCTTCATAGAGTATGTCAGTGCACGTGACTCAGAAAGACACTTTGGCAATTTTTCCACCTCAGCTGAAAGTTTTCAAGCTTCTTTTCTCCTCGGGGATAAGCTATTTTAACGACTTGTTGGACTGGCCAATACAATTAATTCTTAAATAATGTAGTTTTGTAAAAATGACCTTGATTTTAAAAAGTTATCTTGTTCAGATACTGATTTGTCAATCCGTGATTATAGTTGCCTAGATAATGAGAGCTTATAATTTTTACTCAGTGCTTCTTACTGATTCCCACTAAGCCACCTCTCTTCTATGGAAATTATACACTAAACTAGTGAGAAAGGAATTCTCCTTTACTGTGGTTGAAAGTTTTATAAGTGTAAAGTAATATGAACTGTAGCCCATTGTTTTATTTAGGGAGAGGACTACTCAGCAGCTGCTTTTGTGTTACATTTTTTTCTTTTTAATAATCAAGTCCTTATTTTCGAAGCAGCACTTTGTTTTCAGAGAAAGAGAAAATAACAATTTTCTGAATGTTAGCTGTTTCAAATCTTGCTCTTATGCATAAACAGCAATCTAGGCAAACGAGAATTCAGTTTAAATGCTGAGACCTGCATATTGTTATAGTTGTCTTTGTACTCATTGAAGCGTTAGATGAAACCTAATTTTTTAAAATTAAGACTTTGTTGGGATCAGTTTTAGGTTCACAGCAAAACTGAGGAGAAGGTACAGAGATTTCCCATATGCCTACACAGCCTAGCCTCCTCCACTGTCACCAGCCCCCCAGAGTGGTACATCTGGTACAACTGATGAACCTATTGTGATATATCATAATCATCCAAAGTTCATTGAAACCTAAGTTTAAGTTCCTGATCCGGAAGTAGAATATCAGTTTTCGCAGCAGCGTATCAACTCAAGAATGCTAAAATGATGCGTTACAGGATTTTCGTCTTTGGTGACTGAATTCTTCCATCTTTCTGGGTTTGTATATTGTGGTCCATGGGATAAAAGCTATTAGGAAAAACAGTGAAACACAATCAGTGGTACTGTAACCAAGTAAAATTTGTTCCTGGCTCTAATTGATTCAGAGAGAGAGACTATCTGACCGTGATTTACGCTCTTAATTTGGAAAGAAAAAACTTTCAACTTAAGGAGATAAGATGTGGTAGATGAGTTGCCACTTGCACAGATTTTGGGACAGTAGCTTCCAACCTTGGCTGCATGTTAGAATTGCCTGGAGAGCTTTTCCAAATTCCAGGGCCCAGATTGCATCCTGGGCCAATTACATTAGAATCCTGGGGGGTGTGGGGGGCGTGGGGAGCGCAGGATGTTTTTTAAAGTTCATTCTAACGTGCAGCCAAGGTTGAGAACCATTGTTAGAGAAAGTCGTGAACGTCAGGAGAGACTTTATCTTGAGTATCATGGAGACTTTATTTAGGCTTTTCACACTGTTTTAAGGCTTTGGGTGAGATTTTTCAGGCTTAGGAGCATAATTCCTATTTACAGCTGTACTTGAGAATACATGTGATTTTCATAAAAAATAAATGTACTATAAATTGCCTTTTAGGAGCCTTCTTTCAAAATTTCCTATTAAAATGTTAATAGTCACTTTTATTTATTCATTGACTTAAATCACTGAAACCACTAGTTTATTTATAAATCCATTTTATGGCATTTATACATTTTTAGGATTTTTAAGGGTAATTTCTTGTAACACATACATCTTATTTATTGTGTAACATGAGAGAGAAAGAGCTTAGGAATTCCTAAAATGGATCCTTGATTTTGAAAGTTAGAAATGGTACCATATCTTTTAGGCAAGCAGAGTAATCAGTTAACATCATGCTGTTTATGAATACTATCAAATAGTGTTTTTCTATTTTTGTAAAGTACGTTTCTGTGGGATTGAGAAACTACGTGTTAGGAAATTTGGGGGAACAAAGTCTTACTATTTCATAATGAGAATATTTAATTACAAAACATAATATTTTTGACCTTCAACTGTGTTTGCCAATCACTTATCTGAAAGACTCAGAAAAGCATTTGAACATCCTGGTGTCGCCATATCAAAACTGGAGACCATGGCAAGCACTGCCATTTCTTTTAGTGTCCTCAGATCAGACCAGAGGAAACAGAACTACCCTCATGTTCTGAGTTGGCCGTGGAGAATTGTGTTAGAATACGATGAATCAGTGATTCTGAAATATTGATTATTTCTAAAAGTGCTTTTCTCAGATATGTCCCTGAGTTATACATTGTATTTTAAAAGTTATAATGGTTTTCCCAAGAAAAATTATCCATTTGTTAATATCTCACATTGATTAATCCTCAGCTAATAATCAGAAAAATTATGGTTGTTCACTTTTTAAAATATGTAAATTAAGGTTTATGTTTTGTCATAACAGAATAGAAAATTTTAGGTGAAACCAGATGTTTCTTTTTGGTCACATTGTTTTGGTAGGACCAGATGGATCATACTTCTTCAGATCATCATCCAAACAGAAAAAGAAAGGTAGCAGATACTGAATTTTGTAGTGTGTCTGTTTTTATTAAGTAACTTTAATGCTGCAAAAGCAAAAATAGAATATATTGGAATAATATCATAGTGATATAATATAAGGCATATTTATATTTTCATGTAAGCATTAAGATAAATGTAAATGAAAAGTCATTACTTGTATCAAAGTTTAAAAAAATTCTATGTGTTAACATTCTTAGTCTGTATATGTGCTTTATATTTTTGTACTTGCTCTGCTTTTATGTTCAGCAGAACTTTTCAACTTCTGTTGTTTTAGGAAACTCTAAAAGTTTCTATACTACCTGAAAGAAACAGGTTTGTATTTGGGAAAAACAAAATGGTTATTAGGAAAGCTAAGGTGTGTGTGTGAGACAGAGAGAGAAAGAGATAGAGACAGAGAGACAGAATTTTACTACTGTAGGAGTCTTGAAGTTTGATCTTATTTCTTTAACCCTTGTATTTTACAATAAGGGTGCTGAGATCCAGAGTTTTGCCAAGTTCAATCTCCTACTTAATGACAGAGCCCAAGTAAGAATCAAAACTCTTCTGGTTCCCACTTAGAGCTCTTTTTCACCATAGCATGCTGCTTTAGAAAAAATAGGGCAACTGCAAAGTTACAAATAATCAAGTTGCTTGATTAGAAAGCAGCAAATACAAAATATTGCCTTCACATATTTTATTTTGGTTTTGCAGCATTTTACAAAAGAAAAACAAAGGTTGCTTTTTGCTTTTTCAATAGTTGGTGCAGAAACTCTCTACCTAACTTTCTTATTTTTTCTAACAGCTTATATCTACAATTCTGAGTATCACATTTGTGTGTTCTGTAGATGTGTGAAAATTGTTAAAGTTTAATGGCAGTGAGTATGATTGACTCTCCTTTAACACTCTCCATGGTGTGGATGTGGTGAAACATGTTCCTTGCAGTGTTTATTATTTTAATACTGTAGTCTAACTCATATAATACAGCATCTGTGACAGTATCTGCAGTTCCATTTTGTTCTCAGTGCATTAAAAGATGAAATTTACAAGCCAGTTTTTATCTTTTTGCCAAAGAAGAGGTCCCTGATTAATAAAATCTTTACACAAAATAACTTTTTCTTACAACATTAATAATCTTGTTAACCTTTGGGATTCAGAACACTTACGTTGGGTCAAATTGTTCTTGCATATAATGTAAGCTTTCTCATGACTTTTTCATTTAATGTGAACGATGAGTATTTTCAGATACACCACACAGTGGTGACTTATACTACTGTACTACTGTACTTATATATGAGATAGACTAGTTTTAGAGATGGCCACGAGACACTGATATATGAACATCAGCCCACTCATGGGTAAATAATGGCTTTTTCAACTTCTTTTCCAGAACAAAGGAAGAATTATGCACGGGATAGTGTCAGCAGCGTGTCAGATATATCCCAATACCATGTTGAAGTAAGATGCTTTGATGTTTGCTAACTTTAGAATGAAGCTTGAGGGACATAAAAATTGGTAGTAAAATCAGAGTTATGTTTTATTTCATTTCTATGATGTTGTAAATTGTGTTGACATGTTTTCTTTCAGATTTTTATAAAGCAGATGTTAAATATAGAAGTATCTTGTTAATCTGTTTTCATAGAGAATAAATTAAAATGATAACTAGTCATTTATCATTGTCAGCCTTATTTTGGTTAAAAACAGACCAAGGCTTCTATTTTGTATTATGGAATCTTCTTGAAATAAGCCTTGACAGTTTCAGTGGATGGTTTAGTTTTACTTTTAGTTTTGTCTAAAGTCATTACTAGTTCTGTTTAAGCAATGGTTTCTTTTTTTTAGTTTTTCCTCTATTGCTGTCTTTTAAGATATTTGCTCTTAATTGGAATCTACTTGGGTGGACATTTGCTTATTATAATGGAAAATATTTAAGTAGGAAGTAATTTTTAAATTGCTCTTATTTTCAAGTTTCTACCTCCTCGAGCATGCTTAATTACATTTAAACAGTTTTGTTTCAGTAGAGTGAAAAGTTGGACAGTTGTTACAGACTAGAATTGCTGTTGCTGCTGTCAATTACCAATGTCTGTAGTTTTCAAGCTGCCTTGTAGATTGCCTTCTATTGTTCAGCATTTAAATAACCAAAATGGAATAAAATGGATTAAATAAAGAGAATGTTATTTAATCTGTTTAGAGTTTGTTTTTGTCACGTTTATGTAGTTCCACAAGGCTCAGTATTAAACATATTTAGATATTTTATGATTCAAGGCATCATTTCCTCTATTCCAACAAAAACCTGTTTGACCTTATTATCCCAATAAGGTAACCATGAAGTTCTAGAGTACTTTGTATTTGTCTCTCCCCTCTCTACTAGCTGACTTCAGTTAGTTTAACTTGCTATTTTTTTGGAAAATGTTTAATAAGGGACCGTGTGTATTATGTTTTTTCTTTTTGCCAATCATAAGCACTTGACTACCTTTGTTCTGGATCGGAAAGATGCTATGATAACTGTTGACGATGGGATAAGGAAGCTGAAATTGCTTGATGCCAAGGGCAAAGTTTGGACTCAAGATATGATTCTTCAAGTGGACGAGAGAGCTGTGAGCCTGATTGATTTAGAATCAAAGGCAAGTTGGAAATATTTATACTATTTTATTTTCAAGAAAGTCCACAAATATTTATGTTTACCATTAGATCAGGTTGTTTGAAAATGGGTAAAAATTTAGCAACGTAAAATATTCTTGTCAGTCATTTTGAAGAAAAAATGTCATACTGTATGTACTTTATGCATGTGAAATCATGTTTTAAACTAGAGATAGAGGAATACAATGTTTTTTTAACCATGTATGATGAGATGGAAGAATTGAGGAAAAAATGCATCATGCTAAAATAAGGCCCCTGGGGACTTCCCTGGTGGCACAGTGGTTAAGAATCCACCTGCCAATGCAGGGGACACGGGTTCGATCCCTGGCCTGGGAAGATCCCGCAGGCTGCAGAGCAACTAAGCCCCGTGCACCACAACTACTGAGCCTGTGATCTAGAGCCCACGTGCTGCAACTACTGAGCCTGCGTGCCACAACTACTGAAGCCCGTGCGTCTAGAACCCATGCTCCGCAACAATAGAGGCCACTGCAATAAGCCCGCACACCGCAACGAAGAGTAGCCCCCACTCGCCGCAACTAGAGAAAGCCCATGCGCAGCATTGAGGACCCAATGCAGCCAAAAATAAATAAATAAAAATAAATTAATTAAAAAAAGAGAAACAATTGCACTGATACCAAAAAAATAAAATAAAATAAGGCCCCTGTAGGGCACTATTCTTTTTTTTTTTTTTTTTTTTTTGCGGTACACGGGCCTCTCACTGTTGTGGCCTCTCCCGTTGCGGAGCACAGGCTCCGGACGCGCAGGCTCAGCGGCCATGGCTCACGGGCCCAGCCGCTCCGCGGCATGTGGGATCTTTCCGGACCGGGGCACGAACCCGTGTGCCCTGCATCAGCAGGCGGACTCTCAACCACTGTGCCACCAGGGAAGCCCTGTAGGGCACTATTCTTTATGACACATATTAATTACATGCTATGTCAAACCATATCCCAGTGATATGGTTTGAACCCCAGTGAGTGAACTAGGATAAAAAGGTTTGTGTGTATGTACATTAACTTCCACCAGGCCAACACTGGGCACCTTTCTTTTACACAGCTACTCAGGTAAGATGCTGGAGCTCTTAAAAAAGGCCTTCTCTGAGCTCCGTCATCTAATAGGCATTTGAGTTGCTAAGATAAAGACAACAACTCTTTGTTGTCTGATAGGAGTTGGGGTAAAATTTGCTCTTTCTTTCATCTCATTCATTGAATTCTGTGAGAGAATAGCAACTAAGAGCTTCTCTAATCCTCATAGTTTCAAGTAATTGTAGAGGAGAGATATTTAATTTGCTTTTGCAAAGAAAGAAAAGTTATTATCTCTCTAGTATGGCTCATAAATTTCATTCTAATTTAATGGAACCTGCATTTTTTGTTTCACCTTTTCTGGGTCCCAGGGAGTCAGGACTTAGAATAAATTTATGGTGTGATGTCCATGTGCTGTCTGTAATAAAAGTTGTTATTTTTTATGTTCTAGTTATCAGGGATATTGTATTTTGTTTACTTAAAAACCCCCACAATTTCTCCTGTCAATTCCATCATGACACCACTCGCTACTTGTGTAAGGCCATTAGTGTTAGGATAAGCACCTTAAATATATCTCATTAAATAATATTCACTTTCACAAGACCAAATATCTTAATCATTTTGAAGAATGTATTTTTTAGTAAGATTGTTCTGACCATGCTGTTTGACATTTTTGGCTGGAAAAACTTACATAGTGAATTTTTTCATCTGAGATTCAGTGAAATAAAAAGTGTACAAATGATGTGTTATTCTCATCTCAGTCTAACATTTGTGATCACTGAAGGTAGAAACTAAGAGTATGACTGTACAGTGTTCAAGTAAAATAAACAAACAAAAAAACCCAAAACTACATAGCCACAGGGAAAAGAATACCAGGTAATATGGTGAATAACTGTGGAAAGAGGCCTCAGTTTACCTATTTTGCTCTTAAAGGCATCATCTCTAGCCCGTAATCTTAGGAAATCAGTAATGCTAATTTCAGTATTTCTTCTGTTTATTAAGAACACAACTACATTCCTTTGTTAAATATTTCCATTTTTGTTGCTCTTTCTCCCACCCACCAGGCTTGTTATCTTTGCTGCCTACTTGTACCTAATCATCCTCCAAATTTACCGTGTTTACTAGCATCCATTGTCAGTGTGATTTGCATACTTTAAAAATTATTGGTAGGATGCCTAGAGCTCTTTGTGGGATGGATTTTATATAGGTAATGAAAAATAAGGCAAGTTATATTTTTACTTTGTAGAATGAACTGGAGAATTTTCCTTTGAACACAATCCAACACTGCCAGGCTGTGATGCACTCCTGTAACTATGATTCAGTTCTTGCCCTCGTGTGCAAAGAGTCAACTCAGAACAAGCCCGATCTTCATCTTTTCCAGTGTGATGAGATTAAGGTAAAAGAAGGGTGAATTTTCTTTCCCTTTAAGCACATGTTCCAGCAGCTTTTGATTATCTACTTCAATCACATGGCTAGTAGGTACTAGATTTTTAGTTTCTTAGGATTTTGTAAGGAAAACAAATACCTCGGTATCTTCCCTAGGGTTTCCAGGCTAAGTAAATAAAGAGGAGATAGAATAGTATTAAAAGAAAGAAATCAGATGCATTCTGTTTATTAAAACAAAGGTGTGGATAATACATTAAATTCTTCACTGAGGGACTTTGACTTATAATTAAAGATTGATTCTTCAAAAATCATTCTTCATGGACAATAAATAATCATGTCATCCTATTTTATTCTGCACTAATCACATAGCATGGATTATTGCAATGAAACACTTGGACATTTTCCATGATATCGACCTAAGGTTCACTGTTTAATTATGTGACTGGAATAACTCCTCAAGATATGTAATCCCCTATTGATAATGTGAAAATAGTTGAGCATAGTTACCAGTAATAATATGCCATATGCTGAAGATTTGTATTTCAAAGTACACTGTACTTTTCAAATGATTATAACTTGTGATGCTTTATTGGACATTAGAATTTATCTTCAAACTTGAATCTTTATTTCATGAGTTGATTTCTCTAAAAGGGAAATCATTTTTGGTTGAGTTGATTGGTGCTTCGCCAAAGCAGTGTTTTATCACTGTGACTGCATATTATAACATATACAGGCAGTTTTTATCTTATAAAGAAATGCCGGGAGATTAGCATGAAGTGTCACTTGATCTTTTCTGTAATTCTTTGACCTTAAAATATGTTAGGTAAATTAAGATTGACTATGAATTGTGTATTTTATAATTTTCTTTTAATTTCAATTTATGTCATAAATGATTTTCTAAAAATCGTACTTGAAAAGAATTGTGGCAGTAGATAATTTGTATACGTAATGTTCATCAAACTTTTATATAGTGCCTTTTGAAAGTCATAAAGCGTATTAAGAATTTTGCAAGGTTAGATTTATTAAATCAGTAAGGATTAAGATGAATATTTTGCTCTGAAAATATAGTGAAATTTAATTCAAACATTTTAAAAACAGAGAACTATGCTAAAACATTTTCAATCTGGTGTTTGCTTCAGCGCTCTAAAATCCCTCCCTGGAAACTAAGAGTTATTGGGCTGAGTGAAGTTTCTGGATTTCAGATTTGAGGATAAAAGGTTTGCTTTATTTGATAGGGCATGATGATATTGATGGGTCCAAAACAGATTTACTGAATGCTGTTTTGTCCTTATTAAAAGTCAAGGACCACCACACAGCTATATGCATTTACCCATTGGTGCACATATGAGATGGATTTTTTTTCTTGCCCCATTAAAAATATAAATCCAATGAAATATGTGGTTTCTTTTATATGGGCCGTCTTGCAACATCAGTTCTGTGTTTTAAAGTTTCTTTATCAGGGGACTTTACACAAAACTCCTGCTCACCTCTGTAGTAAATTTTTTCTTAGAAATATGATGGCCAACCCCACACTCTGCCCATAGGAAGTTCAGGATTCCTAGGCATCTTCAGTTTTATTTTCCCACATAATAGAAAGCCTTTGAAATGACGTTTGTAATGTCTTCCTAAAACGAGGATGTTCTTATGGAAGTGAAGCCCGACTAGGATGCATTAGCACTCTCGTTTAATAGCCGTGTGACCTAGGCCAAGTCATCATATAAGTATTCCTCAGTTTTATTAATTATAAAACAAGAAGAGCAGATTATATGATCTTTAAGTATCCTTTCAGTTCTAAAATTTTATGATTACCTGGACTTATGGTAAAAGAGTATAATATGTATGTATGTATGTGTGCATATATGTATTTGAGAAAAACATCCGTAATTACAGAGAACAAGCAGGCACAAAATAGAAGATAAATACATCCCAGCAAGAACCTAATATACAGTAATAATCACTGGCTAAATAAACTTCAGAACCAAACAAAATAAATTTCTTAGCTGCTAATCTCTTATTGGTTCCCAAGAAAACCAAATTAAACGTTCAAGGGTTATTGTTGGAAAAGGATCGGAAAGGTCAAACCATTTAGAGAAAGTTAATTTTTATGAATGTGCAATGACAAAATAAAGGGGTTATCACAAAGGTTACAACCTAGTGTTGGGGTCCACCCCGTGACAATGTGGGTTCGTCTTAAACTGGGAGTAGCGCTGCTGCAACTGAGTGGTTTCCACCAGTTAATGGGGGCCCAGTGGATGGGGAGAACGGGGGAGAGGAGGGATGCTGCTCCACATGCTGGTACTTCTGATTCCTTCACTTCTTCCCAGGCATAGCTATTGACCCATTACATTTTCAGCATGTGTTTATACTTTCAGCATATGCAAATCCTTTTTCTCTTTGCCTTTATGCAAGTATAGCTTTAAAAAAAAAAAAACTAAAGGAATCTGGATTAAATAATCTTTAAAAATTCCTTCAGTTTTCCAATCCTCTCATTACAAAGTTCACTTAAAAAAACTGGAAGTGTTATGTTTCGAAAGCAGATTTAAAAAAAATAAAATGGCTTCTTTGCATCAAGACATTTTTGTTTTGGACAGGGAACATAATCCCTTTTTCTGTTTTAACCTACATATCAAGACAAAAAAAAATCCATAAGCCCCCAGGTAACTTGTCTTTCATTGCAGGCAAACCTAATTAGTGAAGATATTGAAAGTGCAATCAGCGACAGTAAAGGAGGGAAACAGAAGAGGCGGCCTGATGTCCTGAGGTAAAAACATTAAAAGAAATTAAGGGCTAGAATTGGTGTGTTTTTAAGTCTTTTTTTTCCTCTAAAAATGAAAAAATATATATTTTCAGTGAAGGTATATTATTATATTTTGCAGATTACAACCTGTAATCTCAACTCATTTGCTCTCGCAAGTTTGTCGGTATATGTGTGTGTGCCTTTTCTCTCCGTGATTCTGGTCTTTCTCTGATACGGCTCCTTCTACTTGTGTTGTCACAGAGACCCATGAACCAATGTGTGGCATTTTAAGGCAAGGTAGCCAAAGGGACTATAAACAGATGTTAGGTCTCTAGTTGGTTAACAGCCTTTGCAAATCATAGGAGACCCAGAAAAAATGTTAAACCTGGTTTTCAGCTGATTTGAAAATGTTCTATATTTTTATATTTCATATACATTTATAAATATACATAACATGGCATGGTTAGGAAATCCTTGTTTTTCTACCCCTTGACATAGTTCTTCTTGAGGTTGAAGAACTAATACCATAAAATTGAGAGAATTGATATATTGTAGAAATAGAGATGGTAAAAATTCAGTTTGTTTTCATCTGTTTTTAGGATGATTTCCAAAGCAGACCCTGGTATACCGCCTCCACCCAGAGCTCCCGCCCCTGTGCCACCTGGGACTGTGACCCAGGTGGATGTTAGAAGTCGGGTGGCAGCCTGGTCCGCATTGGCAGCTGACCAAGGGGACTGTGAGTATTTCCAGGGATTGGTGCTTATTTATCATTTACTTTGAGTTGTGACCTAGTTCTTGTTTTCAAAATCTGATGCTGATTTCTGAGCTGAAACTTGAGGTTAGTTTTGTAAAAATAAATCTTTCTTAAAGGAAAGTGAAGCCTTGGGCACTGTAAAATTATTGTCTCTGAGAGTTCAGACCAGTCTTAATAAATATGGTGTTAGGAGTAGACTCTTTTCTTTCTAAAGCAGTCAAAGAGAGGAAGTTTGACTCAACTAACAATTAAAAGAATGGTAATATTATATATACCAAACAGGAGACGATCAATATTTTCTTAAGATAATACTTCAAGTTCTTTCCATTATTATTATCTTACCACTGTCCTCTTTTGGACAAACTGTTTGTGGTTACAAGGACAGGATGTCAGGGCAGGGGTAGGGTGACGGAAAAGGGCTAAAATGCATTCACCATCGGGTAAACTTGCCCAATGGACCCTATGTCTGTACCATCATTTTACCATGACATTCTTCTTTAAAAACAAATAATCATGGCAAAGAACATAGTGTAACCTTTTATCTGACAGAATGTTTTACTAAGTCTGAAATTTTTATAACTGGAAAATGCCTTAAAATATGTTTGGTCCAATCTCTTCATTTTAAGGGTGAATAAATTGTGATCCAGTGGGTCTGAATTTGATGGAGACCATAGCCTCATTCTTTTGCCTCCTAGTTCAATGTGATTTCTTAAATCTCTTATCCTTTATCTAATAAAGCATTATTCATGAGACTCTAACAGTGTAGTTAACCTACGGAACTTGATTACCAAAATGAGTGATACTGGACTGTACTTTGAGTCTGGAGAGCCAAAATCTGGGCTCTGGAGCAAGACAGGGACCTACCTGTGCGACCTTGTGAAGTTATGCCTTACTTGCAGAATGGGGATAATAATTCCTATGTTGCTGTGAGTCTGAAAGCAAATAATGTCTATAATAGTACCTGGAACAGTATAGCAGACATTCATTTTTGCCAAATTGAGTTCATTTTATTTTATCAATTGCTTTCCATTTTATTTAGATTCCCATGTTCTTAAAGTTATTTTCACTTTACATATAAACCCAGCTACCGAACAGATGAAAGAAAGAAATCTTTGAAGCATCCGCTTTTCAAAAATAAAGTAACAGAATTATTATTTACTGTAATGTTATAGCAGTTTCTGTCGTTAGGAATTATATACATTTCTATCAATCCACTTTGTATTTACAATTTTATGTTTAAAAACTAAACGGGAGTTTACAGTGTTTTCTACTTCTTGTGTACTTACAATATTTTTGCTATTGTTACTATTTTGTAGAGGGGATGTAGGTTTTATTTTGAGAGAAGTCAAAATGGTTTTTCTTGGAGTTGAGGAAGGATAAGACATCTTAAGTTTTCAGACATTCTGAATAAACCTGTAAAAACATCTGTAAAACCTAATATAATGTACAACAAAAAAAATTTATTCCCGGGAGTTTCTGAGCCCTCATTAGATTTTGTCTGAAATACTCTGTGCAGTCTCACCTATTTAAATTACAGTTAGATAAGGTTTTCAGAACTTCTGGTTTACTACCAGGTCAAACAGAACACACCACTTACCACATGAGGTTCTGTCCAGCGTGCAGGCTCCAGGCCAGTGGAAAACCCTCCAAGAGGAGTATCCCTCTGGTCCCTCTGAAGGCTCCAGCTGACTCAGGCTGGACAACTCCTTCTTTGGACCCTTAACGTAGCTCTACCCCTGACTCCAGAATAGACCTCTGTAGAATAGTGGCAGTGGGATGCTAGTAGCGCCGCAGATTATGAAAAATCCGAGAAATACCGCATCTCTCTCACTGTGCCGTCTGAATGATATTTGGGGACCTACTGGAGTTCCTGATAGCTGTAGTTCAGCTTCAACTTACTGCCCTCTGGAGTGCACTAAAACCAAGACAGCAGCTAACTGTGTGTAAAGCAGCAGCTAACTGGCAAGATTTCATATGTTGAAATTTCACCGATTAAGTTTCATAAGACTGAGCGATTTCTTCCTTTTTTTGGCAAGTATTCCATTTAAGGGTAAAGTTAGGCATAGAGGAGGCATAGCAGTTTTCAGTATTTTTTGCAGTTCTCTGTATTGAACATTGAGAGTCATGATGATCCATCTTGAGTTGTATTTCCATTAGTGATGATACAGTTTTTCTGTTTCATCCATCCATTTTTCTTTCATTTCATCTACTGAGAAGTCTTTGAATGAGTATCTGTGTTTAGTGGAAGTGTTAACTGACCTGTACCAGGACGGAGTTCATGATAATGATCATGATTAACATCATGGTCTAGCCAACTGAGCTAATGCAAGACTTTGGTTTTGTTTTTTTTTTTTTTTTTTGCGGTACACGGGCCTCTCACTGTTGTGGCCTCTCCCGTTGCGGAGCACAGGCTCCGGAGGCGCAGGCGGGCCCAGCCGCTCCGCGGCATGTGGGATCTTCCTGGACCAGGGCACGAACCCGTCCCCTGCATCGGCAGGCGGACTCTCAACCACTGCACCACCAGGGAAGCCCAAGACTTTGGTTCTTTAATTTGCAAATTCTTGTAGGTATTTCTACTTATAAAGTTTATGGCTTAACATGATAATGAACCCAACATTGTGGGTTTTAAGCTTAATTAGACTACAATTTTAGAAGCACTTTACTATCAGAACCCCCAAAGCTTTACTGTTGTCATGATGTTAGATGGTATGAAAATTAGGAGCTTTAGAACTTAGAACTTAGTCGGTCCATTTTAAGAAGTAGGTGCTTAGCCGCACGCATGGCCGGGACAGCTGTGTCCGGTGGTAGAAGCAGCTTAAGTGGCTGAGCCACAGCCCTCGCCGCCTCCTCATAATTCCTGGCTTTTCACAGGCAGATAAATGCCAGCTGAGTCGGAGCCGGTGCTCGGACATGACGAGCGGGGGCTTGGAGAGGAAATGAGATAGTCCTCCCATGGGGATGCTCCTGGGACAGACCCCTGGATGTGCTTTTCCATCTGTCCTTACAGCAAGCCCGGGAAATGTAGACAGTCGGCTGCTCTGTCCTTTTGGAGGCCTCGGAAGCTCCGGGCCGCACTTAAGCAGCTGATCCTCCTGATCGCCTAACCCAGGTGTTGCCCCTTGTCACCGGCAGGGCCGCATAAACCCAAAGTGGGAGAGAGGAAAACAACCCATTTGGGGCATGTTCTGTGAGAAGCCACCTGGTCAGCAAGCAGTGGGAAGGAGAGAAAAGACGGCTTGGGCCTGGTCCCCGGGACCTTGGAGTGCCAGTGGTGGGAAACACGGCCAGGACCTCGTGGATTTCTATTTTTTTTCTTGTGTAGGAATTAAAGGGTACTAAGTTAGGGTTGGTTCCACTGGCAGCTGACTTTGGAAAGAGAGAGAATAGAGGGGAAATTACAGTGTAAATCAGTCCCATACAAATGGAAAGCCAGTACTGCAGCCCTGCCAAGTGTGGTAGCAAGGATGCACGTCAGAGGTGATGGGCACAGCTTTGACTTTTGTACCCAGTGGAGGTGTTTCCTTTTGCAAATGATGCTCTTTTCTAGCCAGTTTGCATGTTTGATCATCTATATTGGTATCACTTAAGCAACAGGTTGAAAGATACATGATTCTCTTTTCTTTAGTTGAGAAACAAAGGAATTATTATCAGCAGGAAGAAACACCTGAGGTGATGGCAGCCCGCATTGACAGAGATGTGGTAAGTGAAATAGTCATCTTTATATCTTTGGCTTTTTTTTTTTAAAGGAAAAATTATTAACAGGGAAAATTAAGTTGATTTCAATAAAGGTATTTTGTGGAAACCATATTTTCTCTTTCCAGTGGTGGTTAGGCCCTTTGAATAATTTTTTTAAACTATTTTTGCCTTTACGCCAATATTTAATTAGTAGACTAAGGCTGTGATAGAACTAGACTATCAACTGGTTTGCAGAGGAATTTAAGCTGAATCATCAAGATTTGAGGGGTTTTTCTTTTCTCATAGTTTGTAACCCATGATTGAAATGTCTTCTAAATTTGTCTTCCTGGCATTTACTCTAAAATATTTTATAATGCCCGAAAGATAAAAGTTTTGTGGCATTTCTTAAGGGTAGATAAGTACATTTTAATGCTTTCTAAAGGATAAGTCTGTATTTGTTTTTATTTCTCCATAGTAATTTCCTTGAAGAATGACAATGTCCTGTGACATAATCATAAAATATGACATCAGCATAATTACTTTTTATACTCTACTTATGTTCTCAGCTTATTTGGAAACAAATATTTAGAGGAATTTGAAGTTTGGAATTTAATTTTTACATCACAGTATTACTTGTTAATACTTAAAACTTTATTTAATACTTAAAAGCTTATTTAACCTCAGTTTTTACTCTTTAGTTAAAAGAATGTCAAGTTTCACACCTAAAAGAGAAAGTCAAGTAAGACTATAGTATGTATAATATAATATGTATAATATAATATACAATATAGTATAATCAAAGTTGATCTCATGATCTCTGAAAGCATAGTGCATCATTAATTCTGTTTTACCCAGAAGAAATGCTTATTAATGCCTATTATTGCAGATTATCTATGTGTTTATTTATCGTAACACTCTAGAGCCCTTTAATTCCATGAAATAACATTGTCAGTGCTTTACTGGAAAATTTATTAGAAAAACAGAAATGCTCAGTGCTGTTCTAACAAACTGTTTCTTGGAAATTTTTCCCCTAACTTTATGTGGGCGAACACAATGAAAAAATCAGAGTAATTGAAAATAATTAATAATCTGACTAGATATTGTGAATGCTTTCTTTATGGTATTGAAAATAGAACAAAATTAAGCTAAAGAAAAATGTAAATGTTAGACTTTAGCCACAGGTATATTTAGTTCAAAACTTTTTCTTAGAATTAGTGATAAACCTGAAATTTGCATGTGGGAGGTGTTCCTTTTTCTTTTCTTTCTTTCTTTTTTTTTTTAACTTTCTGATTTTCCTTCACAGTGTACAGCTAAGGCAAAAAATAGTTTTCTTTTGTTTTATATTTTATTCTGTAATTTCTAATTCCAGCAAATCTTAAACCACATTTTGGATGACATTGAATTTTTTATCACGAAACTCCAAAAAGCAGCTGAAGCATTTTCTGAGCTTTCTAAAAGGAAGAAAACTAAGAAAGGTAAAAAGAAAGGACCAGGAGGTAAGTTGGATTTTCTTAACCTTCTAAAGACCATTCAGAATGCCAGTGCTAGGCAGAGTTTCTGCCCTTCTGAGTTGTTCAATAAGACTCCATTGAGCAGGGACCAAGGTCCCTTTTCTGGTTTTGAGATAGCACCAGTGATGTAGGCAGAGATTAAGATGAGCCTGGGGAAGAGTCCATTCGGTCCCAAGTTGGCTACAGTAAAGAAAGACTCTAGGACACTTTACCTAAATTACAGAGACTCTGAGATTCAGTAGTGACCATCTGTCTATAGTTTTCATTAGTCATTATAAAAGTAATGTCTGTTAAAGAAAGTCATAGCACCATTCTTCCCATATTTGAATTTATTTAATTGTAAATATAGAACCTCATTATTTTGTTAAATAAAAGGATTGACTTTTCTCATTAAAATAGTTTAAAATGTTATTGAATTTTAATTTCTTATCACAAAACACCAAACAGTACATTCGGGTCACCTACAAGCAGTTTTTAAGTATGCTGTGGTTCAGCTATTTAAAATGACCTCAAAATGTATAAAATTGTAATTATGGAACAAAATGGTATAGATTGAAATATATAAGGGAATAGTAAATAAATATTCCTTTTATTTCACATGACTTCCAAATCTTTCTCTAGCTCTGTCTATATCATTAGCATGTGACCTGTAGACTTGTTTTCTAGATGGATGGATATGGATATACCTCACCTCCATACATTCTGAAATCAAGTATTACTGCTTTCTGATGTCTCAAACCACTTACTCCTCTTGTACTGTTTACGAAGGGTATACTGTCTTCTTGGCCATCCAGATTCAAAGCCATAGATTTTTTTATGAGTCCATTCTCTAGCTTATAACCAACATTGATTTTATTTTTTCGGTCCCTTGTACCCAATTTTTTCCTTTTTCATTTTCATAACTAGCACTGCTTCAAGCTGCCTTATTTTTTACCCAGCTTTCTAAGCAACCCTCAAGGCTTTAGTCTTCCATTCTATGAGGACAGTCTTCTTAAAGCTCGAAGTTGGTCACTTCATTCTTCTGCTGGAAAGCATGTTAATCCCATGTTCTACTGATATAAGTCAAACTCTGGCGGTTGAGGTCTGGCAGTCAAGGTCATTCACAATCTAACCTTGATCTGCTTTTCCATTCTCATGTTTCTTTGCTTTTATGTTTGTTGTTTCATGTACATGCAATTTCCTTTTTCCATGTTTTTGCTAATGCTGTTTTTATCCAACCATGATGTTTTTCTTACCAAATTGCCCTGGAACAAACTTTTCAAATCCCATCTTAAAAGCTGCTTTCCCCATGAAACATCTTTAAGAATACATTTCCCCATCTGTAGTCTCTTTTTAAGCTCTCAGTTGACATATCTCCGTTACTTATCTGATTCATGTCTTCTATAGATTTTAAGGCCTTTAAGAGTAACTTATACTCCTGTATAGCCTTCACTGTGATAAGCACAATGATTGGTACATAGAAGGGCTACAATATAAATTTATGGAATTGATGAGTAATCTGATAGTGTCTAAGGGTAGAGGAATCCATTTCAAATGTTGGATCACCTTAAGTTGTTGCAGTCAGACTATGAGATGTGGGAGGGTAACTAGGTAGCATGATATCTGATGTGATCATCAAATTTTACAAACATAAATGTGTTTTTAAATTTTTTTCATTGAATAAGTTTTCTTGGAACTCTGCTCTCATCTACCCCTCCTCCCATTTATTTCTTTAGAGGGTGTTTTAACACTGAGGGCAAAACCTCCACCTCCTGACTTATTTATTGACTGTTTCCAAAAGTTTAAACATGGATTTAACCTTCTGGTAAGTGAAATTTATTTATATACGATTAAGAGAAACAAACGGAAGAGACCAAAGTCTAGCCAGGATGTACCTGATCAAATTAAGAGATTAAATTGTTGTTATAGACTTTTTTTTGTATGTGTGTTTTGATTTGCCTTTCATTAGAAGAGCAGATTGCAAAAATCTGTATATCTAAGAGATTTAATCAGAAAAGAATGACTCCAGTCTTTTAAAATGAAATTCTCCTAATCTAACTCACGCTTGCTAATTAAGATGCAAAAGAGTGAAACTAGTAGTAAAAACCTCTTCTCTGAGTCTATGTTGAACCTTTTTGAATGTCTGCCTTTGTCTCGATTACATCATAGTAATAGGCTTGCCTGATTTTTTAATGTTACAGGCCAAATTGAAGTCTCACATCCAGAATCCTAGTGCTGCAGATTTGGTTCACTTTTTATTTACTCCATTAAATATGGTAAGATTTTATTAATTTAAGAAAGTAATTATTCTTAGCATGTTTTCAACCCCACGTGTCTGTCTAGATTATCTAGACAGTTTTTCTTCCTTGCCTTGCATGGGTACTATTTCTTTTGCCATCTACTGTGGACACTGAGTATGTGAAATTTGAGAGTTGAAAAGAACCTTAGAAATCATCTAGTCCAAACACCTGATTTTATAGCTGAGGAAACTGATGTCTCTGATAGAGCTAGGGAAATGAAAAGAAATAAAGACTTATTGGATACTAGTGTTTCAGTATATACTAGTATGTAATATAAATGGCTTGAACAATATAGAAAATTTTCTCTTTCTCACAAAATAAGCTAGGTGTGAGGAGTCCAATGCTGGATGGATGTCTTTGCTCTGTGAAGTCACTCAGAGGTCCAGATTTCTTTCAGTGAGGTGTTCCTCCATCTCCTGAGCTATCTCTGATTCAATCACTTATTCATTCATTCATTCATTTTTTCAACAAATATTAACTGAGAGCCTGCTATGTGCTTGGCACAGGAACAAAACACATAAATTCTTATCAGGACTTATGTTGTAGTGTGGAGGGGCAATCAATAACCTAAATAATATATAAATAATTCACCCAAACTAAATGCTATGTGGAAAAATACAGCAGAGAAGGAGAACAGGGAGTGCTGTGTGTGTGTGTGTGTGTGTGTGTGTGTGTGTGTGTGTGTGTGTGTTGTGGAGTATTACACTTTTTGAGTAGGGTTGGTTAAGGGAACGACTTACTGAGAAGGTATCATTTGAGTAAATGAAGTGAGGAATGAGTCATGTGGGTTTCTGAAGGAAGAGAATTCCAGACAGAGAACAGCTAATGCAGATGCACTGAGATGGTAACATACAAGTCATGTTCTTGGAAGAAATAGGTACCGTGACTTGAATAGAATGAGGGGGGAGATCTCAACTAGAGGGAGATGAGGTCAGCAAACAGGAGGACATATCTTATTGGTCTTTATAGGTGATTGTGAAACCTTTGACACTTTGGGAGGGGTTTCAGCTGAAAAGGATTGCTCTGGCTGCAATGTTTAGAAATTTGAGGGAAGAAGGGACTGAACTGGCTATGGAAATAATCCAGATGGGAGATTATGTTGTTTGGACCACATAACATTGGAGGTGGTGAGATTTCATTCTGGTTTTTTTTTTTTAATTTTTTATTTTATTTATTTACTTTCTTAATTTTTTTCTCTTTTTTTGTGGCTGTGTTGGGTCTTCACTGCTGTGTGTGCACTTTCTCTAGCTGCGGCAAGTGGGGGCTACTCTTTGTTGCAGTGCATGGGCTTCTCATTGCAGTGGCTTCTCTTGTTGCAGAGCACGGGCCCTAGAGCATGTGGGCTTCAGTAGTTGTGACACATGGGCTCAGTGGTTGTGGCTCACAGTCTCTAGAGAGCAGGCTCAGTAGTTGTGGCGCACGGACTTAGTTGCTCCGCGGCATGTGGGATCTTCCCGGACAAGGGATTGAACCCGTGTCCCCTGCATTGGCAGGTGGATTCTTAACCACTGTGCCACCAGGGAAGTCCCTCATTCTGGTTATTAAACAGAAGCAACACGATTTGCTGGTAGGTTGGAAGTGTTGTGTGAGAGTCCAGGATATCTCCAAAGTTTTGGCTTAAGACTGGAAGGATGGACTAATTATTAACTGAAATGGGGAAGACTGTGGGTAAGGCAGGTTTGGACCAGAAGGTAAGGAATTCCCTTCAGACAGTGTCAAAAGTGACTTATATCCAGATGGAGAAATTTGCATTGGTAGTTGAATGTATGAATTTGGAGCTCAGTGGAGAAATCAGGCCTAGAGTTATAAATCCTCTGCATGCAAAGCCAAGAAATTGGATGATGTCACCAAGGGAGTGATGATAAATAAAGAAGAACAAGGGCTGATGGAGCCTTAGGTAATTTCAGTGATTGGAGAGTGAGAAGAACCAGCAAAGAAGAGTGAGAAGAAGCAGGAAGTCAGGAGAAGCAAAACAGGAATATCATGGTAGGTATTCTGTAAGCCAAACGAAGAAACTGTTTCCAAGAGGAGGAATTGAGATACTCTGTCAGGCATTTCTATGGTGGAAGCTGACTTACCTCCCTGTCCTTGTAACAGTAGTACAAAGGCAAAGAATTGTCTTTAAGGAGGTGACTCCAAACTTAGACAATTTCTGCTATTATCCGGTTGGCGGGAGCTCCCTCATATGGCCATCCCTAACACCAAAGGCATGTAGTCTCCACCAGAGTGGCTATGTGTCCATCTAAAATGTAGGGGCTTCTCTTTCTAGAAGGGAGAAGAAGAGAATGGATACTAGGGGGACAATTATCAGTCTTTGGGAGGCCCATATGTGCCAGGTCTAGTGATATGTACATAATACAGATTTTCCCCTGGAAAACTCCCTTCTTGCACATGTGTTTTTTTACATAAGGTATAATTTTTGAAGGTAACAAAATGGTGCATTGGGAACAATTCCTTCTGTGAAGGAGCTGGATGTTTCCATGAGTTTGTCCAGCAAAAGGTTATACCACTTGTCTCATAGGCCAGGATCCAAGATACACATTTTCATTTTCTAGATTTTCAGTACCCAGGTATGTTCTTTTCTTATACGTTTAATGAAATAGGTGCAGTAATATACTTCCCTTCCCATTTTCTATTTCTTATATTTGCAAACGATCTAATAGTGGTTTTTCCAAGCTAACATATACCACCATCTTCTCCACAGGACAGCTGGGAGAATTAGCTGAAATAACATTTGAGTGCAAAAAGAAAAGTGCTGGGATTTGGGAAAAGCTTGGCAACAGAAAGCAGACGGAACAGCTGTTGGCCTTACACACTGACAGATTCCAAAAGAGACTGGGCTACAAGTCACCCTTTTCTACAATTCCACAAGACCACAAATTTGATAGGTCATTCCTCCTTTTGTGGAGAGGGCAAGTGAGAGAGGAATGGAAAGAAGGCAGAATCTCTTTCTTTTAAATACTTCTCGGAGGACAGAGTTTCCTATTTGATGGGCCAAGACAGGAATGTGTGGAGTGGTTTTTTGTTTGTTTGTTTGTTTGTTTGTTTTTTTGCGGTACGCGGGCCTCTCACTGTTGTGGCCTCTCCCGTTGCGGAGCACAGGCTCCGGACGCGCAGGCTCAGTGGCCATGGCTCACAGGCCCAGCCGCTCCGTGGCATGTGGGATCTTCCCGGACCGGGGCACGAACCCGTGTCCCCTGCATCAGCAGGTGCACTCTCAACCACTGCGCCACCAGGGAAGCCCATGTGGAGTGATTGCTTTGTAGAACAATAATAGCAGCAATGATAATTGTTAGTAGTGTGATTATTTCCATGATTTTTTTTAAAGGCTAAGAATGGTAACTGTGAAGCAGATAAATTTCACTAATTTGATTTAGAGCATATGAAGACCATGGTCATTGAGTTCTTTAATCTTTATAAAAAATGGAGCAAATTCAAGCATTTCTCATAGGTTTTGCTTGATTATCAGAAAAAAACGAGACAAAGAATCCAAGTATCAAAAAGGGATAAATCTCATCCTTCTTTCCCCAAGGGTAACTAGACAAGACCTGAAGTAGAATATGAAATGAATATTGCTTACAAACATAGGAAAGTACGTAACCTTATCAGCATGTCAGAACTGGGTGATAAGCAATTGGAAGGTGAAAGTCCGAGCCTACATCAATAATTTATGAATGCTTCCGCACGTTGTTGCTATAAATAGAGTATCCGATTTCTACTTGTTTAGTTATTGTTGAATAATTGTTGCTTTTTAAGCTCTTTTAAAAATTAGATCAAGGCCATCCATATGAAATAAAGTGATGCTAGCTCAATAACAAAATTTTTATTCTTTATTCTTCAACACATTTGATACTATCTTAGTTTGTTAGGAAGTATTGTTTATAAAGCAGTTTTTGCCACCTCATCTCATTCCTTTCACAAGTCTTTCACAGATCATAAGTAGATATCTAGACATTACACAGAATAGAACTATAAAATAGTGGGACTGGTTTCCCTAACACACAAAAATTAGTCTTTGTGATCAGGCTATGTATCTGAAAACACTGCTTTATTTTATATTTTCTTTTCTCAAAAATGACTCCTTATTAATGGTCTCCCAAACATAGTACTTCTTTTGCTTCTTTTAATGTTCTGTCTGCGGAGTCCCAGACATTTCACTTGGACAAGAGAGATGGAAAGGAACATTAATTCAGGGCCTGCTACCAGTCAGACAAAATTTAGTGGCTTTAAACCTTGAGTGTCCCTCCCTGTATCCTCAGCATCTCCACGCAAGCGTACCCACAGCACACACGCAGGCATGTGTGCCTACTTACATTCTTCAGAAGGAACTATGGCCCATAGCCTTTTATTTACTTTCCTTTGTTCCATTCCCTATTCCCACTGTTAAACCAAAGATCTTTAATATTTCTTTACTTCTTTACTATCCCTCTCAGTTATTCCTGCCTATTTATTAGAGCTTATAGGGCTTGGACGTTAAAAAAAAAAAAATCACTATGCCAGGCTTTCAGGGTAGGTTTTGTTCTCAAATAAGGGTCTACCCACCTCCTTTATCCTTCATCTTTTCTTTCACTTAATTCTCATTCATTCCCCTAACCCTGTGTCTTCTGCAGTTCAAAGTCAGATAAGTTTTGGTCCAAGCTCTCAAGGGAGGAGAACTGAAAAATAAGGCCCAAGTTACAATGGCATGTGTAGCTGATATGCATGCTTGAGGACCCCAGGGTGCCTCAGAGTTACACTGTGGGGTTAAGAAGGGCTTCTCAGAAGAGGTGATACCCGAGGAGAGTTCTATTTAAAATGATGGGGAAGGGCCTTCTGGGGGCTGGGACACAGCATGTGCGAAGACAGAGAGGAATAAAACAGCATAGCAGACTCAGCACACCTGGATGACTGGAGAGAAATTGACTCTTGGTCAGGAGCCATTCAAAAAAAAAATCCCTTTATTCTTGTGCCATATCTCTGGGAAGGTGAGATTTTTATAAAAGGGCTCTGGTTCCTGCTCCAGGAGATTACCATTCCTTAACCAGGAAATAGCCCCCGAGTAATAATATTGGAGCAGCGTTCAGACATCTACTTATCATCATTTTGCTTATCAGAGAGTTGCACCTGTTTATTTGTTTTTGCTAATCATTAAGTTATCTCTTTTAAATCAGGGCAATTTCCTAGAATTAAATTCTGGGAAGAAATACCCTAGATTCGGAGGACCACTTCTCATCTTTTCTCTCACCTTTCTCTCTGGATCCTTTATTTTTGTATGTCTTTATAGGCACAGCCATAGACTTAACTCGAGCCTTGCTTCTCCCTAAAGTACTCATTTCTGGAACCATATTGTTCAAGTTTGACATAATAGATTTTCCAGTAGAAATACATATATATTTTTTTAAGGCAGCGATCGTTAAACCAGCTGACTTAGAATTCTCTGGATAGCCATTAGTACTTTCCAGGCAACGTACAGTCCTATGAAGCCAATAGATAGATCCTGTGAAAGTTGTTAAACTATTAACTTTTCATTTTAGATGATTAGGCACCATTGGGCTGGAAAGACTGCTCTGGATGAAGATTTAATTTGAGTATATAAAAGCTGCTTGTTTTTATCATGGGTTTTTTAATCTACACATTTTGAAAATGTACAAATAATCATCATCTTCTTGCTAAAAAATGATTTGTTGCCATTTTAGGTTGTGCAGGCCACAGGAGGTCCTGAACTAGCCAGTTCAGTACTCAGCCCCCTACTGACTAAGGACACAATCGATTTCTTGAGTTACACTGTCAACGTCGATGAGAGGCAGCTGTGGGTGTCATTGGGAGACTCGTGGATGAAATCCAGGTAAACATATATATGAGTCTAGCATCGAATACCTATAATACTTTAAGTATTGTTCTTTGTCTAGTACATGAATCTAGCGAGAGATTTATTCAACCTTCTGTGTATGAAGGAGTAGGTGTTGTAGATGGAAAAGGCTAAACCCTTAAAAAGCTGGAGGTCTAGTGGAGAACATAGAAGTGTGCAGTGTAAGATACGATGAGTACCAGGGGTGACTCATAAATAAACTGCTGTCAATTGGCAAGGTGGAGCCGTCAGGAAGAGGGTTTAGAGAGGAGGGTGCTTAGCTTTCAAAGAAGAGCTGGCATTTAAAATCAACAGATAATAACACTAGGAGGTATACGTGTATAAACAAGGGTGTACATACAGTGTTTGCTAGGCACTCTTCCATGCACTTTACATAGGTTCCATTTTTATGCTATTTTACGGGTGAGGCAACTGAGGCAAAGACAGGCTAAGTAATTTGCCCAAGGCCACACAACTCGTAAGCGACAGACCTGGGATTTGAATCCAGGCAACCTGGCCCTGAAATAGATGTTTGTAATTATTTTGCTCAGCTGCCTTTCAGCAGGATGAGTAGGATTTCCACAAATACGTAGCAGGGAAAGGGCCTGCTCAGTAGAGAGAGCAGCATGACTGAAGCCATGAAGCAAAAAGTCAAGAGAATGGAGCGTGAATGTGGGTTTAGCCGGAGTATAGACTTTGGGTAGTGGGGGATTGTGGGGAATGGGGAACAGAGGAATAGTGATGAATGAGGTGTACAGAAATGAGCAGGGCTGGGTTCAGGCTCCCAGTGCCACGCTAAGGAGCTGGAGTACGGTTCTGTAGGCTGCGGAGAACCAATAGCTTTGTGAATAGGAGTGCGACACAACCAGACCTTCGAAAGATCAGTCTGGTCATTGAGTCTAATAAGGACATGGACAAAAGTTACTAGAAGCGTGAGGCCCCTTGGGACGATAATGCAATAGTAGAGGTTCCTTATTAATCAGCATTCCCTGGGACTAGAACCATGGTCGTGGGAATGGAAAAGAGGAGGGGATAAGTTTAAGAATTGTATCTCATCAGTAAGGTGACTGTGGAAAAGAAGTCACTAACAACTGCAGGATTCAAGTTTGCTGAGCCAAGCAAGTTATAAAAATATTTCTCATTTCATTATATGTGATTAAATAATTTCTGCTTTCCTCATTTATTTGAATCTTTTTATTTCTCTCACTACTTAGAGTAAATCATTCAGTAGGTCACTTGGAAGTTTGTCTTCGTAATGCTTTTAGGCTAGCCTGAAAGTAATGGACCAATTCATATATTTTTTTCTGCTGTCCTTCTATTGAAATATATATAAACCATTCCCACTTATATTTTGGACTTTGGCACCTGCTTGTGTGGGAATATGGTTTACACATGGAGTGGTTTACCAAACAGAAGGTTCTTTAAGGGCACTGCAGTTGTTGCTTTTTTGATTGAAAATGTTATCTAAATTTATTTCTGCATATTCTTTATATATTAATGTAGCATATTGTATCATTTATATATCATACTATGTAAAAACTGGTTAAATAGATTTCTTAAATCTATTAGATGTATGTAGGATCCCTAGGTAGGGATCTTTTCATTTTTTTCCCATAAACCCTATTAAATTTATCAGATCTCATAGTACTAAAATAGTTGAGGGTTTTTAATTTCTTTGTCTTGGGTCCCACCTCAAAATGAGAAAATTAATGACTATTAGGAAACCTACATCAAAAGGAACTCATATTGTTAGCCCTTGACATGAGAAAATGGTCATTTCAGATCCTAATTATTTAGAGTATTAGGAAGTGAATATACCAACTTAAAAACTCATAAAGATAAAAAAGAATCCTAAAGGAACATAATAACCAGAATCATTTCATCACAGTAGAAGTATAACCTGAAGAATTAAATCATGTGTGAAAGATAAAACAACATATTTTAGCAGAATTTAATAATGTCTCTCCCAGTTATTTTTGTGGTTCATGAGTGATTAGGAGCTTATAGGAATAAGTCTCAGAGTTACTAAGTAATGAATGGGTCATGATTATATTACAGATTAGTACTAACTTGATTTTACTGATGAAAACCTAGCTGATCCATTCAATTTATAAAATCAGTAATGTGCTTCATTTTAGGAGACTTCATAACTTAAAAGATCATGAGCCTTAAGGATATTGTCTGCTGTTTGTCTTTTGAAAAATACATCTCGTATCAGGAGGCTTCATGATGATGGGAGGGGAGTGAAGGGAAAGACGAGGATCAGAAACGATTTGATGCTTAGAGAAGCTTATGTCCTAAGTTCTCACCAGACTTCTAGCTTCACATTCCTTTCTCAGATTGTCAAAGATGTATATTTATGTTAAAAGGTTGAATTAATGGAGAATTGAGGCAATGTAGCGAAAGCAGATCATAAAGTAGAATTCAGACTTCCTTTCATTGTATCAGCATCAAATACTAACATAAACATGTTTACTTTCTCTGTTTGGATAGAAAGAGGGCAGACTACGTGTGAATTGTTTTTGTTGTTATTTGTTTTTGGTTTTTTTGTGGCTAGCCTTACTGAAGATCGTTTTTGAGCATGGAGGTGTTTCTTAATTTTGCTGTTCGTATGTCTTAATGTCCTTCTGCAGAGCAGAGTGGCCAAAAGAACAGTTTATCCCACCCTATGTCCCACGGTTCCGCAGTGGTTGGGAGCCCCCGATGCTGAACTTCATGGGAACATCGGTGGAGCCGGATCTCTATCAACTGACTGAGTCCGTGGCAAACGCAGCAGAACAGCATCGCAAGCAAGAAACAAAAAGATTATCCACGGAGGTAGTCTTTCAATATCATCTTTTGTGGGAAGTGCAGTAATCTGTGTGTTCTCTTGTAATTCTGATTGTGAGTTCTCCCTTTACTGATCTGAAGATTGTTCTCAAATCAATGACTAGATGTCCTGCTGCTCTTAGGTACCTCTCACCTCTTTGTCATGGTGACAGTTGCTCTGTTTCCCTGTGAAGCCCAAACCCAGCCTGTATCACACCTCACAGCCTGCCAGCTCTCCTCCTTGAGCCCTGGTGATCCCGTCCTTTGGACTGTGTACTTTCCCTGCTTATCAGGGAATTGCCCCACTGCTGCTTGGTCTGTTCTTTCTATTTTCCTCTCCTGTCATCAGACCCTCAAGACAGTTCCTTGACCCAGGACCTTTAAGCCCCTCCCAAGCAGCTCTTTCCTGAATGTCCCATTTCTTTCTTTCTTTCTTTTATTTTTTGGCCTCATTCTAAACCTCCCGAAGTCCTATCAGCCTGGCTAGAAGGCCAAAGCTCCTCCTGGACTCCAGTCCCAGGTCCAAATGATGACTTATAACACTATTACATCCTGAGGAGATCATAAAATATAGTGTATCTTTTACGATCTTTAGTAAGCTTTAGATGATGATTTATTGGGGGAGCAAATTGAGGGATTGAAATTGGGTATGATTATCTCTTCACATTCCTTAAAAATGATTTTTCTATGACAATTCTTGTTCTGACAGAAAAGAAAATTAAACACTACCTAAAGCTGAACCAAACTGAGCAGACGATCACAACCCAAGGAGTTAGATGAATGAGGTCTAGTTTGAAGAAGCAACAGAAAATTAATGACTAGGTCCTCCTTGAAGTCCTGTTCATTTCCTTTATTTAATTCCTTAGATTAATCTTCTCCGATCCCTGTGGGTATTTACAATGTGGCAAATATGATATCAAGGAATGAATTAGGAAACTAGAGTATATCCTGACTTTTAGGGAGAAACATTTATATAAATTAAATTTCTTAAAATCGTTTCTTTCGACAATAGCCATAGTATTATAGAAGATTGCTTAAATTCTGAAACTTTAAAAATAAAGCAAATATACTTCTCTGAAAGTAATATTTTTCTACTGTAATTATTTTTTCCTCTGGCTGCATATAATGGTGCCGGTGGATTCTGTAACTGCCCTTCCCTCTAACTGAGTGATTAAGAAGGTGACCTCACAGTTCTGGGTGCAGGTTAGCAGACATATGTCCCTAGCTGTATTTTATAGTTCAGACCTCATCACAATGAATTTTCCTTCCTCATAAAGGGAAACTTTTCTAGAGTAAAAAAATGTAGTCAAACATGAAATTATGATACACTTGCTGTTGCCATAGTTACAGCTGAGTATTTTCAAATCATAGAAATTTCTAGTTTACAGTCCTCATATCTTAAATAAGAAAATATATCCACTTTATAATGCATGCCTCAGAAATTCACTTTTGTGAGTTCTTTTTCAATTTGTTTATTTAAAGAGAGAGTAATGTGTTCTGGCTTCCAGTATAAAAGTTTGTCTACTCTCAGAGAATAAGTAACTTTCAAAGAAGAATTATTGAGAATTCTTCCTCGTAATGAGTTATCATTTTCCTGTTGTAAACTATTGTCCATTTTATGGCTTAAGCACTTATTCAGAGGTTTGAAAAAAATGAATTGAAAAGCACCTGCTAGCAGTTCTATGGGATTTTATATCTTAAGATTTTGTTGGAAAAGAGACCAAAGTAATGGTGACTTAAACATGTGTGACATGCAATCGTCCCCAGAAGAGAGATTTTATTATACTTTATTGCACCTATAATAAATGCATTCAGAACAAGACTTGGGTGATTCAGGATCTGGTGGCATAGGTGACAAGGCATGACAAATATGGGTGGCAGTACTCAGCTTCTTTCCTTTCTCTGAAGCATCAGCCGCCCTGAGCAGTGTTAGTCATCACAGTTAGTCACTTGTCATCATTTCTCTCCTCCCTTCTCATATTCCCAGTCACTCTCAGGACCCAGTGACTTTATACTGTCCAACCTCACTGTTATGTTCAGAGCCAGGCAGAAGGTGTGGGTGATTCTGTTTCCTCAACTCCTCCCTTTTATAACATCATTTAACAACAACAAAAAAAATGGCCTGATCATGTAGGGAAGTGCTAAACTGAATTAATTAAGCCATTTGTTCTTTATTTTATTTTTTAATTCCAGCTTTATGGAGGTGTAATTGACAAAAATATAAGATATTTAAAGTGTGCATCGTAATGATTTGATATATGTGTACACTGTGAGAGGACTCCCCCCCATCTAGCTAAATAACACATCCATCTCCTCACATATTTATCTGTTGTTGTTGAGAACATTTAAGTTCCACTCTCTTCGAAAATTTTAATTATATAATACAGTGTCATCAACTATAGTCACCACATTTTTATTAGATCCTTAGACCTTATTCATTTATAGCTGAAAGTTTGTACCCTTTTACCAACCTCTCCCTCTGTCCCCCACCCCCAGCTCTGGCAACCACTTTTCTACTCTCTGTTTCTATGAGCTTGACTCTTTTTTTTAACATTCCACATATAAGTGATATCATGTGGTGTTTGTCTTTCTTATTTCACTTAGTATAATGTCCTCAAGGTTTATCCATGTTGTCATAAATTGCAGGATTTTCTTCCTTCTCATGGCTGAATAATATTCCATTGTATATACATACATACCACATCTTACTTATCCACTCATCTGTGATGGACACTTAAGTTGTTTCCATATCTTGGCTATTGTGAATAATGCTGTAGTGAACCTGGGGGTTCAGAATTCTCTTTGAGATCCTAGGTTCATTTTCTTCAGTATTATACCCAGTAGTGGGACTGCTGAATCATATGGTAGTTCTATTTTTTAATTTTTTGAGAAACTTCCATACTGTTTTCATATGGCTTCACCAATTTACATTCCCACCAACAGGGCACAGGGGTTCCCTTTTCTCCACATCCTTGTCAATGTTTGTTCTCTCTTGTCTTTTTGACAATAGCTGTTATCAGGTATGAGGTGATATCTCAGTGTGGTTTTGATTTGCATTTCCCTGATGATTAGTCATGCTAAGCACCCTTACATATACCTGTTGACCATTTGTATGTCTTTGGAAAAATGTCTTTTTAGTTCCTCTGCCCATTTCTTAACTGGATTCTTTTCTTTTTGCTATTGAGTTGTATGTGTTCTTTATCTATTTTGGATATTAACCTCTTAACAGATATATGATCAGGTATATGATTTCTCCCATGCTATAGATTGCCTTTTCACTTTGTTGCTGGTTTAAGCTAAGGTATTGAAATGGTAAAAGTTGTTTATCTGTATTTGTACGTTAAGTGCGGTATCCTGATATATATTCCACAGGAGTAATATAATGCGGGTACTTTGACATCAATAGCAGTCCATTGGAGACACCTCACCTACACTGTCTGTGGATGAACTCAGCCCTACTCCTGCCAACTTTGTCATTTGAATTAACTACAGTAAATGTGCATTCAGAACTTTTCTAAAACATTCCCAATTTCAAATATTCTGTCCCAGTGAATCCGTAAACAATTGAAATTCCAACGCTTTAGGGTCTGTTGTGCATCCACCATACTTCATTTTACATAAGGAAACAATACAAAATTCATAGATGAACTTTTTTGGTTTGTTTCTTTGTTTTTGCCCCATAGCTTTAAAGCCATGCTGCTTAATGGGACCCGTAGATTTCGGTTCTCCCTCCCGGTAGCCCGTTAGGCTCATGTCTGCGTTGTGTTAACTGCAGAAAGAACTGGCTCCAGCTTTGTCTTATCCTGGACTGTTGACTCTCAGGATCAACGTGTTTTTGCGTTTCTGTGTTTTCCTTAACAGTAAATCCGATAATAGTGCTGCCATTTAAAAAAAATAAAAAATAGTGTCCATGTACATTTAAAAAATGAGAATAATGAGAGAGGGTGGTATAATTTTAACACATAGAATTCAGATGATTTTCATGTGATAGTATTTACTTTGCTAGGGTGGTAAAGGTCTGTTTCTTAAACATAGAAAGCAAAAGTTAAGGGTTTCATTGTTGCTGTTTTTAAACCAGTTTTATTTTATACAAGCTGTTAAAGTCTGCCTAATACCAAAATCACCTATTACTGAAATTCCAGAGGAAAGAATTTATTGCTTTTATACAATAAAAACATTGGGTATTTCCTGAATTAAGATTTAGTCTTTGCACTAATCACTTTTCTTATTATAATTAGGTCTTGGACAAAAACCCTCATTTCATAATTTATTAACATGTAATAGTCAATCACTTGAAAATGAAACTGACCACAGTGTAGTGGAGGGTTCTTGTTAACTGACGTCAGTGCTCATTCAAATAGTATTGGTGATTCTTTAATCTTTCCTCCTCTGTCTTTCAGCACTCCAGTGTATCAGAGTATCCTCCAGCTGATGGGTACACAGTATTCAATAACATTTATGGAAGAGGGCCCCATCTGGAAGCGGAAGCTGCTGTTGCTTTTAAGCCAACTCCTCAACGCCATGTAGATAGGTAACATTTCATGGGCATCATTTGGAGAGCTGTGGACGATTATCTCTGGTTTAGTGCAAATAGAGGTGCTAGCGTCTGCACTGTTCACTACTTCTTTGAGCTTTCCATCTATTAATTGTTGGTTAAAATTTCAGTTGTTCCTTTATAGAGCTGGCTTTGATGAGCAAAGTCTCCAGTCTATAATTCTAACTTAGTGCAAATGCCATTGGATAACTTTCCATTTTTTAAAAGATGCCTCTGACAGAATCTGTGAATTAAGAAGAAGAATTGTTTTGAAACTCTCTAGTTTGTACCAGATGGTCTCTAAGGATCTTTCCAGCTCTGTAACTTTTAAAGGAAATAATTTCCATCTTTATCTCCCCCAATAAAAACAAACAAACCTTCCTTTAGATAGAAGTATTTAAACTAAGTATAAACTGAATATTTAAACAGAATCAATGCCTTATTTGCCATTTTTACCATTTCATTTTTTATATTCACTTTCCAGTTTTACATTTCATTTATTTTCCCATATTTTTCTCTCTCCAAAAATTCAATATAGGCAAAAATGGAGAACTGAGATGGGGAAGAAATAAATTGAATTGAAATAGGGTCACTTTTTCAATCTTGTTTGCAGTGTAAACTGCATGTGAGGTTTACATAGAGGCCAACCCATACACATAAGAGAAAGAAAAAAGGTGAAATATTGATAACACGGATATGGGAGAATGATCATTAAGATGAAGTGAGGTAGAGAGCTTGTCCTACCGCACTTTGAGGTACTTTCCTACCTCAAAGCCTGTCTTACTGTGAGTGTTACATGCCCTTAATTTCTCTTCAGTATACTCTTTTCTTAATAGAACCTAAAGAAGGTGGGATTTAAAATTTTGGTTTTTTGTCAGGGATGATAACAGAGGTAATACTTAAGTAAAATGATGTGGAAATGATACAGTTATTATTCTAAGGGCACCAGTAACGTATTAAATTCAGTACAAAGAAAAGTCGTCAATGAATAATACATTTTGAAAATGCCAACATATCGAAGAAGTTTGAATTGTAGATTCAATTTTTAGGAGATACAGGTGAAAATCAGTTTTGAAGTTTAAAAATTATTTCATGGCAATTCTTCTTGAGAAACTTGTTCTTCATCCTAGTACTTTCTTTTTCCTTTTTTTTTCTGTCTTAGCTGTCACTATTCTAGAAATTATTTCAGATTAGTGAAGGAAATTCCATGAAGGGCTATTCAAGTATATAGATCTTAAGACTGTCAATATTTAGCCAGAGAAATAATTTTTTTAAAAGGAGTAAATTGTATATCTCAGTTGCCTTTATGGGTCCAATTTCTCCCCTAGGCTATTATAATAGGAGCTGGATAGTTTAATAGACACCTGGATCATTGATGTTGCTAAGAAAATTTGTCATAATTATTGAAAAAACTGTCTGAAAGTTCTGGTCTGATACGTAATACAGAGGTTTGGAATTTGTTTTTACAGTAATTATTATTCATCTTAAACTCTATTACATGCCAGGAATGCATTAAATACCATATGAAGTATATTCACTCTTCAGTGAAATTACAGTGTCATTTAGGGAAACCACCTATTGAATTTAGCACCCTCACCTTTGATGGATTATAGTTCACTGCTATTCAAAAGCAGTTCATGTTTTAGAGAAGTCTCAGATTATTGCCATCTCTGTGTCGACTCTGTATCAGCTGGGTATCTGTAACTCCAAATCAGAAATGGGGACCATGCATTTTGATATATTCTAGATCTCTTAAGAAACTTTGGTACATCTGAAAAATTACAGAGTGTGATTTTCAGATTGATAACTATGGTCAGTGTCACACCCACATTTAATCTATAGAGGGCAAGAAACTATAAACCATAAATATTTGTAAATTCTAAAGCACTTTGCAAGTGCATGCTGGGCAGTCACTTCTGAGACATGCAAGATAGCAAAGACTTCAACGAGAACTACAGTCAACTTTTCTTTTAACCAACCCACTGATTCATATACACAGTGGCAGAGAGTTATTCTTCCCTTTGCTAAACAGTACATTCAACTCTATGTTATCAGCAGTGATTTGGAGAGAAGAACATGAGGGAGGAGAGAAAGATAGAAAACTGAAGTTACTACTGTTTTGCTAACCTTTGGAGTGATTGAAACACGTTTCCCCCTCAAATGAAATTTTAATGGAACGTGATCATATAAAACTAGAGATAGGGGTAGGAAGTCCATGGAACACAGTTTAAAATTTATTATTATTAATAATATATAATAATTATTTGGCCATAATTTCACTTTTCCCACATTTTCTTAGTTTTTTAATATACCAAAAATTGCCAATATGGTTTACAGGCTATGATTTTCCTTTGTTCCTGTTTCTCTTCTCCTGGAGTTACTATCAAAGAGGTAGCAGATTACCTATGATGACAAGATATACTGTGCCCGCAGCTGTCCAGCAGGCCCTGCTGTGACTCAGTATTCCAGACAATCTTGGTGGGCAGCAAGCAGAATGGCCACTTGACAGAGGAAGGATGACCAAACATCATTAGTGCCTTCCTGCTTTTTCTCTTACAAAGGAAATGTGGGGATGTAAATGGAGGAGAAGATTAGGGAGTAAAATTAGTTAAAAAATAATTAAAGTTATTATTTCATTATTGAAACGAAGAGAATATTATTACATTGTTGATATACCAGCTTTTATTATATTATATAAAAGTATTTTAAAATTATGTTGTTAAATCTATTAATGGCCATTTAATGATTAAAAGAAGTATTTTGGGGCTTCCCTGGTGGCGCGGTGGTTGAGAGTCCACCTGCTGATGCAGGGGACACGGGTTCGTGCCCCGGTTCGGGAAGATCCCACATGCCGCGGAGCAGCTGGGCCCGTGAGCCATGGCCGCTGAGCCTGCGCATCCGGAGCCTGTGCTCCGCAATGGGAGAGGCCACAGCAGTGAGAGGCCCGCGTGCCGCAAAAAAAAAAAAAAAAAAAAAAAGAAAGAAGTAGTTTATTTTTAAAGTTTTCTTTTTTAAAAAAATACACCTGTTCTTACTCTTAAAATAAGTTGATAGTGAATTAATTAATTAACAAATTAACTAAGAAGTGTTATTGCTCTTGTACTTAACCCATACCTTCCTTTGCAATTTGGATAACTGGACAGAGCTTTCCTGAATATTGACACTTAGTCTTAATTTTTTCATATATATTTGGTTAATGAATTGAAGACATTGCTTGAATTAGTGAAATCAACATATAATTTAAATTACCACTTTGGACATTATGTTTAGTCTCCTTTAATTTTATGACACATGGTAACATCGACCATTATCCTGGTTCTTTCATGGTAGAAATGCTGGTTAACAAAGCAATATCCAGTATTTGGATATTAGATTTAATAGACAAAGAATTCATAGATTTGCATTCTAGATTTGGCTTAGCACTAACTAGCTTTGTAATTTTGCATTATTTATTTTTACCCTAGCCATAGTTTGTTCATTTTAATGGTAAAATCTCCAAAATATAATCAAATCAAGTACTCATATTCTCATACTCTATAAAATATAATAAAATTAACCACTATCTAAATAACTTGTCCAAATGGTTTCTGGTAGGCACTGGCTTGCCTTAGTGTTTCACTTCTGCTTTCAGCCTTTAGGAAAAGCTAGCAGAGTGATTACCTTTTTTCTTTCTTTTTGTAGAAATTATGATCCACAACCCAAGAAATATGCCAAATCCAGGTATGACTTTGTGGCAAGGAACAACAGTGAGCTCTCAGTTCAAAAGGATGATATCTTAGAGGTAATAGAATTTTACCTTTTTTATACTCTTAATAAAGTGGATTTATTGTATTCCTTTTCTGGTATATATCTAAACCTTCCTCAAAGAAATGCTGAGGTCAAGAAATTATTCTTCAGTGTTATTTTGTTTTACCAAGGATACACAGCCTATTATAGATACCTATATCTGTTTAGGCGGGGTAGCTCCTTTATCTGTTTTTTGTTTCTTTGCCGGGGGGGGGGGGTGTATTTCTTGGTTTACTTTGCTCTCTTCCTTCTTCTGGCCTTTATTCATTCTGGAATCAAGGCTGGTCATCACTTCAGATGTAGATGCACCATAATATTTTAATAAGAGAAAACATTTCCTCCTTCCTATTTTAGAACCCTTGCACAAATGTAACCAGCAGTGAGTGTGCTAATGTTTTGGGGAATAATCTCCCATGACTCTCAAATTTCTTTCTTCAGTTATAACTGAGACTTCATCTTCTTTAATACATAATATGGCATAGTTACAATAGTAAAAAAAAAATGTTTTTATACCTTTCCTCTCTATTCTAAGGATGGAGACAATAGACCTTTTCCAAGTAACTCATCTTAAGTACTTCAAATACCGCAAATGGCTAAGCATTCTTGGGAGGTAATATGGACCTTGGGTAGAGTGGTACCAAAGCTGTTCTATACTAGTAATTGTAATTCTTAGTGTAATTCCTGACAGTCATTTAACCCACAGTATGTTGATGCTGAGTCAGCGTATTAAAAGTGAAAACATTTTCTTGGTCTAAGAATGAAAATCGAACTTCCTTCGTAGTTCGGTTTGGGTACACAAATGCCGCCTTTATTTTCTTGCATGATGACAGATCCTTGATGATAGGAAGCAATGGTGGAAAGTTCTAAATGCAAGTGGAGATTCTGGATTTGTGCCAAACAACATTTTGGATATCGTGAGACCTCCAGAGTCTGGACTGGGGCGTGCAGATCCACCTTACACGCATACCATACAGGTAATTACAATTTTTGAGCAGAATTTAAGTTTTTCGAATTTTCAAGTTCATCTTTCCTAAACAGGACTTAAACACTTTTTATGTATTAGTCATTATGAGATTTAATTGACTGTATAATTTATACCTTTTTCCTAAGGCAACAGGGGGACAGTGGCTAGGGACATAAGGAAGAATTATACATATGTTTTTCTGATTGACTTCTTCAGGAAATTGCTCAAAATGTTTATCTCAGTGACTGTTCCTCTGAATGCTATTTTTTTCTACCCTATAATATTTTTGACATTTGGAGAAATAGTATTTCTGCCTCTTTACTCTTACCCAGAGCCCTCCTACCCAAGGGGCCTGATAGAGGATGGCCCTGAGACAGTGGCTGGAGTGTCTACCAGTTCGTCTTCACCAGCCTTTGCTCTCATCCTCTATATAGACTTTGATTATAGCCTGTTTGCTTTCAGCTTTCCAACTACCGAATCCTAATCCTTTTTTAAAAACTGCCTTCACATGGTAGACCCTCCACCCAAGTTTCAGCGCCATTATCTTTCTTCAGATGTGGTAATCACAAGAGACCAGGGCCGCCGCCATGTGCTTTTGAATCTGTGACAGGATCTCTAGAATCACACCTGCCGGCAGAGACGGAATGGATGGACTGTCCCATGCTTAGCCTCTGAACCTGTGGTAGCTACTTTCTCATGCCCCCAGGAAAATTCTTTTCATTTTCAGAATCTTGAGCAAAAGATCACATCTGACCCCATAATGATGTCATAAATTTGCACAGAAGCTGAAACTGCATAGAATATGCAGTGAAATAGTGAAATTTCATGCCTAGGCTAAGTAAAATGCAGACTGTCCAAACCTAGAACTGTGGTCACGTGCTGCTATGACCATTCTGTAAGGATTTCTGCCTCCTCATGGCATTCAAGCCCAGCGCAGGCCCTGCACTTATCCAGAGAGACTTCTGGCCTTATTAGAATTCGAGAATCAAGGAAACATTTAAAATAAAGGATTGATGTACAATTTATAGATCTTGATAACTTAAAGCAGTGGCAGTGGGAATTCTGTTTGCTGTGCTTATGTTTGGGCTGGCCTGATGTGCATATATATTATGTACTTATGTTATGTTCATCATTTGTCATTAGCTATTGATGCCAAAGAAGGAGTTTGAGTTATTCAAGGTACGGTCTACTCCATTTCCCATGGATTTTTGAAGTGAATTTTCTAACTTAGACTTAATACCTTTTTCTTTCCTAAGTTCTGTCTTTTCTGATTTTTGTGATGTGGTTACCTGACATAATATAGGCTTCTGTCTGGTTTGTAAATACCAATTCTTTGTGTTCTTTCCTATAGAGGTTTTCACTGAATGCCTTAAGCAGTGTTAAAGAGTGTATTCCTAAACCAGTGATGGAGTGCATACCCTTTGAGCTATATGAACTGTTTTTTTTTTTTTTTTTTTTTTTTTGCGTTTGCGGGCCTCTCACTGTTGTGGCCTCCCCCGTTGCAGAGCACAAACTCTGGACGCGCGGGCCCGCGGCCATGGCTCACGGGCCCAGCCGCTCCGCGGCATGTGGGATCTTCCCGGACCTGGGCACGAACCTGCGGCCCCTGCATCGGCAGGCAGATTCTTAACCACTGCGCCACCAGGGAAGCCCCTGAACTGTTTTTAATATTTAACTCATGATAAACAGTAAGAAGCACTATTTACAAAGGATATCCCTAGTTGTTGTATGTGAGCAGAAGCCCAGATTTTATATATAAAATGTTAGAAACACTTAGCCAAATTTGTTTTTATTTGTGTGCATGGTTGCTAGGAATGGCAAACTCCCATAAAATAAGATACCCTAAAACTTGCAAATACTAACGTGAATTCTAAGTATTCTCCCCACCTGAGGTTTCCTAGGGAATTTAACCTCTCTTACCTTTCCTGTTTACTGTTCAGTCTTGTTTTTTTCTTCAATTTAGATTCCCAGCTTGGGCCATAAGTTGACTACTCTGTTTAAAGGTTGCTTCTGTGTAAAGCTGAACCCAAACTATTAATACATATCATAGGTAGAGTACTTTTTGAGAACATAAAATTATTTCTCCTTTCTTGAACAGAGCCTCAGCTTATAGTTTTGTCAACTTTGGCAAAACCAAGAAATTTTTTAAGTGCTCACAAGTTTCAGGAGTTTGTTTGGCTACTTTATGTAAATAGAAGCTTGTAGGGATTGCTTGTTCGGGCTGTTTCCTTTTAAACGTTTCAACACTATCTGACTGTCTGCTGAAATTTTCTGGATACAGCTCTAAATGCAGTGATATACGTAGAAATGTGTATAGAAGCTGTGTGTGTGTGTGTGTGTGTGTGTGTGTGTGTGTGTGTTTAGGTTGAAAGCTCTACTTTTAAAAGGTATTAAAAACAATCTACTTTTTAACATCTCCTGAAATATTTGGTCTCAGCCCAACAAAACCACCAAAATCTTGTAAAATTTTAATAAGCAAGGTTGAGAATCTGCTATCTGTTATCTGGCATAAATATGACTCTAAAAGGATTCCTATTCTCAAAGCATTTATAACACACCCAGAAAAAAATGACTAGATAGAATAAGATGAAAAAAAATCACTCTCAGAAATATATGCCAATTATTTCATATCTCTACAACAGCGTTACCAGACACTTTTGTCTAAAATATCTAAAGAAAAATCCTGCGGCTTATTTCAGAATGACAGTAAAGGTACCACCATATTCCTATAGATTCAGGTAATCCTAACACCCTAATCTCATAGAACTCCACTGGGTTACAAACATATCAAAAGCAATTCTATGTCTTATTTACCTTTTCATTCATTCACCCCACAAATATTTATTGAGTGCCAGCATCTCCCACTTGAAGAGAAAGACAGAAATCCTAGGACTGAGCAGTTCCTTCATTATAGCCTGCCTCCCAGAATCAAATATCCAGGCCATCTGCCCTGGCTTTGCCCCTCCCTTTGTGTTTGTGTATCAGGAGCAGTGACCCTCTGTCTGCTCAGAAGTGGCTGACACTTTTTGCCCTGTCTCGTCCATCCAATGACATCAAAATTTTACAGAAGTTTAAAGAAACTTCTCACAAAAACATTTTGTATCCCTGTACTGTACTGCAGAAAGATGCTCAGACTCTATGCCACGTCCTTTAAGGACTTCACAAATACCAGTATATGTTAACTCCTACAACAACCTTGTGAAGTAGGCACGTTTTATATATGACGAAAGTTAGGTACAGAGAAGTACCTTGCCCACAGTCACATGGCCTCATGAAGCCAGAGTGGGGTCCCAGGACTCTGGAATCAGAACCTATGCTCTGATATGCTCGACTGTCATGAAGAATAATGCTTAGAAAAGAGGCGCTAAATTCCTTAACTTGGAATATCTGGTTTTCTTTAATTTACAATAATCTTTTGATGTTCCCAACTGCCTGCCCTTTGTTACAAAACTTCTATATAACCTGGCTTCCCCACTTGCCTCCTACGAGCAGTTCTCTTAGGGTTACTTGAGATGCTGCCTCCCAGGCTTGAAGTCCTAAAAATTCCTGCTGAATAAAACATAACTCTCAAAAAAAAAAAAAAAGACTGATATCCCATTTTGTACAGACATATAGTTTTTCACTGTATGAATGCTTAAAGTGACACTTTCTCAGAATAGGTTTACCTTGCACTGTACTGTGATCAAAGTTGATCTGATCAGTCATCACCCTTGGAATTGGGTTTTTGCTTTATGCCTCCATCACTTGGGTTTCATTAATTCTTTCATTTTTTAATCATTTAAGAAAATAATCCAAACTATGTAATTCACTTAGAAGGTAGGCTTTTTTGGAATGGTGGACATAAGGGAATTAGATGTGAATGATTTCCACGTAGCATCTACAAGCCACCAAATTTTAAAAAGCCACAGACTTAGGACTGTTAGATTTATACTTACATCTCCTGTAAATAAATATGTAGAGATAATGGCAGTTGCTGGGGGAAGGGCACAAGAGCAGCCCTTGCCTGCAGTTCACACACTGTTGGTTAGAGATTTTCTCTGTTGGCAGGGATGATCATACCTGGCACCAGTCGCCAATAGGTGTTGAGTTGCCACCCGCTGTCCCTGCGAGTCCAGGCTATTTAATATCCTCACATTTGGAGTGATTTTTTACAGCTCAGTAAAGACTACCGTTCCCACCGAAAGTGTTTTTCACCAGGGTTTCAGCAAAGTTTTAAAAATGAAGGGGAGGGAGGTAATAAAGAATTTTCGAAAGATGTGGAACATAAAAAAAATAGATTGGCTGAAACCACAGGGACAAGGAAGTAAATGTTTATGAGAGATTACGGAGAAATGAAGATAAATGACATATCTTTTGATGAAGATTCTGTTATAGAACATTCCAGGACTTTAGAGTACTTTTGCTGGGCAACACATGGACATCCAGGGTACTTCCTGCCCACCTGGAAACTACCTGCCACATCAAGTTTCCTGATATGTCTTTTGACTCGATTCCCTGACCTCTAGCACTTTGACTGTTCATCTACCAGAATCACCCTTTTGCCAACGTAGATTCCCATGTCGAACACCAAGAGCAGAAACCAATCCCTGCCCTTATATTATTTCCAGTATCTTCAGAGGTTTGACTAAAGAACTCTTTTATTTATTATTAATTATGAAGTCCACGTGCTTATATTATTATAGATATGCTTACTCTACAAGATGCAAATAATTTTAAATGTCTGGTCATTATGGTCCTGTAAATTCAACACAAGGTTTCCCCATCTGCTCTGTTTCCGACCAAGAGATATCATGATATTGTGGAAACAGCTCCAGTCTAGGTCCTGGTGCATGAGGATTCTAGTCCTAGCTCTGCCACTGACTAGCTGTATGACCTTAAAGAAAGCGTTTTCATTTTCTCTGCTCCAATTTGCTGAGCTGTGAAATGGAAGGGGCCAAGTTTCATGATCTCCACAATCCAGTCTAGATATAAAATTTTATTATTTTTCTATATACATGTTAAAGTAGCCCTAAGTTAAAAGTGGAAATGTTTTCTTCAGGTCAATAGTAGACCACTAGCACTACTAATTTTAGCTCCTGTTATGAATGCTCTGTTTTTCAAGCTCAATCCAGATATTCAGACACTGCTGGACAGAGAGGACAGTTTTACTAAAGATGTCTTTATTTTCATTCCAGCAGACCAACTTCCTGATAATATTCCGTTCTTAAAAATTTTTAAGTTAATCTTAGAACACTCTATTCATCTATCAATTAGAGGCATGGTCTTTAGACAGGGATGGTTACTTTTTATTCTGCTTCACGTGTTGACATTTTTCCAAATACTTCTTGCAATAATTTGAATAATACCTACTATCTCTCTCTTTCCATATATATATAAATTACTGCCCAAAAGGCATATTACAGAATCATAAAATTTTCTGTTTGTTTAACTGCTTACAAGTTCAACTAAAGTTCACTAAAACACACCATGATATATATTTCCTTTTGTAAATCAGCTTGAGTTAGTCTTACATTAAATGTACTCTAATTGAATTCTTTATAAGCTATAAGAATAAGATGAACCTTTATCTTAATATTTTTAAAACACAATACTCATACACAAATATCTACTGAAATACGGTACATGGTTTATACTGTAGTGTGAGCCTATATAATTAGTTTTCCATGGCTAGATAGTGGTAGAAATTAATTATATATTTACAGGCTCCTTCCCTGGTTGATTTGTTGGGAGGTAATCTTACTGTCAAAAACTAATATGCTCACGGTTTCTGATATTTGATGTAAAGTATAATTGATATTATCTAGTTCCATCTCCTATGTTAAATCTTCTCATTTGATGTGATTTGCTCCATTTTCCTAATAGCAATTACTTGGCGAGCTGTCAGAGGTAACTCGTATTTGTTCCCTCAAGGCACTTACTTCTTTTTAATGTAATTTTTTGGATTCAATCTCTGGACTTAACACCCTCCAAACATTCCAGCTGTGCCTAGGTTTCACTGCAAAGTGCCAAAGAGACTAAATTTGGAAATGAGGAGACTAAATTTGGAAATGAGGAAAAAATGTGTAGATTCCATTTTTAAGAACAGTTCAATTTTACTGGCTTTGTTGGGCTTGCTTGCATAAATTCCCTTCTGAAGCAGTATCTTGCATGAATCAGGAGCTTATCTACACATGTCTTTCTTTAATCCTTGAGAATTTCTACTCAGCTTTAGTGGCTAAAGAAAAGTGACTCATTTGGACTTAATTGTCAACAGAAAAGTACATTTTCCACAGGGTCTAGTAATTCTGACTTCTTTCAGAGAAAGAAAAAAAACAAAGAGATTTTTGTTTTAAGCAGAACTTTATATTTGCGAGAGATAAAAGGCAAGAGTTAGGAAGTGACGGTGATCGTACAAAAGTACAACCACACCAAGGTGACCCATCATCCCAGTTTGCTCACAGCTGAGGGGTTTGGAGGGATGTGGGACTCTTGGTTCTGACACTTGGAGAGTCCCAGGCAAACTGGGAAGTCGGTCAAGATTTCTTTTTGGATTTGGAGATTCAGCACCCTTCGTTCAGCAGAAGAAAGTTTGGGGTGGACTTCTGCTCTCCAAGACTTGCCATCCGTTGAGGGGCCATCAGTTCTCTACCTTCAGCCTCATATAACCAAGAGACAATAATAGCAAAGGGAGAAGAGCAGTAACTGGGTGGTAAGTAAAAGGGAGTGGAGAAGGTAGCAGGGGACAGAGCCAGGTGATTTCATGAGTCACTCCTGATTCCCTTTCCTCCTCGTGGAGGATGACATCAGTTTCCATGGAAAAGCCACCTTGGTTTCTGTTTCAGAGCAGGTTATCATGATTTGAGGAAGGCCCTTCCCCCACTTTTTCATTCCAGGGGTTGGAAGGATGAGGCAGGAAAGAGGACCAAGAAAAAGGGGAAAATATGCAAGTAAATAAAATTATGACCTAATTCATGAAAAATTTTCCTATGGTTTCTCTGTATATTATATGAATATTTAAGTCTGTAGTTCTGATAGGTTATACTGATAAAGTTGCATTACGTAGCAATGACAGATGGGTGAAACAAGGCACAGAAGATTTGGTGAGCCTGTCTGCAGGCCTGATTGTGACAATAACACAGGTTTTCAGTTTTTCACAGTATTATTTGATGGCTAGCCAAACGCTAGCTGTTCTTGTTTTTCTGAAAGCAAAAAATGTGAATCATATCATGGAATGCGGAGCTGAAAGCATTTTTTGTTTTGTTTAAGCTTTAAAAGCAGTAATTTAAACTCTGACACTTTTGAAATCCTAATGTGAGAATTCACTAACTCTTCATGAAATTATGTGCCGAGGACATTCTTGTTAAGGGTACATTGCATATACATTGATGACTTTGGTGTGTGCTAAGTATTACATTTCGGTGATGTTTGCTGTATTTTGATTGCTCAAACTATTTTATTGGCCCAAATATAGGAACATTGTTTTGTGGATGATAATAATAATAATATAATACACTCGATTATTGAATATATTAGAAATGTTTCCAGGCCTTGAATTGCAGAGGGGTCAGCAATATCTGTTTCTCTCCCATCAAACTCCATGGCTTGCTCTGTGAATTTAACTCCTACTCATTCCCTTCCTCTTTGCCTCTCTCCTTCTCCCTCCCATCCCCCTCCAAGAAATAGCAGCACATAAACAAACTCTTCTTTCAGTCCTTCTCCCATCCTTGTTTCATACCCTCCCACCTTCCCCACCCACTGGCAGGTGAGCGGTGGCTTTTAAAGAGGCAGTAGAGAACCAGGGCTGCTCCCCCCTCTGGTTTCCACAGGTGTTACTCATTTGCTGTGAAGGTGCCTTTGAGGGTGGTGTGTTGTTTTTTAAGCAAGAATTACAAAGTGATGTGTGTGTGTGGTGTGTATTTTGATGTTTTTGATCTCTGTGGAAATTGGGAAGGCCTCTTTTACAATCAATATGACCTTATATTTGGGCCAATTTAGAAATTAAATGTAAATACTCTTCTAGCCAAAGGACCAGATTACCAAAAGGCCTGCTTTTTGTATTTCATCTACTAATCCTGAATTTTAGAATAATTAAAGTCATGCCAGTGCAGTATCTAAACTTTACCTAAATTATGAGGCACTGCTCTGTATCTTTGATTCTATACAAAAAACTTGCCTTTTGAGAATTTGGAACTTATTTTATTTCAGTTATTAAATTATTTTGTTTAAAGTTTTAACTATTGTGTGTAGTTTAATAGGGAAGATGCACAAATAATATTTTATAATAGCCTAAATCATGGTTTAAAAATTACTGAAAGTTATTATATATTCTGTCACATCTACCTTTTTTTTAATACAAATCCCCCTGTGGACTTTTTTCCTTAATCATATGCTTTTGACGTGTAGTCATAAACATTTTTTAAGTAATTAGGGGGTTGCTTTATTCCCATAATAAAAAGTCCAGAGGGAGGCACATACTAGGTAGTTTCACATAATGAAAAGTCCAGGATCCTCTTAACTTTCTCTTTTTCTAAGAATTTTTCTCTTTAACTTTATTTACATGTTGTATTATGTAGACAAATTTCCTAATTTTTAATCACTTTTTATTTCTAGGTCAAACCTAGATAACTTGGTCACAATTCATTATTTTTGTTTTTATTTATTTATTTATTTTTATTAACTTTTTATTTTATACTGGAGTACAGTTGATTAACAATGTTGTGTTAGTTTCAGGTGTACAGCAAAAGTGATTCAGTTATACATATACACATATCTATTCTTTTTCCAGTTCTTTGAAATTGTCATAGAACAATTTCATAGTCATAAACATTTAATTAAAGACCATACCATTACCCTCACCACATTCCTATTTTAACAAGGAAACTTTCTAAATTTAATAAATTAGCATTAAGATGATGGCAGAAAGGGATATGGCTTGAAAAAATTAATAATACTTTTAAATTACTTGTTTATTTTAAAGCATACTCCTTTTATCTACTGAAATATTACCCCTCTTCTTAACAAATTACTTGGAAACAGCAGAATTAAACACTTTTGTATATAATATACATTTAAAATAAGGAGTAAGTAATGCTTTCTGTTATTGATATTTAGGCTTCTAGTGCAGTTAGAAGTTCTTATTAACGGAAACTATAAAATAATCAGAAATCTCTTGACCTACCCTGATCTTGTGTGATTCCAGGTTCAAATTTAGTTTTCTTGACATTTATTACTATTATTAGTACTAATGTTTGCTATTGGTGTATCCTTTTTGATTGTGAACAAATGTGTAGAATATTTAAAATATAATTTCTAATAATTATTACATCAGGTAGGATTGGAGGGTTGTGCATGTCTGTCTATACATACATATATATGTATGTATATATATTAACACACACAAATTTGCTATGGATTTGCAAGGAAGTTTACAAATAAATAGCCAACAGGGTCCTGTCAAAGTATAATTTGTTTTCCTAGCCTAGGTTTATATTTTCACAATTCCGAATTAATGATTTGTCTTTTTATAGAAACAAAGGATGGAGTATGGTCCAAGAGCAACTGACATTCCCTCTGCTCCATCACCTCCTCCAACACCAGCTCCTGTTCCTGTTCCCCTCCCACCTTCTGCTTCAGCACCTGTGTCAAAGGTCCCAGCAAATGTAACCCGTCAGAACAGCAGCTCCAGTGAGAGTGGTGGCAGTGTTGTGCGAGATAGCCAACGACAAAAACAAGTTCCTGTTGACCGTAAGTTTCCTAGGGAGGCAAAAAATATACAGTTTCTCCTGGGAATTAAAAGCACTCTAAGTAAAAATTGTTTATTATTGGTTCTGCTGGTAATAAATATTATTAAATATACAGAATAGTCCTTGCACGGTACTTCATAGATTGCAAAGATTTTCACCTCATTTCTCATCCTCCAAGTAATTCTGAGAAACAGGAAGTTCTGTCTACTCTCTAATGGGTGTATTTCTACATATTCCAATATATTGTGGTGATTGAATACAGACTCTGGAGCCAGACATGCTTGAGTTTGTATCGTGAAATATCACTTGCTGGCCACGAGACTGTCAAGAATTTGATGATCCTCTGTATGCTTTAGTATCTGAAAAGGGGGGGACAGTGATATCTACTTCATAGGAAAATTGTGAGGATTTCATGAAATAATGCATGTAAAGCATTTAGACCAGTCGTTCTCAGCCAGGGGTGATTTTGCCCCCTTCCCCTGGGGACATTTGGTATTTGTCCAGAGACATATTTTGATCACAATTGGGTGGATGCTACTGGCATCTGTTATAATAAGTAGAAGTTAGGGATGTAGTTAACAACATCCTAAGATGAACGGGACAGCTTCCCTCTCCCCCGCTCACACACACACACAACAGAATCATCTGGCCCAAAATATTGATGGTACTAAGGCTGAAAAAGCCTGATTGATTTTAACCAATATGACACATTATTAGCAGTTAGTAAATATTTACTCTTATCGTCATCAGTATCACCATCATAGTCTTCCTGCTTCTATTCCTAATATTTGCCATATATATATATAGTGTGTGTGTGTGTGTCTATATACACACACAGTCACACTAGCTTAATATAATCAACCTGCCAATAGCACTTTCAAATTTGCCCTCCAAATTCAGAATTTTAGACTTCAACTTCATACTTTCATAAATTTAAGTTTTATTTTTCATGTGAGTGGTTAAATCTGAAAACCAGATTTAAATAAGTTAAAACAAAAGACCCTATGGCCAACTTTGGATTATCCTTGTTAGTACTTGGGAACAGCAGGGTGGATAATTTGAAAACTGAAGATAATTCTAAGATAATTTTTATTTTGTTTTGTAGCATATTTTTATCTTGTCTGTTTAATCTTCAAATTATGTTTTTCAAAGTATTATAAAATTACTTTGCTTTATCGATACTTGATACATAAAAATTCTTGGAAGACTAGATTCAGGAAGATGTTTCCTTAATATGATAAAAGTATATAAAGTGTATGTGTGTGTAAAGGATATTTTTCATTCTCTCAAATGGCTTCTCCTAGGGCTCAGTTCCGGGTTCTTTTCTCATATAAACATACTTTTACTGTAGATGATCACTCTATTTTCATTTCTTTCAATATTGTTTATACTGTTGGAAAAGGAGTGACTTGAAAATTTGTCTTCATATCAAATCTCATCTCTGGCATCCAGATACAAGTTTTTTTATTTTTTTATTTTATTTTTTTAATACATCTTTATTGGAGTATAATTGCTTCACAATACTATGTTAGTTTCTGTTGCACAACAAAGAAAATCAGCCACATGCATACACATGTCCCCATATCCCCTCCCTCTTGAGCCTCCCTCCCATCCTCCCTATCCCACCCCTCTAGGTCATCGCAAAGCACAGAGCCGATCTTCCTGTGCTGTGCTGCTGCTTCCCACCAACCATTTTACATTTGGTAGTGTATATATGTCCATGCTACTCTCTCTTCGCCCCAGCTTCACCCTCCCACCCCATGTCATCAAGTCCATTCTCTATATATACCTCTTTATTCCTGCCCTGTAACTAGGTTCATGAGTATCATTTGTTTTGGGGTTTTTTTAGATTCCATATATATGCGTTGGCATATGGTATTTGTTTTTCTCTTTCTGACTTACTTCACTCTGTATGACAGACTCTAAGTCCATCCACCTCACTACAAATGGCTCAATTTCACCTCTTTTTGTGGCTGGGTAATATTCCATTGTATATATGTGCCACATCTTCATCCATTCATCTGTCGATGGATATCTAGGTTGGTTCCATGTCCTGGCTAATGTAAATAGTGCTGCAGTGAACATTGTGGTATGACTCTTTTTGAATTATGCTTTCCTCAGGCTATATGCCCAGTAGTGGGATTGCTGGGTCGTATGGAAGTTCTATTTTTAGTTTTTTAAGGAACCTCCATACTGTTTTCCATAGTGGTTGTATCAATTTACATTCCCACCAACGGTGTAGGAGGGTTCCCTTTTCTCCACACCCTTTGCAGCAGTTATTTTTTCTACCTTTTTTGATAATGGCCATTCTGACTGGCGTGAGGTGATACCTCATTGTAGCTTTGATTTGCATTTCTCTAATAATTAGTGATGTTGAGCATCTTTTCATGTGCCTCTTGGCCATCTGTAGGTCTCCCTTGGTGAAACGTCTATTTAAGTCTTCCACCCATTTTTTAACTGGATTGTTTTTTTGATATTGAGCTCCATGAGCTGTTTGTATATTTTGGAGATTAATCCTTTGTCTGTTGTTTCATTTGCAAATATTTTCTCCTATTTTGAGGGTTGTCTTTTTGTCTTGTTTATGGTTTCCTTTGCTGTGCAAAAGCTTTTAAGTTTAATTAAGTCGCATTTGTTTTTTTTTGTTTTTATTTCCATTACTCTAGGAGGTGGGTCAAAAAGATCTTGCTGTGGTTTATGTCAGAGTGTTTTTCGTATGTTTTCCTCTAGAAGTTTTATAGTGTCTGGTCTTACATTTAAGTCTTTAATCCATTTGGAGTTTATTTTTGTGTATGGTGTTAGGTAGTGTTCTAATTTCATTCTTTTACATGTAGCTGTGCAGTTTTCCCAACAGCACTTATTGAAGAGGCTGTCTTTTCTCCATTGTATGTCCTTGCCTCCTTTCTCATAACTTAGGTGCCCATATGTGTGTGGGCTTATCTCTGGGCATTCTATCCTGTATCATTGATCTATATTCCTGTTTCTGTGCCAGTACCATTCTGTCTTGATTACTGTAGCTTTGTGATATAGTTTGAAGTTGGGGAGCCTGATTCCTCTAACTCCGTTTTTCTTTCTCAAGATTGCTTTGGCTATTCGGGGTCTTTTGTGTTTCCATACGAATTGTAAGATTTTTTGTTCTAATTCTGTGAAGAATGCCATTGGTAGTCTGATAGGGACTGCATTGAATCTGTAGATTGCTTTGGGTAGTGTAGTCATTTTCACAATATTGATTCTTCCAATCCAAGAACGTGGTATATTTCTCCATCTGTTTATGTCATCTTTGATTTCTTTCATCAGTGTTCTACAGTTTTCTGAGTACAAGTCTTTCACCTCCTTAGGCAGGTTTATTCCTAGGTATTTTATTCTTTTTGTTGCAACAGTAAATGGGAGTGTTTCCTTAATTTCTCTTTCTGATTTTTCATTGTTGGTGTATAGGAATGCCATGGATTTCTATGCATTAATTTTGTATCCTGTAACCTTACCAAACTCACTGATTAGTTCTACTAGTTTTCTAGTGGCATCTTTAGGATTTTCTATATATAGTATCATGTCATCTGCAGATAGTGACAGTTGTACTTCTTCATTTCCAATTTGTATTCCTTTTATTTCTTTTTCTTCTATGATTGCTCTGGCTAGGACTTCCAAAACTATGTTGAATAAGAGTGGCAAGAGTGGACATCCTTGTCTTTTTCCTGATCCTAGTAGAAATGCTTTCAGTTTTTCACCATGGAGTATGATGCTCACTGTGGGTTTGTCATATATGGCCTTTATTATGTTGAGGTAGGTTCCCTCTATGCCCATTTTCTGGAGAGTTTTTATCATAAATCGGTGTTGAATTTTGTCAAAAGCTTTTTCTGCATCTATTGAGGTGATCATATGGTTTTTATTCCCTAATTTGTTAATATGGTGTATCACATTGAATGATTTGCCTATTTTGAAGAATCCTTGCATCCCTGGGATAAATCCCACTTGATCATGATGTATGATCCTTTTAATGTGCTGTTGGATTTTGTTTGCTAGTATTTTGTTGAGGATTTTTGCATATGTGTTCATCAGTGATACTGGTCTATGATTTTCCTTTTTTGTGATATCTTTTTTCTGGTTTTGGTATCAGGGTGATGGTGGCTTCGTAGAATGAGTTTGGGAGTGTTCCTTCCTCTGCAATTTTTTGGAAGAGTTTGAGAAGGATAGGTGTTAGCTCTTCTCTAAATGTTTGATAGAATTCACCTGTGAAGCCATCTGGACCTGGACTTTTGTTTGTTGGAAGATTTTTAATTATGGTTTCAATTTCATTACTTGTGATAGGTCTGTTTATCCTTCTAATTCTTCCTGGTTCAGTTTTGGAGAATTGTACCTTTCCAGGAATTTGTCCACTTCTTCGTGGTTGTCCATTTTATTGGCATATAGTTGTTTGTAATAGTCTCTTATAGTCCTTTGTATTTCTGCAGTGTCAGTTGTGATTTCTCCATTTTCATTTCAAATTTTATTGACTTACGTCCTCTCCCTTTTTTTCTTGGTGAATCTGGCTAAGGGTTTATCAATTTTGTTTATCTTCTCAAAGAACGAGCTTTTAGTTTTATTGATCTTTGCTATTGTTTTCTTTGTTTCTATTTCATTTATTTCTGCTCTGATCTTTATGATTTCTTTCCTTCTACGGAATTTGGGTTTTCTTTGTTCTTCTTTCTCTAGTTGTTTTAAGTGTAGGGTTAGATTGTTTATTTGAGGTTTTTCTTGTTTCTTGAGGTGAGATTGAATTGCTATAACCTTTCCTCTTAGAACTGCTTTTGCTGCGTCCCATAGGTTTTGGGTTGTCATGTTTCGTTGTCATTTGTTTCTATGTATTTTTTTGATTTCTTCAGTGATCTCTTGGTTATTTAGTAGCACACTGTTTAGTATCCATGTGTTTGTATTTTTTACAGTTTTTTTCCTGTAATTGATTTCCAATCTCATACCATTGTGGTCAGAAAAGATGCTTGATATGATTTCAACTTTCTTAAATTTACTGAGGCTTGATTTGTGACCCAAGATGTGATCTATCCTGGAGAATGTTCCATGCGCACTTGAGAAGAAAGTGTATTCTGCCACTCTGGGTGGAATGTTCTATAAATATCAATTAGATCTATCTGGTCAGTTGTGTCATTTAAAGCTTGTGTTTCCTTATTTATTTTCTGTTTGGATGATCTGTCCATTGGTGTAAGTGGGATATTAAAGTCCCCTACTCTTATTGTGTTACTGTCGATTTCTCCTTTCGTGGTTGTTAGCATTTGCCTTATGTATTGTGGTGCTCCTATGTTGGGTGCATAAACATTTATAATTGTTATATCTTCTTGGATTGATCCTTTGATCATTATGTAGTGTCCCTCCTTATCTCTTGTGACAGTCTTTATTTTAAAGTCTATTTTATCTGATACAAGTATTGCTACTCCAGCTTTCTCTTGATTTCCATTTGCATGAAATATCTTTTTCCATCCCTTCACTTTCAGTCTGTATGTGTCCCTAGGTCTGAAGTGGGTCTCTTGTAGACAGCATACATATGGGTCTTGTTTTTGTATCCATTCAGCCAGTCTGTGACTTTTGGTTGGGGCATTTACGTTCAGGGTTATTATCGATATGTATGTTCCTATTACCATTTTCTTAATTGTTTTGGGTTTGTTTTTGTGGGCCTTTTTCTTCTCTGTGTTTCCCGCTTAGAAGAGTTTCTTTAGCATTTGTTGTAAAGTTGGTTTGGTGGTGCTGAATTCTCTTAGCTTTTGTTTGTCTGAAAAGCTTTTGACTTCTCCATTGAATCTGAATGAGATCCTTGCTGGGTAGAGTAATCTTGGTTATAGGTTTTGCTCTTTCATCACTTTAAGTATATCCTGCCACTCCCTCTGGCCTGCAGAATTTCCACTGAAAAGTCAGCTGACAACCTTATGGGGATTCCTTTGTATGTTATTTTTTGTTTTTCCGTTGCTGCTTTTAATATTTTTTCTTTGAATTTAATTTTTATTAGTTTGATTGATATGTGTCTTGGTGTGTTTTTCCTAGGGTTTATCCTGTATGGGACTCTCCATGCTTCCTGGACTTGGGTGACTATTTTCTTTCCCATGTTAGGGAAGTTTTTGACTATAATCTCTTCAAATATTTTCTCAGACCCTTTCTTTTTCTCTCCTTCCTCTGGGACCCCTATAATTTGAATGTTGGTATGTTTGGTGTTGTCCCAGAGGCCTCTGAGATTGTCTTCAATTCTTTTCATTCTTTTTTCTTTATTCTGCTCCTTGGCAGTTATTTCGACCATTTGTCTTGCAGCTCACTTATTTATTCTTCTGCCTCCGTTATTCTGTTATTGATTCCTTCTAGTGTATTTTTCATTTCAGTTACTGTGTTTTCATCTCTGTTCTTTAGTTCTTCTAGATCTTTGTTAAACATTTCTTGTATTTGCTCAATCCATGCTTCCATTCTATTTCCAAGATTCTGGGTCATCTTAACTATCATTACTCTGAATTCTGTTTCAGGTAGATTGCCTATTTCCTCTTCATTTATTTGGTCTTGTAGGGTTTTACCTTGCTCTGTCATCTATGACATTTTTTTTTTGCCATCTCATTTTTTTTTTTAATGTGTGCGATTGTGTTCCTGTTTTACTGGTCTTTTGGCCTGAGGCTTCCAACACTGGAGTTTGTAGGTTATTGGGTTGAGCTGAGTCTTGGTGCTGAGATGAGGAACTCTGTGAGACCTCACTCCGATGAATATTCCCTGGGGTCTGAGGTTCTCTGTTAGTCCAGTGGTTCAGACTTGGAGCTCCCACTGCAGGAGCTCTCCCCAACCCCAGGGTCACAAATCAAGATCCTGCAAGCCACGTGGGGTGGCAAAAAACAAAAAAAGAGAGAAAAATAACAAAATAAAAAATAAAATCAGTCTAGGAAACTAACATATGTTAGAAAGAATGTAAAAATAAAAATATAGATGAATCAACAACCAGAAGGTACATCAGTACCACAATAGTAAAAAAAAGAGGAGGGAAAGGAAAACAAAGGGGGGGGGATGGAAAGACCTTGGCTGTGGAGGGTGGGGCCTAAGTAAGGGTGAGGTTTGGGTGGTGGGTGGGGCCAATGCTCAGGACCCACAGGGCTGGAAAAGGCCCTGGGGGCTGTGGGCGGTGGGGCTTAGGCTCAAGGAACAGAAGGGGCCCAGGCGTGCCCCCCACCCCAGTCTCAGAGGGTGGGAGACCTCACCTGGGAGCCTAGCAGTCTTCCTGGGCTCGAGTGGGTGGGGCAAATGCCCTCCTCTCCTCTGCTGCTCCTCCGGTCTGGGTTCTGGGAGGGCCCCTCCCGCCTGACTCTCCTGATCTCCCTGGCCTCCCTCCTATGCCCCCAAGGACCCACATGGCCTGGAGGGCGGTTTGGAGGGCGGGGGATCGGCCTGGAAGCTCAGCAGACTCCCAGTGCCTGAGTGTGCAGGGCAATTGCCCTCCGCTTCTCTCCCACTCCTCCCGGAGGGCGTCTCCTGCCTGCCTCTCCTGTTCTCCCGTCGGCCTCCTTCCTATGCCCCCAAGGACCCACGTGACCTGGAAAGGGCAGGGGATTAGACTGGGAGCTCAGCAGGCTCCCTGTGCCCGAGTCCAGATACAAGTTTTGAACTATTAACTTTATAGCTGAGATTGGAACTTAAGATTCAAGTTCTCATCTCAGTAAATCATAGCCCTGTCTCTTCAGTTGTGGTCACTCTTGATTTAAAGAAAATTAAAAAGAAGACACTGAAACTAATACTATTTAATTGTTCTGGAAATTCTGGTTAAATGCAATAAGCACAAACCTACTTTTATATATTACTTTCTCAGCTGAAGTATAGCCAATTAAAATTACCTTCTCATCCATATCGTGACCTTACCAAAGAACTAATGGAAAACTGAAGTTTTGGAAAAATGATTAGCTCTTTCTGTGTGGCAAAAACAACTATGCCTGTGCATGTGTGTGTATGAGAGTGTGTGTGCATAAATATAACTGGCAAGTAAATTTTAAAATATTTTTGTGTATTTTTTGAAAAGATGCTTTTATTTTTTTTTCAGACACGAAAGACATAGTTTTGAGATGAGAAAGTTCTGTAAATGTTTTTATTGATTTCCCTAAGGAAAATTTTCCTCTCAGAAACTTTCTTCATTCTTCCCACAAGTTTATAACATCTCCCTTCTTTGTTACGTCAGCACAGTAATCTTTGACACAGTGGCACTCTTTTTCCAGGCCTGGGGTCAGGGTTCATAGGCATCCAGGCCCAGTTTTGGAACAGTCTGTGAGCTGGGACAGTTTGTTCTTTGTCCTAGGCTAAGAAACTAAGAATAACCTAGTGGGAAAGAGGCATGGTTAGAATACTTTAAGGATAGAGAACCCGCCTAATAATTGTGACTCATCATTTTCAAGTCTGTTTTTCATAAGTCAAAGGGTGACACTGGTATGTAAAACATAAACATATGTCCCCAAATTTACACATGTACTTGTTTCCTTAAACTAATAAAATTTTGCATTTACTTATGTAATGTTCCTTTTAAAGATAGCTCAGAAGTATAGTTTGACATTAACTATAGTCCTTTTTATAAAACAAATATTTTCTTGATAGCTTTCTTTCTTGAGCACTTCTTTGAAGAACATTTCTACTGAACGAATATTGGGGCTTCTCAACAGTCTTTTTAGAACCAAATAGACATGCTTCTTTACTGGTAACCAGGTCTCTTTCAAAATATACCTTTTGTGGTACTTGCGTTCTCTGCTTATGGCCTAGACTTCTGATAAGAGTAAAATGGAAGGAGCTGTAAATTGAATACTCACCCATAAAAATGTTACCCAATAGCTATGAACAAGGGAAAAAAGTCAACAGGCCTATTTTTAAAATGTCACAAGTAGCGAGAACCCGGCTCCTTTTCTCAAGTGTTTACTGCGTTTATTCAAACTAGCTGCTTGGAGCCCTGTGTCATATAAGCTATTCAGTTTGACTTGTAAGATTCAAAAAGGTTCTCTTCATCACTTTTGAAGATATCAATGCTTCAGTTGTTTTGCATGTCTTCCATTTCCTTTGAAATGTTAGTCCTTTTATATGAGTTTAATCTTCTGTAATCAGAAGTGTTGTTTTAGAAAGAGGTGTAAAGTTAGTCTGGTGTGTTGTTATGTGCTAGAACATTGCCAATGGAAACCAAAACCAGGAACACATTAGAAGAGGTTTTTATATTCCCTGGAAAGAGGTTATGCTGTGGACTGGAAATGATCCCACAGTGGCTAAGTCAACAGATAAGGAGATAACTATTTTAGTGTGGTTATACTTTTTCTCTTGTATTTCTTTGAGATGTACTCCTATGTTGTATGGCAGTGTGACTACATTGTACTGATTTAAAAGAGTTAACTAATGAAATGCATGTCCTGTATTACTTAAATATAACAATCAATTACATTCCCTCTTACTCTCTTTAGCCCCCTCATCCTCCCTCCTTTCCTCCCTTCCCTTCTCTTGTTTCTCTTTCTTTTGACTTCTTTCTTTTTCAAAAGGTTTCCTGAGTACTTGAGGCATTAAAAAAAATTAGGCTGAAATCACACTATTTGATTATTTCACACTTTCATTTATTTCCCAGGGGCACCAAACACTTTCTAAAAATACTTTCCCTGAAAAAAACAATCAGAACAATGGTCACAAAAGCTTCCTTAGTGTCCAGGTCACTGTCACTTGCCAAGTTAGTTAATTGGATTACTATATCAGTTCTTTGCACGTAATTCTTGAAGGTGATATACAAATAATGTATCTGTGTGTGTGTGTGTGTGTGTGTGTGTGTGTGTGTGTGTCTGACTCACATTTTAAATGCATCACTTTATCTGTTATATTGAGAAAAGGATGAAAAGTGAAGAGTGGGGTCATGGAGAGTAGAAGCAGAGACACCTGTAAAAAGGCTGATGGCTCAGACCAGGCTGCTAATAGAAAAAAATGGAGTGAAGTGATTGGGCTGTGTGGTGTATTCTAATGGTAGGACCGACAGGATTTGCCGATGGATTGGATATAATCGAGGGCAAAGGGGAGTCAGGCATACCTACATGGTATTTTGTTGGGGGAACTGGAAAAATAGAATTACCAAGTTGAGAAGTCTAGCATAAAAGTAAGCTTCAGGAAGAAGATGAGTAATTCAGATGTGAACATGTTATGTTTGAGATAGCTAATAGACATCCAATGAATATATCAAATAGGCAGTTGATGTATATTGGTCTAGAGTTCTGAGGACCAGTCTGGACTAGAGAAATAATTTGGGTAGTCATCAGCTTTTAAATGGCATTTAAAGCCAGGAGACCAGGCACAACAATCATTGATGGAGTGAGTGCAGACACAGAAGAGGTCAAGGCCTGTGGCCTGGAGAGTTGGGGAGATGAGATGAGCATCTGAGAAAAGGATGCTGAGGAGAGGCCAGTAAGACAGGAGGAAAATCAGAGAGTGTGGTGTCCTGAAGGCCATAAGAAGAAAGTGTTTCAAGGAGGGAGCGCCTTCTTCAAGTGTTGTTGATAGATTAAATGAGGAAACGACTGGGAATCAACCATTGGAGTTTAGCAAAATGGCATGGAGGGATGGGGCCAAAAGCCTTATCGCAGTGAATTCAAGAGGAAATTGGAGAATGGGAATTGGAGTCAGCTGGTATAGACAGCTTCTCATGGAGTTTTGCTAAAAGGAGAGCAGAGAAATGGGCAGTAGCTGGCAGGGGATGTGGGGTTATTTAAACATGAGAGAAATAAAATAATAGCATGCTTGTAAGCGGATGAAATGATTCAGTAAAAGAGGAAAATTGATAACATGGGAGAAGCAGGGGGGAAGTTACTGTCAAAGTATGCAAACAGACAGAGGACACGGAGTCTAGTGCACATGTAGAGGGGCTGGCCTGAGGAGAGTGGAAACAGTTCATCTATAATGTAATAGAAGGAAGGCTGGCAGAGTGTACGGGGAAAGTGCTGGTGGTAAGGAGAGCTGCTGGGGGAACTTCGGGAGGTTTTCTTTTAGCTTCTTTATTTTACTCAGAAATTATGCAAGTGAAATCATCAGCTCAGGGAGAGGACTGAGGACTGGGAACTGGAGATTTGCAGAAGGAAGAAGATAGGAAATACTTGTCTGACCATGGACAGTTATACGGTCCCAGGCAGGATTTCTCAACCTGTGGACATTTGGGGCTAGGTAATTCTCTGATGTAGCAACGTGACCTGTGTGCATTGCAGAATGTTTTGTCCATCCCGGGCCTCTACCCACTGCATGACTGTAGCTTCCTTCCCCCTTGCCCCCTGTTTGTGACATCCCAAAGTATCTCTAGCCATTGCCAGATGTGCCCTGTGGTTAAAATTTCCCCCAGTTGAAAGCCACTGGCCTCAGGAAATGTAGTATGAATGTCACAGACCATTAACAGCCCAATGGAGGTTCGTGATCGTGCATTTAACATGAGCTCACTCAGCATTGTTGTGTTCTATTTGGCGTGCAGGTTCAGCACAGAATAAACAGAAAGTGAGATTTAACAAGTGTGGGGGGGCTTGCCAGATGAACGCAATGAAGAAAGAAGAGACAGGGAGTGATGTTAATAATTGATCACAGAGTTTATACTTGGTGAGGATGAAAGGAAAGATGGCAGGAATACTAGATCGTAAGTCCTGTTGGGGTCAAAGGATTCTTGGCATTGGGGTTCTAGAGAGAGCAACAACTGTTAGGGCTTTCAAAACTAACCTCCTCTGTGTTGGTATCTAGGAAGGAAATCTCAGATGGAGGAAGTGCAGGATGAACTCGTCCACAGACTGACCATTGGTCGGAGCGCCGCCCAGAAGAAGTTCCACGTGCCACGGCAGAATGTACCAGTTGTCAATATCACTTATGACTCCACCCCAGAGGATGTGAAGACATGGTTGCAGTCAAAGGGCTTCAACCCTGTGTAAGTCTCTCTGGGGATACTTTACAGTTCTGTGTGTATAACATGCAGCGTTTTCAATTTGATCACTATGATGTCACAAGTGACTCTTAGAAAATGTGAGAACCCGAACTGCACCTGTTCCCATGCTCAGGAAATGACTCTAGCCATTTTTAGCGAAAAAAAAAAAAAATTGGAGGAAGGAGAAGTAACTATCATTTGATGGTACCCCATTTTCTAGATGGTGGTGTCTGTTCATCATTGGTCCCTCGAGCAGTCTCTTGGTAGCTTTGAGGCTGGTGGCTGTCTTTCTGCCTCAGAGGGTCACACAGGATAGGTCTGTAGTCTTACCTAGACTCCCCAGACCACAGAGGACATACAGCAGAACGTTTCCTCCTGCTGCAGCATCGAGATCCCAGGCAAATAAAAAATAGGTGACGTTACTTATTGTAGGTTACAATCTAATAGAGCTTTCCTTTAGGAAAGCCACAGTGAAGTTTCTATTTGTCTATACTTAAAAACTTGTAAACATTTTCTCATGTATTTGGTAAACATATTTGAATATATGTATTTGAACTATTTGACTAATACATATTCAAGAGCACTTGACACATTATAAACTCACCCAGTGTGACTGAAAACATGAGGTACATTGGTTAGTCAGTTGCTTGGCTACTAGAAAGTTACCCATTCCTTCTACGAAACACCAAATTTCAAGAAATTGGTAATACACAGTAAAGATAATAAACCCAGTTGACTCTTTTTTGACACTTCATGATCAGTGATCTTATATAGCCTCAGGGTCGTCATCATGACCGTCCCCTGTCATTGCCCTAAGCACTCTAGTACCATTTATGAGTTCTAGTGTATGGGACACCTAGAGAACAGAGGTTGTAGCAGGACCAGAAATCTTTCTTTTGTTTTATCCAGACAGTATTTTATTTATTTATTTATTTATTTGTTTGTTTGTTTTAATTTTTTTTTTTTTTTTTGCGGTACACGGGCCCCTCACTGTTGTGGCCTCTCCCGTTGCGGAGCACAGGCTCCGGACGCGCAGGCTCAGCAGCCATGGCTCACGGGCTTAGCCGCTCCACGGCATGTGGGATCCTCCCGGACCGGGGCACGAACCCGTGTCCCCTGCATCGGCAGATGGACTCTCAACCACTGCGCCACCAGGGAAGCCCTATTTTTAATTAGTTTTTACTGAAGTATAGTTGATTTACAATGTTGTGCTAATTTCTGCTGTACAGCAAAGTAGCTCACTTATACACCTGTATGCATTCTTTTTTATATTCTTTTCCATTATGGTTCAGCCCAGGATATTGTCTGTAGTTCCCTGTGCTATACAGTAGGGCCTTGTTGTTTATCCGTCCTCTATATAATAGTTTGCATCTGCTAACCCCAAACTCCCAATCCATCCCTCCCCCTTGGCAACCACAAATCCAGACAGTATTTTTAATGCTCTATTTCCCTCTTTTCCTCCTTTTGTTTTTTCAGAACTGTCAATAGTCTTGGAGTATTAAATGGTGCACAACTTTTCTCTCTCAATAAAGATGAACTGAGAACCGTCTGCCCTGAAGGGGCCAGAGTCTTTAGCCAAATTACTGTACAGAAAGCTGCATTAGAGGTACGACTTCTCAACCTAAGGTGGTGTTTTTCTGCATTAGTCAAGAGTATGGACTGCAATTTGAAAGCTCTGGAAACAGTATTTATGTCCATATAGGTCGCTCTCTTTGCCTTTCATGCAGAGCTGAATTCAACTCGGTTCAGCTTTAGTAATCTGTCACTGGAGACCATCAGCGAGCATTTTCAGGGAGATCAGTTTGTTATAAGTGCTCCTATAACATGAAGCTTGAGCTCCATATACTTTTGGATATCTAGTGAAAAGCCTAATGTTCTCATTTTACGTGCACGACCTCTGTAGGAATTTTATTTACTCATTTACTTCGGGTGAGTAAGTGACTTAAGAGGCCAGAACCCTTTTACCTGTCCTTAATGTTTAGTTTGGAGACTCTAGCAGGTTAGAGGTTGTCAAGTCTTAAAACCGTGGCTGTGTGCCTTAGGCCTGCTTATACATATAAATAATCAGAGGGAAAATATTAGGTAGGGATCATTGCAAACAGCGGGCCCTGAAGCGTCATTCTTTAGTTATAGCTGTTTCTATGGAAGAAAAAGAGTAAATGTTTTCTAGATTGGCTGTTCTTAAGGTTTCAATATCCTACTCTACTTAACGTGGGCTGTGTAAGGGTAGTAGTTTCTAACTGTTACATCTCACAGCTCTCAATAGCTTTCATGAAAATTAAACTTAGACTCCAATGAAAGGGTATAGGCTTTGGCGTGAAATCAATACGTAATTATCTCTAGCAGGTTTATTGTATAAATTCAACAGTTAAATAACTCAGTAAAATAGCTTCGTGCATACAACCCTGTAACCATTCTCACTCAGGAGAAATTATATTTCCCTTGGAAATTTTTCCTGCGACATTCATCTTGGTTGATTCTATATTAGACTTTTTGTATATTGAATGTGAGTCGGGATTATATCTTTTCTGAGGCAGTTTTGTTACCATTATACCTTCTAATTTTGTTGAGAATGTATAAATTCCTCCTTAAGGATTATGATAGAAAGTTCCATATTCCTAACCTTTCTGAATTCCTTCAGTCCAGACTCCCTATCACTGTCATTTCCCCTGACTTCCCATGTGCTCCTGGCCTCTAGCTCCTGTTCCTCTGGATGTGAATTAAGGCAGAGACTTCCTACCTGAGGTTCTTTGTCTTCCCCAGGCACCTTCCCATCATGCCCTTCTCTTGCATCTAGTTCATGGTTCATATTACTCACCTGTGTTGCCAGAGATTTCTGTAGATGAGAGAGGAATAAGGAGGGTGCATAGGGACTGTAGGCCAGGTTTGGAAAGGACAAAAGCCAACAAGATGTCAGAAGGTCAGAACCCTTTGGTATGAGGAAACTTGGTGTCTTCCGAGCCCAGTCTCTGGGCCTGATTTAGAATCCCCTAAGGTAGATAGATGAGTATCTTACTTGACCTAAAGAGCATTCTTTGATAATTTACCATCTTTTTGTGCTTCTTGTACAATCTCTTCTTTCCCCCAGGGAATCTAGAGCATTCCACATGCATTACTGATTTATCGTTAACAGGTTCAAGTGAAAGGCATGGTGAATGAATTGCCTTAAGACAGTATAAGTGAAAATGTGATGTTAGTAAAGTCCAGCATCATCACTTATATGAAGGGCGGCCTTCAGTTTTCCCCTTAGAGACATGAGAAGAAAAACACAAAGAACTTCTAGCCTAAGCCGTTTCATGACATGATTTGCAGCCTCACAAACCAGTAACCGTCTCGTCCGAACCGTGTTTGTTTTTCAGGATAACAACGGCAGCTCTGAGTTGCAAGAAATCATGCGAAGACGACAGGAAAAAATCAGTGCTGCTGCTAGCGATTCAGGAGTGGAATCTTTTGATGAGGGAAGCAGTCACTAATTAGTTTTTAAACTCCATTATTCTTGGCATTATTCCAACGTGCTTTGTTTTAAGAAGCCATGAAGGGAATGTCAGATTCTCATTTCTTGGTGTACAGAATTTACCGCCATAAAGAAACAACGCAAACATAAGTAAGCAGACGACTTGCTCCTGGGCCCGTTATTTTTATTAAAATGAAAACATTTTAAACAGAATTTCTCACCTTGGGAATATTTTGCCTACTTTACCAAGGTGAGGTTTCCTTTATTGGATTAATTATTTCATCCCCATCTCAATGCCTAAGCAGACTTTTTTTTTTTTTTGACAGTGGTGAGTTTATTTATTGCAACAAAACAGAGATATTGCCCATGATTCAAAATCTAAACAGTTTCAGTTTTGCCTGTGACTATGGTAGGTATCATCCAGGGTGTAGCTTAGTTTAGGCTAGCCTCTGCTTACTTAGGTCTCTTCTTCAACATACTCAGTAATAGAATGTTTAGATTTATTTAAAGTTCTTAATGCCAACAGTTTTTAAAAAAGATTAAAACATTGAATGAACTGTAAAATGCAACAAGGCCTTGGACATACAAATAGAAACCTTTGGAGCATTCCCGAGACGTTTTATCTGTCGTGGCTCTGTTGATCACAATTCCTTGTATAGCTTGTATTTTGATTCCGTTTATATTCTTCTTCTTATCTATACTGTGTTCTTATATATGAGAAAGCACAAGTGTAAAAGAGGTCACATACATTCAAACTCTGTCACAGGAAATAGCCTGCATTGGTGTGTGTTACAGTATTCTGCTAAATGAAGGCCTCAGTCCTGAATATTGATATAAGTAGTTAAGAGCAAATTGGGGCCATTTTATGAGTTTATCTGTGTCAAGTTTTTCCGGTAATAAGAAATAATATACACATATTTTAATCCTGTGAAAGATTCTAGGTAGAGAAAAGAAAGAGACTTAACCTTCAACAAATGTTATTTTTGAAAACATGATTTTTGTCATTAAATGTTATATTATTTCACATATATAAAACAGATGTTATGTAAGAATGTTGTATATTTTAACATAAATCCATTTAGAGAGATTATCTAGATTCATTAATTTTCATAGTGCCTTTTTCACATGAGTCAGCTGGAAAGTCTGCAATAAACAGTATTTGCCATACATTAATAAATGGCTTCTGTCTCGTTGGCAAAAGGGACCTTTGGCGTGTAGAGTGGGGATCAGGGTTGCATGGAATGGGAAAAACAGAGGCCCACGCTCTTCCTTTTTTTTTTTTTTAACTGATTCCCAATGGAGTTCTGAGTGGGTAGAAACTTTTCTAGAATACTTTCTTCAGTTGTTTCTCTTCTTTCCACCTCTCTTATTTCATCATCTTTTCTTTTACCATCTAGTAAAAACAAACTTACACACCATTTGTGATTACAAGTGCTTCCACATAAACACTTTGTTAGAGATCTACAATAATCTGTGAGTTGTATTTTATAGATGAGGAGGCTTAGCTTCCTAAAGGCTAACTTTCCCCAAATCATGAGGGATATGAGAATCTCTTGTCTTCCATTTCTCAGTCTGTCCGTAACGTTGTCCCTTGGACAAAGTGAGGCAAACATGAGAATAATAATTATTGTAGATCCTTCCCATTTCATAAGCACTGATGCACATTTATAACTTAGCCCTTATTGAAAATCTCTGAAAATGTAGGTATAAGACAAAAGAAATTGGCATGGAAAAGTGAAAATAACCTGTGTGTAATATAGCATATCTGACATGAAAAGAATTGATATCATTTATAGGTATGTCTTTATGCTATAAAATTCCAAAGGAAAATATCACCAAGGTAGTAATTGCAGGAAGTAGTTACCTCCCTCTGGGATGTGGAGACCAAGAGAAGACTTGGATTAATGGGATTTAAAAGCTTGAGGGAGAGTTTGTATCCCAACATCTGAGGAGTTAGGCCACTGGGATGAGAAGTTTGGAGGAAAGACGCCACAACTGGTAAACCTCGGAGAAGGGGGCACAGCCTAACGGGCGCTGTTGCCTCAGGAATTCAGAAAAGAATTCAGCGGAAGAAATAGTTCAGCAAATCCATGGAGCTGGGACTCAGACCTCAGAGGAGAGCAGCCCAGGCAGCTGGTACTGGAATTTCTGAGAGGGAACAAGGAGGCTGCTACTGGGATTGCGGGGTCACTGGAACCTGCAGGCAATCAATCACTACTTATAGAGTGAAGAACTATTATTAGGGTGATGTTGATAGAAACAGGAAATAAAACAGAAAAAAAGCAAGTCCCTTGTTTCCCCTCTAGCTTCCTGTGTCCCTGTAGCACACTTTTTGGACAGAATCTATTGGTCACCCACCTGGCAAAGCCCCAGATCACAAAGATGGGAATAAAGGGGTAGAGTGGAAACAGAGAGAACAGCTCAAGAACCAACGTGTTTCAACTCCGGCTACTTAGCTTATATGTGCACTCCTCTGTACATCTTTGAAATTCTATAAAATGATTTTTAAAAATGTTTATACTTTTGCCCAAAAAGATGCAATCATCCTTCTCTGTTGTTTAAACAGTATTTAACATAAGGAATTGGTTAAACAGGCAGAAAGGAAACACTGCGATACCACAGAGGTAGTAATAATGGGAAAGCAACCCCCATCCCTTGGGCTAGGGCTGCACAGGGAAGGGGTTGGGTTTATCAGCAGTTAGAAGCCTGAAGAAGGAAGGACCCTGGGAGCTTGGGCACAGACCACCGAAGAAGAGGCACTGTCTGGTGTTGGTGCTGATGCCTCAAAACCACAGAGGAGAGATCCCCTGTAGAGCTGGGACAGAGACTTGAAGAGAGAGAAGGTTCTGGGCAGTTTACCTCTGAGGGGGTGCAGTGATGGGGTTCTGAAAACTTAGGGGAAAAATCTAGAAATTAGAGTTCCCTACTGCTGCTGGAATCAGTTACCTACTGCTGCTGCAAGAGTGGAGCTCTCATCACTGGCATTAAGCCATTTGCTTATGGCCTTTGTGTAGTTTACTGCCTGTTTCTTGATGTTCATTGAGCTTTTGGAAACTGGGGGATTATCGTTTTTACTAAATTTGGTAAAGTTTCAGTCATTACTTTTTTTTTTTTTCTGTCCTTCCTGCCTTCTCTCCTTGGGAGACTCCAATTTCATGTGTGCTAGGCCATTTGAAGTTTTCCCAAGGTCACTGGTGCTCTGTTAATTTTTTACCCAGTTTTTTTTCTTCTCTTAATTTTTTACCCAGTTTTTTTCCCTCTGTGTTTCATTTTGGGTAATTTCTATTTCTGTCTTCAAGTTCACTAGTCTTTTCTTCTGCAATTTCTATTCTTTTAATCTCTTCCATTTGTGTTTTTCATCTCATATTAGAGTTTTCATATTTAGAAGTTTTACTTTTTGAAAAAATATCTTCCATGTCTCAACTTGCTCAGTATTTCTTCAATTTTATCAATCATATGGAAGCAGTAAAAATATCTGTCTTAATATTCTTGTTTATTAATTCTATCATCTTCATAAATTCTAGGTTAGTTATGATTGATTTTTTTCTTTATTATGGGTTTTATTTTCTTGCTTCTTTGTATGCTTGATAATTTTAAAAGCTCTGGCTGCTTTCAAGATTCTTTTCTGTGTCTTTCATTTTTAATGTAATTTTTAATTGGTTGCCAGATATTGTGAATTTTACCTTTATTGTGTTAGGTGCTGGATACTTTTGTATACCTTTAAATATTATTGTCGTTTGTTTGGGGGTGCTATTAAATTACTTGGTAAGAGTTTGATCTTGCCTTTAAGCTTTGTTTGGTGAAACCAGAGCAATATTTACATTATAACTAACTTTATCTCACTGTTGTAGCAAAACCCTTCTGGTTCCTCAACCTATTGTTCCATGAATTATGTTTTCCACTGTAGCAGGTGGTAATAAGGACTATTCCTGGTTCTGCATGAGCTCTGAGAACTGTTCCTCTAACGCTTTCAGGTGGTTCTTTCCTCAGGCTTGAGCAGTTTTCTCATAGGCATGCAATGATCCATCCTCAGCTTAGGACTCTATGGGGACCCTGTGCATATCTCCAGAGCTCTCTCTTCATGCAGCTTTCTCCTCTCTATTACTCTGTGCTGTAATTTTAGCTCCCTTGCCCTTGCCACACTTTAAGCTTTGTCTCCTCAACTCAAGGAGTCTGCTGAACTCCACATGGGTTCTCCCTCCCTGCACTGAAGCTTGAAAGCAATCCCTAGGCAGAAAGCTGGAACAGTTGTAGGGTTTTCTGCATTTTTTTCATCTTTCATTGCCCAGTGTTCAATATCTTGAAAACTGTTCACATATGTGTGTGAATACATATGTGTGTGAAGCACATATTATTTCAGGCTGGAGGGTAAATCCAGTCCCTCTGACTCCATCTTGGCTCAAACTTGGAGTCACCTTGCTTTTCAAAGTATATATATATTTTTTACTGTATATAGAAATCTAGGTTACTACTTTTTATTCTAGAGCTTTAAAAATGTCATTCCATTGATTTTTGGCTTATATTGTTCCTGATGATAAGTCAGTCATCATTCTTATTTTTTCCTCTGGCTGCTTTTAAAATTCTTTTCTGTATCTTTCATCTTCAGCAGGTTGATTATAAAATTGATGAAGGTGGTTTTCTTGGTGTTTATTCTATGTGGGGGTCAGTGAGTTTCTGGATTTTTAAGCCAGTGTTTTCCTATTATTAGAAGCGCTTTTTCCTTACAATATTTTTTTCTGCTTTTTTTTTTCTTTTCTTCTCTTCAGACTTCTATTACATGTATGTTAGGTCAGGTAGCTTACTATACCCCAAAGATCCCTGATTCTCTGTTAATATTTTAAAAATCCATCTCTTCCCTATTCTTCAGATTGGAAATTTATGTCAATATGTATTCAGCTTCACCAACTCTTTTTTTTCCCCACTGTGATCTGTCTTCTAGTATGTGTTGAGTCAATCCAGTGAATTTTCTTTTCAGTTATTGTATTTTATCAGTTCTAGTTCTTTTATATAGCTTCCATTTCTCTGCTGAGAATTTCTGTCTGCTCACTCACTAAAAGAATATTTCCCTTTAATTCTTTGAGCAACTTTCCTTCTTTCCCATAACAAAGAAAGGCTGCTTTATAATCCACCTGCTAAACCCAACATTTGGGCCATCTCAGGCTCAGTTTCTATTGATTGCTTTTTTCTCCCCCACTATGGGTCCTATTTTCCTATTTCTTTGCATGTGTAGTAGTTTTTTATTATATATACTTGACATTGTAAATGACATGTTTTAGATATTTTAGAATATGTTATCTTCCTTGGAAGAATGTTTATTCTTATTCCGGCAATCAGCTGTATATTGGCTGATCACTTGGAGCTTGTATAGCTTTGGTTTTATGCTTTGCTAGGATGAATTATGGCAAGTTCAGTGTGTTTTACAAGATCTTCTAACTTGATGGGACTCTATCTACAAACTATCTCTTCTCTGAAAATCTTGTCAGGACTTGATTTCAGGCTTTGCCTGTAGCTATCAAGAGTAGTTTTCAGGGCTTCCCTGGTGGCGCAGTGGTTGAGAGTCCACCTGCCAATGCAGGGGACACGGGTTCGTGCCCCAGTCCAGGAAGATCCCACATGCCGTGGAGCGGCTAGGCCCGTGCAGCGGGAGAGGCCACAACAGTGAGAGGCCCGTGTACCGCAAAAAAAAAAAAAAAAAAAAAAAAAAAACAGTTTTCACAGTGGAGTCCTTACTTCTAAGGCATGCCCTTTTTGGGGGGATGAATTCACAGGATATTTTACATCTCAGCTGGATACCCAAGGAGTTAAACAGCTCTCTTCACTTTTCCTGGGCTGAACCTCTGACGTCTCCCAGCGCAGCGACCTTTCTCAACCTTGCAGTGGCCACTCTGGTAAGCATTGGGTGATGTTGCCTTGTGTGAACTGGGTGGGTTCACTTACAGATTTCTGCAGCCATTCTCTGCACAAATGCTTCCACTCTGGTTCCCCTTTTCAGAATTTCCAGCTGCTTCCAGTGCCCTGAACTCTGATCTATGCCTCCTCAGCTCATCAGGGCTAACTTATTCCTTTTGGATCGTAGTGGCTGCACTGCCTTTGGGGAATTGTCCTCAAATCAAGAGCTAGTAAGTTTCCTTATCCCAGGGATTGTAGGCTTGAACTGCTTGTAAAAGATAACCAGTAGGGCTTCCCTGGTGGCGCAGTGATTGAGAGTCCGCCTGCCGATGCAGGGGACACGGGTTCGTGGCCCGGTCCGGGAAGATCCCACGTGCCGCGGAGGGGCTGGGCCCGTGGGCCATGGCCGCTGAGCCTGCGCGTCCGGAGCCTGTGCTCCGCAATGGGAGAGGCCACAACAGTGAGGGGCCCGCGTACCGCAAAAAAAAAAAAAAAAAAAAAAAAAAAGATAACCAGTAAATTGTATCTCTTTCCCTCCCCTGCCCTTAAGAGGCACTGGGTCATGGGAAGCTAATGTGAGAGATACTCTAATCACTTAAAACTATTCCTTTCCTACTTTTCTCTAAAAAAAAATTATAGGAAAGTGTGAGATTCATTTGTTTTCTAAAATTAAATTTATAGAGGCTGAGTTGCTGCTGTGTGGATATCTCACTAGGCTTGTTCTGCTCTCTTTCTTCTCAGTGCTTACATGGAACTATATCAGAAAGTTGTACAGACCCAATAAAGGGATTTTTGTAAAGACTGGTTGTTTCTGGGTAGGAAAAGACAATATTCGTTCAGTAAACGTTTTGTAAGTGTCTGCTTTAAGAACTGGATGTTCAGAGAGCATCCTAGATGTAGCCTCTGCCATCAGAGAACATACAATCTAAAGAACTGTTTGCTTCTTGCTGTATTTATCCCTGGTGCTAGTCTTATTGGTCTCCTGGGGCAAAATTACACCCTAAAACCACCTAAAATGAGTGCTGACTTCCCAGAGGCTGTGATTTTATACTTGTGACATTTAGTTTTTCCCAGAGGCACGCTTTTAAGTTAGTCTGCTCAGAGATCTTTGTAAGGGTTGTGTCAAGGGCTCCTGGGAATGAATTAGGAGGGGAAGGCAGTTACCATTTTACCACCCTTCTCTTGGAGCTTCTTCTCCTTATTTTAAACAAAACATAACATGCTCAAAAAAGCTGTGGTTGCTCTAGGCAATACCCAGATAAGGGTTCTACTTCCAGCAGTTGTGGGACCCCAACAGGAATTTTAGTATGTACTCCCATCTTCCCCCCCAACCCAACCCATTCTCTTTCCACCATCTTGGTTAGTCAGTTCCTTCTTTTCTGCAGGCCTCCCCAGGACCGACTCCCACACTGCGTCACGGGCTCACACCACGTCACAGCCTCCTTTCCTGGCCTCTTTGTTCCTTTCTGTTTGCATGTTTAGGACAGAGAAGAAGCGGGAGAAGCCAGTGCTCTGAACTCAGTTTTATGAGAAATCCTCCATTTTTTTTGATGGAGAGATACCCAGGTACCAGGAAAAACATATCTTTTAGTACCCAAATGTTCAGGTTTATTACATCACATTTGTGAAAGAAAGGCTATCAAATTAAAAGCTAGTAAAATTCTGATAAGATAAAAGGAATTACTAAGAACCATACTCTTAGATTCTAAACTAAATTGGGATAGGATACATCTATCAGGTGCTCCAAGGGAAGTGAGGCCCAGAATCTAGAGTTCTGTGTCAGTGGGGATATTTTAACAGCTGAGATGCTTCCCGAAGGGCTTTAGGCATATTACATTCAGTTTGGTGCTGGGACCAACTGGGCAATGAACCAGGGCTCCTGCCAGGCCCAGATGGTCCTGGTCCAGGCTGATTGCTTGGGCTCTTTCCTTCCTGACTGTGATTCCAGGCACTTGGCCTAATTCCCACTGCTTTTCTGGGCTGCCCCACCTGCCCTACCTTGAAGAGGTCAGTCTTATCCCTCGAGCGTGGCCATGGAGTAGGAGATAATGTCTCCAGCTTCAATCGTTTCTGTTATCCCCCCAGATGAACACATGATCTCTTTCAGATAATGGAAAATCTGGGAGTAACACACACACACACACACACACAAATGGTGAATAATATCTACAGGTCTTCCAGAGCTTGTCCTATTTTATGGTTTCTTACTCTGAGCTGCTATCATATGCTAAGGGCTTCTTCCCTCCCATCTATTCTTAAAGAAAGGAAAGCAGGAACTGAACTCATATGTGCTGAAAACTTTCACCTATAATCCCCACTTTATAGATGAGGAAATTGAAACTCAGATATAAGTTAAGTAGCTTGTCACACAGTAAGTGGAACGACTGAAATTTGGACTAACTCTGCAACTTCTGTATATGCTGCAAATCATCTTTTCTCTCGGATATCATAGGTCAGTATATAAAATTTTTTTTAAGCAGAAATAGCGTTTTTTAAACTACGAAATTTTATATAGTATCCCACCATATGAAAGCGGTAAAAGCAGTTTCTCTCGTTGAAGCTGCAGAGAGGAGGCCTGGAGCCTCATTTGGAAATCACTGGTCCAGAGCCCACAGAGTCCCTCCTCCATGAAGACCCTCGCTGGTGAACAGGAAGCTGATCATTCCATGGCAACAATTAGACCAGGTTTGCCTTTCGTGGGGACGCTTAGGCTCAGAGATAGTAGGGTGACTTCTCAAGGGCACAGGGCTGCTAGGTGGCAGAGCACTGTGACTCGCAAGTCTATACTGTTGCAATCACGTCACTCTGCTTCCCCAAACCACCAGGCACCGACAGCAAGGAGCTGTCAGCGCAGCCCTGCGGAGGAAGCTCTTCTTATGCCCAGTGGCGAACAAAGCAGCTGGTTCACGGGGGCATTCAGTGGTGTTCACAAGTGGTACCTGCCCAAGTGTACTTACATATTGCAGTTTGTACAAATTGACTTGTTGGTTTCAGAACAAGTAGCCAGCTTTTCAGAAAGAGTGTTAGTGCAACAGACTTGCACAGATTGCTTGCACTATTGCAGATGTTCTCACTGGATGTGAACCAGGCCCTGGCATTGCTTTGCTGGGAAACCCGCTAGTGTGGGTTTCGTGATGCACTTGGTAGCAGAGAACCAAAGTGGAAAGCCAGGTGTGGGCAGTGCAGGGCTCTGATCTAGAGGATCAGCTCCTGTTTGGCACCATAGGCCTACGGCATGAGGGTCCTCCTTGGGTCACAGGCTGCACCTCTTTTATATCCCAAGGTCCGTGACTGTTGGGGGTAAAATGGGAGGGGGTGGTTCAGGTGTCACCCTGGGGAAACTGAGCCAGCCCAGCACAGGCACCGGCTTCAGATGCTCTTATCAAATGTATTCAAGAATCCCAAGATGGCCCTTGGAGATGGTGAGAGGTGTGCTTGTCCTGAAGAGCCATGTAATATACTAAGTTATTCGAGGAATTGTTTTCAGCCCCTCACACATTATCTTCTTCATTTTTTGAAGCCCTGTGAGAAAGCTACCATCACTATGTCCATTTCACAGATGAGGCCACTGAGTCACATTCAGGGGCAGAGTCTCAGTTGAATTTCTCTCCACCCACACAGTCCCTTGTTCTAAACCATTCCATCTGCTGTATGGCTGGGCCCTGTGCTGTCCTGCTTCCCAAGTTCATTGGTTAAGGGAGGATGTGATTCGGGTGATTTTGAACATGAAAGAACCCTTCCAAGACGATTTTGTTATTTGTGTTTGTAAAGGCAGCAGTGGTTGCAGTTAACTTTTCCTGTTGAAACAGCCCTGTGGATGTTTTGGCGTTCTCAGAACTGAACAAAATTATGTCGTATCAGCTGGCTTTGAACTCCTTTCCACTGCCCTGGACTCACCATGACACGCAGGCTCAGAATCTCCCCACACACCAAGCCTCGTGGCCTCCTGCACGTTTGAGCTTTCATTGATGTGGAACTACTCCGGGGCCTATTTTTCACTGACACCCAGGACTCAGATTCAGAGTCAGTACCCTCACACGTGGTTCAAAAATCTGAGTGGGTTTCCTGAGTAATGGTCTTGTTACGGGGTTTGGAAAAAAAAAAAAGAGAGAGAGAGAAGGAGAGATCTAACTTGGAGGAAAACCACTTCCGGAGAAGAGTACATGTATTTCCATAGCAAAGTTTATTTATTAAAAGAATCCATCATGATTCTGCGGCCTTTTCCTGAGCCCGTATTTGCCCTGTGGGTTACCCGCTCTCTGTTCTGTCTCATCTTTAACCTGTCTCCTGGGAATTTTATTGGGTAGTCACACACCACTGCCCTGAAAAACTCCCACCGTTACTGAGCTGGAACATGGTCGTAAAGGTTATCCTCGGGCTGCCATATTAGTTAAGGGTACGTCGACTGCCTTAGCCGACGATGCTAGCATCTCATGACGACGCGATAGAAATGTGTTACTGGATCACATCATGGGCCATTGCAGGCAGGGGTTTCTCCTCCAGGTGGCAACTCAGGGACCCAGCCCCCTTCCGTCTTTCTGGCGCCACCGTCTCTATCTGGAGATGATAGGTAGGTAGAGGAGGGGGGAGGGAGGGAGAGGTAGGGAAGGTTGCTCCTGGCAGATTTTCAGGGCCTAGGGGCCAGGGAGTACAGTCTACCCCTTCTCCCTCCCAGTGAACAGAACTGACTGCATGTGCCTGGGCAATGTAGCCCCAATATGCATGGTTACACTTGCAGTGACAGTAAACCTGCTTGATTCTGCCGAAAAACACATGCACAGGAGCTGTCTGTGGAGGCCTGGGAGTCAACCAAGAAGAAAAGCTTCAGAAGGTAGGTTCGGAGGTTTGGTTACCCCCATGGGCCCCGCTCACTGACGCCGTGGGTGTTTCATGAATGCTCGCTGCCAGGGGTGAGTGTACAGCATTAGTATTCTTTAATGTGGCTCAGCAGTCTTCAATACTTGAACGTGGCTGTATAGTCTTCCTTGACCCTTCCAGAAGGAAATCACCTGTCCTCTTGGTACTGCATTGGCTGCTTTATGTATTTCTATCACATCATCTGTACCACTCTGTTGCCCTTAGTTTCCATTCTAATATCCCTTATTAGAATGTAAACTCCTCTAAGCAGAGACCTTGTCTCATCTATCTTCATAGCCCCAGCCGCTTCCACGGTGCCTGACATGGGATGTTGAGTCAACAAATGATTTTCTTTGAGGGCTAGAAATTTACTGTTTCTCAAATGGAAACTTTTAAAAGTCAACCTCCGTCAAGGCAGCCCTTGTCAGTGCCACACTGCCTGCCCTTTTACCAAAATGGGAAAGTCGAGTTGGACTTCAAGCCTCTATCCATGAGAGGTATAGAGCCATACATCGGTCCAAGAATGTGCGGGGCTTTCCCGGGCTCTGAAGATCACCCCTTTGCTGGTTTCAACCATGGGTAGGAGTGGAGGGAGGGCCCAGGGGCTCCAGGGTGTCTCATCTCATTTACCTGCCTTAATCCTATCAGCCTCACCTCCACCTGCTGTCTGCCTGGAGACATTGGGACTTACCCTTGTGTTCCTAGGGCCCAGGCCAGCTCCTGGTCCATAGCATTTTTGCTCAGTAAGCATTTGGTGAATGAAGTTAGAAACTTCTAATCATTGAGAATCACGCATATAGCAGACAGCTTGGGACCTGGGTGGAAATCAGAAGAACTGGATTTTACTTCTCACTTTGGCTTTGAACACCCGTGATATTTTGATTTGTCCCTAGAGCTCCTAAATATATATTTAGAACTCCTAAAACCCTTGGAATTTCCCAAGTGATAAGAGCAGTAAAGGTGTCTGGGTATTTAGAACAAAACCCTTTCAACCACACCTGAGCTTATGTAAACGAGAAAACTTTTGGAAAGCACCAAAGCATGGGGGCTGGTTGGAGGTTAGAACTTTCAATCCCATCCCCATCCTTAAAGTTAGTAAGTTCCTTAGATGTGTAACCAAGAGAAGAAAGTGCTTTCTGAGGAATGAAGTGATGGGCTGCCCTGGAGGTGACAATTCCGGAAGCTCACTGGAAGTGTTCCGTAGAAAAGGATTAACCATTTGCCAGGGACGGAGAGTCTTTTTGAGTAGGAGAGAAGGCTAGCTTGCTGATTCTCATCGACAAGGGGGGACCATGTCAGGGTCTGTGGTGCCTGATGAGTAACAAAAACTATGAGAACTTGGTGTTTCTATCCTTAAGCCATTGGGAAAAAAGGTGTGTACCACTATTACTGGTGTGACTGCAGAAGGTTGACCACATTTGAGCTATACAAGTGAAAAATGTTGAAAAAGACTTGTCTAATGCTTGCTTAGTCCTTCCAACAACAACCAGACTCTGATTCCATAACATAGTTTTACAAGTTAGCCTATGGTACCATTTGTGTCTCTGGTGCCTGGTGTATTGCAAGTGGTCAAAAAATCTTTCCTTGATTGATTGCTTTATTCACTCAGCGGATTAGATGAACGTATATTTGTTGAATGAATGACTGGATGAACCAGGGACTCGTCCTTGACCCCAAGCTTAGAGCCCCACTTGCCCCAGGTCTTGTGATTATGGCCTTTGTTTTCCACAAGGTCGTAAGGGTTCAGGTGACCCTGCCCCGAACAGTTTGTTCGTGTCCCTCATAATACAACTTCCAGAACTAAACATGATCCTCCATCTTTAACTGAGTGACCCACCAGGATCAGGCCTTGTGATAAGCATCAATTGAAACTGAAAACTCGTGCTGCTGTGGAAGGCCAAGAGTCAGAGAGATCATGGCTCAAGTTTCCTTCAAATGCACCCAAAAGAGGCTTTGAAAACCGAAGGTAGAAGTTTGTGTGTGTTAGGTTTTGTTGCTTTCTAACTCCTTTGGCCAAAGTGGTTGTTCTGTTCAGTCCTGGGCATGGCCTCTGAGCTCTGAGCCTGGGCCAGGCCCCAGGCTAGTGATCAGTGAGCTAGGAAATGCGCCAGCTAATTTGAAGCACATCACATCAGACATTTCCTGAGGTGGAAAGGAAGGCCTCCTTGCTAGAAAGCAGGGAGGATTTTGGCTCCTAGAGATTGGATTCAGTAACTTTACTCCCTTGGCTAACGGCCAATCCCCTAGCAAGTAGCTCTCATAAGGTCTGCAAAAGACTCAGTTCCAAAGTCTCCAGCCCCTGCTTTACACGTTGACACCACAGCCTTCTTGGAGAGATGTATCCCCTTTCCGGGGTCAGGGACAGCTTTTAGAAAAGAGGAGCGATTATAGAATCTGATTAAAGATTTTATAAGAATTGAAAAAAAAAAACCTTACTAATTTTTCTAATTTTAAATTTGGGGGGCAGTGTTGACTTTGTAAATTGTCAACCCCGAATTAGAACACTGTCCCCCCAAAAAGGTTGCCATCCATCCCTTTCCTTCCTTTTCAAGTTAAATAAAGCCATATAATGAATGTATAGGTATGGATGTATTAGTGTTAGATATTAAATGTATAAATTAGAGTCTAGTGGTAGTTTCTCAATTAACTTCAGAAATTGGCTTTTGCAGCCAAGGAATTTGATCTCAGCAGCCCTCAAAGTTAAATATTCTGTTATTCCCAAATCTTCAGCTCTTTCTATGCACCATGCAGGCTACTGTGAATGCCTGTGCTAATGCCTCTATGTTCGGTGCACCGTAGCACTTCACAGATGATTACAAATAACACTGTGATTAAAACACAGAGGCCCTAGCTGCCTCCTGTCTGAATTCTTAGAGTTGAATCCTGGAGTGAAAATTAAGCTGGTTTGAGGGGCCCCTAGGGTACATGAAAGAATAAAATACAAAACACCTTTGTGTGAATTATCAGATCTGATACCCTTTACACCTGTGAAATATGGTGCTTTTAGTAGGTAATTCTACAGTTCATCAACTGAGACTTAGGACAGATACATTTCAAAGTCATCTATTGGGATTGAAACCCAAGTCTTCAGACAGATAGATGCTTTTCCCATCATAAACTGTACACTTCAGGAGCACCAGTGTACCAGTGATGTACAGAGTGACGGCTGTGGAGACCCCTGAAGGAAGGATCTGGTTAAGTGCCTGGTGTGACTTTTCTGTCATCTAAACTCTGAGGCTTCCGTCTAACTCTGGATACTTCATCTTCTCTTTTGGGAAAACTGATCTGGGACTATTTGATTCCTACCTGGAAGGGGTGCTCAAGAAAATCATAAAATATTTACAAAGTGCTTTAAGTTTCAGGGAAGTAAAGTTCCAGTCTGTGAACATGGGAAATGCACCTGCACCAGCAGGTGTCTTATCAGCTCACCCAGCGTTGCTTACTTCACTCCTGACCTGTCCGTGTGCGAAAACCTAAGGAAGTCACACATACACTTGCTACTTTTCCTTAGCCACATGTACTCCTGGGAATGGAGTGGTACATTATTAACATGTCCAAGAAGGGACTTAAAGGGGTGGGAGTGAGAAGAGAAGGTGGCAGCAGGGAGGTGAGAAGGGGAGGAAGAGGTGGGGGCGAGTCAAAGCTGACAACACCCAGGGAGCCCAAGCTGTTAACCTGTGGGGTCTGGACAGCCTCTGCCGTTCCTCCCCCCTCCCCATGAGGAGAACCTGAGACTCCCTGCCTGGCCAGGTCTTGCAAAGAACTGTGCCAGGCTCCGCTGTGGCCAGGCCTTGGTGACAAGAGACAGTGGGGTGCAGAGCTGTTCACTTGGCATCCTTTACCTTTACAAAGGTCACTGATAAAATGTGAAACTGCGTGCATGGCTTCATGGAGATGCACAGGAAAGCGGGGATCCAGGGCGAGGGGCGGATGCACAGAGAGGGGGACACAGCCTCCTGAAACACACACACAGGAAGGCTCAGGACAGCCAACTGCTCCAGCGAAGCAGCAAGCTTGTTTACTTTCAACTCAAAATGTTTTCCTTTGTATATCCATCACCTCTTCATTCTCAGGAAGCGACACAAAGTAACAGGCTTCAGGATGCCATCTGTGTCCATTCTGACAGTGTTCATGTCACAAGACACAATTATGTACTGCAATTATACAAAATGCAAAGAATAGATTGCTGCTAGTTACACAGGTTAAAATGAAACTGACAACCCCAAAGAAAACAAAACAGAAAGTTATCTCTGTCAGAATCCATAGAGGTGCTTGACAATATTACCCCCCCCCAAAATGTAGGCAAATCATTGTCCTAGCATGCTGCAGTTCATTGCCACAACTTCATAAATTCCCAGCTCTTTGGGGGAAGGAAAGTGCGTGTTCACAGCCTATAATTCGCAAAGAAATAGCTTTTACGTGTATGCAGGTCAACAGAAAGAGGAACGCAAACTCTAGGCACCAAGATTGCTCAGACAGCAGTGGAGTCTAAAGAGTGAGACTTCAAAGTCTTCTGAACCAGATCTAGTTTGTTGAAAAGGAACCTGGACAGTGACATTAGTCCAAGAGGGCCAAGGAAGAAACACTGAACCGTTAATAAGAAAAAAACATCAAGAACTAGAACAATTAAGACTTAAATAGTTTTTCTACTCTACTTTGAAGCTGAATTACAGCTCTTCATATTTGGAAAAGATACGCAGTTGATCTGTGGGAAGAACCTTTCTCTCTCCCCCAATCCACCCTCCCCATTCCTGATCCAGTAAGCTTATGTTGGATTATAGATAGCACTGGTTCAATTTCCTTGAAGCAGAATTGCCATGTTTTCATGTGTGGGCATGCCTCTTTTTAACAGTGAGGTATAATTTGACACCAACTATGCCTGATCCTTCTTGGGTTACGAGCTTGATCAATAGTGCGGGCAGAAAACAGTTCAACGTTCTGATAAAATCACACACGTACAAAAATTATTGCACTTAAAAACAACAGCAAAAAACTCAGCCCAACCAGCAAAGGGCCAGCGAAACTCTTCAGAAGTGTTGTGCTTCCTGCCCTTTGCAGAGCGTCTGGACCTTTCTGGTGTCCGGTTGAATTTGGTCCATTATTGAATGTCCAGAAGTGAGAGTCCGAAAGACACTGTAGGCTCTTTAAGGCTAAGTCTTCCCGCTGCTTCTATGAGATAAATTATCTTGGCCACGTACTGCAAAGCAGGGCTCTTTTTAGCAAATGGCTACTAGAGCCCCTCCAAAAAACTCTTGGAAGCAAGGGAGGATGGGTTCACATCATGTCCTGTCCTGTAAATGAGAGACAGAGGAAGACGGTAAGCAGCCTGGGAGAGCAAAGCCCCTCATCAACAGCTCTGTGGCTGGAAGTACAGCGACCGCCTCCTGATTCCATCACTAGCTCTCATTACACTCAACCCCACAGCCCACGTGGACGTGGGCTTATCTGTGCATCTTTCTCTGTGCAAGTCCTCCTTTCTGTGGCTCTGTCTTTCCCTCTACCTGCAAATTTGTCTCTGTCTGTCTTTCCTTATTCTTTATCTTTCCTGCCTCCTTGTGCTTTCTGTCTGTCTTTGTTGATGAATGTAATGGTCTGATGCTAACCCTATCCTGGTACTCACTAGTCCGTATCCTACCATACTTCTTCCTCAAGGCACCCTTGTCCTCTCTCTCCCTGTCAGTGATCCCTCCAACCTTAATATATTCATACACATTCTATGCTCTGTTAACTGAGTTGAGTTAGAAGATTACTTGTTACTTTAGCCAAGATTACTTATACCTCCGAAATCTGATGTCCTAGTTAAAACGTAAGCACAAGGCATTGACTGTGTTACGATTTTTTTTCACGATGCTCTCAAGTCAGTACTCACGTAATAGATGAGATCAAGGCATTTGAAAACTCCGCTAACCTAAGACTATTGTCAATATTGTTTTTCTTCTTTCGGTGTCTACTTTAGCTCATGTCTTCTTTGTAGCCCCTTGTATGGCCCTTGTAGTCAGTAAAATGTTTGCATAAAGTATCTAGGTAAATAGCATTGGATGGTAATATCCTGATATTGCAGGCACAGATCCAATATCAGAATAATTTAAGGTTCAGGGTGGAGGGAATGGAGGGCAAATCTTCATGAGTTGCTGAAGCTCTTGCATGCCACACCCACCAACCTAGGCCCACTGAAGCTCAAAGATCTGCTACGGTGTTTGTCTCTCCCTATGACCACCTCCCTGTGACCACCTCTGTGGGGTCAGAGTCAGCACAGATAGCCACTGCTGCCTTTGTCGTATCCCATCATGCCCTCTCCCATTGTGCTAAGACAGGGTGCCCATGATGGGTTCCTCTCCACTTACTGGTCTGGATTCTGAACTAAGACTTGCTGACATTCTCATAGATGACGTCACTGATGCAGAACTGCTGCTTCTTCTTCATCCACATCAGTTGCACACACTGATGGATAAAAATGTACTGCTCCTGGAGCAAAAGACAAAGACAGGTTTTAGAGCAAGATATCTTTGTGCAAAAATATAATATTTTAATACTATGGCAGTATTAAATGCTATGATGTGATGCCAAGGGAAACATTCTTCATTATTTATGAGACAATTATTTTAACATCTTTATTGGAGTATAATTGCTTTACAATGGTGTGTTAGTTTCTGCTTTATCACAAAGTGAATCAGCTATACACATACATATATCCCCATATCCCCTCCCTCTTGCGTCTCCCTCCGCCCCTCCCTATCCCACCCCTCTAGGTGGACACAAAGCACCGAGCTGATCTCCCTGGGCTATGCGGCTGCTTCCCACTAGCTATCTATTTTACATTTGGTAGTGTATATATGTCCATGCCACTCTCACTTCGTCCCAGCTTACCCTTCCCCCTCCCCGTGTCCTCAAGTCCATTCTCTACTTCCGCGTCTTTATTCCTGTCCTGTCCCTAGGTTCATAGAACCAGTTTTTTTTTTTAAGATTCCATATATATGACACAATTTTATAACTAGAAAATCCAAGAGAATCAACTGTAGAAATAGTTTGATTAATAATAGGGCTTAGACTATCACTACTTAATGCTAAAGGCAATGAATATTCAAACAATAAATCATGGGGCTATTTGAAAAAAAAGTAGCACATCACCTCATAATACACTGAAATAAATTCCAGGAAGTTTAATGAACTAAGCCATAAAAATATAAAGGAAAATATAGGTTAATTTTTCTCTGATTACTTTAAGGAAGGACTTTAAACTTTAAACAATGAAATAAGTTACAAATAAAAATGTCAAACTACTGTATATAAAAAGCAGTAAAAAGAATAAAATAAAGGGCAAACCAGAAACTGAGAGGGAATATTTTCTAGAATTATGACAAATGTTGTTACCTTCATCTTTGTTTAAAATTCATCCACATCAGTAACATGCACACTTAAAGTGACAAATAAAATAAACTGACCACTAGACCAAATATTCCTGGAAAGCAGGGACCGTGTCTTTTTATTCCTAATACCCAGCACTTAGTTTGTGCTTATTAAATGTTTAAGTAAACTGAGAAAATATTAAACCATATGCAAAAAATGGCCAAGTAATAAAAAATTGTAAATTGAAACAATTTTTTTATATATAAAGTAAGCAAACCTAAAGGAAAAAAATAATATTCAGTGATGATTGAGTTTGTTGAAGCAATCATTTTTACCTACAGTTGGTGGAGGTACAATTAATAAAATGCTAATAAATGGCATTGTAGACAGATAAAAGTAAGAAAGGAAAGAATCCAATTTAATGTCCTATAAAAAGGAGAATGTTTTAAGTAAGCAACAGCATATCTAAAATGAAACAGTATGGGACTTCCCTGGTGGCCCAGGGGTTGGGAGTCCGCCTGCCGGTGCAGGGGACACAGGTTCGAGCCCTGGTCCGGGAGGATCCCGCATGCCGCGGAGCAACTGGGCCCGTGTGCCACAACTACTGAGCCTGTGCTCTGGAGCCCACGAGCCACAGCTGCTGGGCCTGCGTGCCGCGGCTACTGAGGCCCACGCGCCTGGAGCCTGTGCTCTGCAGCAGGGGAGGCCGCTGCAGTGAGAAGCCCGTGCACCACAATGAAGACCCAACACAGCCAAAAATAAATAAATAAGATAATTTAAAAATATAAATAAAAGAAAAATAAATAAATAAATAAATAAAATGAAACAGTATTCAGTCTTTAAAATGAGTTATAGAGTTTTAGGCAATTTGGGATGATACAGGTAGCAAAATATTAAGTGAAAAATCAGAATGTAAAATTAGCATATGTGTATAGGGCATATGAGCACAATTGTGTGAACATTATACTTGAATGAAGGCCGAGATGAGGTACGCCAAAATATTGAGAGTAGCTGTCTTTATGCCATGAAGTCAAGGTCATTTCTCCTTTTTTCCTTATTTGCTGGAGTTTCTCTCTAAGTAATACCATTAAGAATAACCTTTAAATAAGAACCAGTTAAGATAACCACAGGATTTCAAGGACCTTTTGTATGACAACTTCATACAAAGGATAAAATTAAATACTTCAAACTTCCCTGGACTCACATGTATTTTTCAACAAAATTTGGGGAAAATATATTCCCTTAAATTGTGACAACATCACATCAGTAACTGAGCTTCCCTTTCTTGTTATGACACATCCCTCCATTGCTTCTGATGTTGAGTCAAGCACAGAGCATCGATAAGGACAGAGACTGCCTGGTTTCTCAACCCATACCTACGCAGTGGCCAAACTTTGTGTCTAAATAAATAAGTAAATAAAGTAGCTAGGCCACAGGAAAAGTAAATAAAAGACTATTTACAGACGCATCTCTGAGAGTTCCTGAGAAATCAGGAGGCTGCAGATAAGGAGAAGCAGCTGCTCAAAGCAAGGCCTGACCTCCAGGGAAAGCCTATTAGAGGAAAATTAAAGAAAACCTTTGATAAAAATAGAAGAGAGCCCAGGAGAGGCGAAGGCCATCCACATGTGGCACTTCACAATTTCAAAGCACTTATCTTGATGATATCGGTTCACCTGATGTATACTTTACAACAAACAACTAATGAACGTTGTCCTTCACGTTTTACAGATGAAGGATGGGAGCTTTTTAAAAATATATTTTTTAATTGTTTAATTATTTATTTATTTATTTATTTTTTTTTGCGGTACGTGGGCCTCTCGCTGTTGAGGCCTCTCCCGTTGCGGAGCACAGGCTCCGGACGCGCAGGCTCAGCGGCCATGGCTCACGGGCCCAGCCGCTCCGCGGCATGTGGAATCCTCCCGGACAGGGGCACGAACCCGTGTCCCCTGCATCGGCAGGCGGACTCTCAACCACTGCGCCACCAGGGAAGCCCTATTATTTAATTTTTTAAAAATTGAAGTATAGTTGATTTACAACGTTGTGTTAGTTTCAGGTGTACAGCAAAGTGATTCAGTTATACATACATCTATGTCTATTTCTTTTTTTAGATCCTTTTCCTTATAGGTTATTACAAAATACTGAGTCTAGTTCCCTCTGCTATTCAGTAGGTCTTTGTTTGTTATTTTATATATAGTAGGGTGTATCTGTTCATCGGAATGGGAGATTCGAGAGGTGAAGTGAGTTGTACAGTGGTCAGGGTTGGTCCCGGGCCTCTTTCAGGGTCTGGCCTGACTACCCTACTCTCTGACTACCCCTTGCTCCTCTTCTGCAGGGGTCCACACGGCGTGCCTGGTCAGCTGAGAAAGGGGAAAAGGGTTCATCAAAATACGGCCCATGCGGCATGTTGCAGGGACCTGAAACATGCATCTGAGGATATGGTCAAATTAATCAGTGACATCTGCTGTTTGTAGAGGGGGTGGGGTACTAGAATCAAGGCAATGGGCCGTCAAGAGGGCATAGGAAAATGAAAAACAAGCATGGGAGGTAACCTGTACACAACACACTGTGGTTTCTGTATATACATCGACTCTGCTGGAGAATCATTCTGGCCTCTTGAAAACCATTAGTGTCAAAGGAGTGCTCTGGGATGATGAAGAAAAATAATTTTTTACTCTGCTCTTTATTATTAGCATCAGTAAACTAGGAGGCAGCAGGACTGGGGCGTGAATGAGCTCAAGGAGGATGTTAAGGAAATCCTAACATTCAAGTTACAGGTTGAACCTCGAAGAGCACAGGAATGAGGAAAAACAGAGGTAAATCATTGGACAAGTGGTTCCAGACACAACTGACAAAACCGACATAAATAAATAACTTGAACCAGAGAGGATCGCTGCAAAATCCTGAGGGAACTCAAGAGTGAACTGGAACAGTTGGGAAAAATAAGTGACCCGTGGTGACCTCTGCCTCTTCTGCTGACTTTGAATTTTCCCACGAGAGTTCAGGGAAGGGATATCGTACTTAAAAAAGACTGTTTCCCTGGAGATGTCAACCTAAAATACTACCATAAACAAAGAAGCAATCAAAATTTGAGGAAAGGAAGTTGTAGAGAAAACCCAACTTTTTCTCAGCTTTACAGAAAGGCACATGGTGGTGGCCCTGGTGTCCTGGGATTACCACACATGAAGAAAAATAATGGCACTGAAAATTGGATACAGGGTCTACCATGTGAAGGTAGACTTTTGAAAAAGGGATTAGGATTCTGTTGTTGGAAAGTTGAAAGCCAACAGGCTGTAATCACAGTCTATAAAATTATAAAAGGTATGCATTAAGTCAGTGGGGGCAGACAGTTCATCAAATCCAAAGTACTTAAAATAAGGAGTGGCCCTTTGAAGCTTGGAGATCAATATACAAAATAGAGAGTTTTAATCACATAGGAGGATATAGATTTATGGAAGTGAAAGCCAAAAATATGGACAGATTCATAACGCAGGTATTTTTTGTTCGTTTTTTTGCGGTACGCAGGCCTCTCACTGTTGTGGCCTCTCCCGTTGCGGAGCACAGGCTCCAGAGGCGCAGGCCCAACAGCCATGGCTCACGGGCCTAGCCACTCCACAGCATGTGGGATCTTCGCGGACCGGGGCAAGAACCCGTGTCCCCTGCATCGGCAGGCGGACTCTCAACCACTGCGCCACCAGGGAAGCCCCATAACACACTATTTAATCACTAGGTAGTTGGGCTTGTCTGGGAAACCAGGACATTTTAAACTTATGATAATAGGATAATGTCTATGTCTCCACAGTGGTAAATTAGAAGGTAGCAGGACTGGAATGTGAGCGATCTCAAGGAAGTGAGCACACTAATAGATGTCTTGCTTCCTGATCATCCCCGAGCCATCTGAATGTGAATGAGTTACTCTTTCCAAAGTGCTATGATCTTGCTAGAGCTCAGAAATAAACAGATTGGAACGTCTGTCCAAGCCTTGGTCAGACAGGATGGGGAGGCAGGAGGAAAAGTAAAAAGGGTGGGAAAGGGGAACCCGGAAGCATTGAGACGGCAGCCCGGACTGTGGACTTTTGCGTTATACTGACATCTAGTGGTGTTTGTTGGGAAAAACATGAGGAAGATTAAGGCAGGTTTTAATCCCTTGGGAACTGAGTCAGAGGTCAGGGCCAGGCTGGGTTCCAGTCCGTAAGTGTTCCTCCCACACACACTCCTCGAGAAAAAGGATTAGTGTTCGCCTGAAGCTAAGAAGTTGCGAGTACGGCTGGGTGACTAGGATTACGAAGAAACTATTGTGCTTAGGGTTGTGAACCCACACGGGTGCACACCCACTGCTGCTCTGAGGCAGCGTGATGCTGTCTGCGGCTGCCACTCCAGCCTGAGCGCATTTTAAGGCTTTGCGGTGGAGAGTACCTGGGAGAAGAGGAGAAAGGGAAGCACGTAACGCTGGTGTATATTTCTGGGGATGCCTCCATGTTGCTACAATGACGATTCCATTCATTTAGCTCAAGGGATTGGCAGTGCTGGTAGATGAGAGGCTGGAAATCCTTAAAACTGTAAGGATTTTATTTCATCACAAAGCACAAAGTCAACCCATATTATCATCAAAAGTGAATTGAGCCATATGAACGGCAAACTAATGACAAACTTATTGAGTCAAATCTAGCATTTTATATAGAAATTAAATCACATCGGTTTTAAAGTCGCCACTTGGTGGCATTTCCCCAGATGGCTGTCACCTTCACCGAACTCTCAGTCTGTTCAAAGAGCTTTTATTCCATTATAGATACACCCGTGTGCTCTGGGTTACTGAAGGGCCTGTAACACCAATAAAAGTGCGGGCACAGTACACCAAATGGATTTCTAGAGACTAATATCTGTTTCTTTTATACCTTGGAGCAGTTTGAATGTGCACAATAAGAAAGTGGGAACGGCAGATGCAAAAAAAAAAAAAATCGAGACCATGGTTTTGACATATGCGATTGAATAATGGGAAGTTTTTCAGTCAAGGGCAAATTTAAAAATACCTGTGATTATGTTCCTACCTCGGTCTGTACCATAGACATCCGGTATGACCGCATTTCTGACACCAGCCCTAGGATGTCCACAAACTCATGATCCCGAATGTGCTGCAAGAGCCTGTCCAGGGCAATGAATGTTCCCGTCCGACCGACTCCAGCACTGGAAAAGAGGTTCCGACAGCACATCACTTAGCGCTTCTACACCGTTGGAAACAAATTGGCGATGAAAAAAGACCAAAACCAAAACCAAAAACACACCAAAACTACATGTAGCATCATTGAAAAAAAAGACTAAACTGACAATATTTCCCGCTTAACTGTTGTTTAAGTGTGTGGCTGTGGTTGATGTGTTTCCTAACGTCACAGTTCTATCACTGCTACCTCTCTTAGAGAGCTGTGGGTCTGCCTTGGCCACACCTGCCCATCCCGCCCCCCAGGGTTTCTGTTCCTTAGGAAAGTAAGGATTCCATGTGGAGCCTCCTGGACAGTCAGGTCTGGCCCCCTGGGAGCTGATAAACGTAAACAATTCCAGTCTTCCGAGTAGCCTCAGAGTTAAGCCCTCACACCCAGCTAGAAAGTTTAGTTGAGATGTCCACACCCTAGTTCTAGGGCTGGGGCCTTGGTAATTTGTGTGTCTTCAGCCCTAGGTCAAGTTCATCGTCTCAGACCTTCCTTAAAGTGCATCTGCCCTGCTAGTGGGTGCTAGTCTGCTTCATTCTCCCAGACAGTTGCCTCAAAATCAGATTTAATATTTGGACCCAGTCTCTCCCAGTCCCCAAATCCCAGGGCTCAGAGCATAGAGGGAAGTGGAGTGATATGGGCTGACCTATTCTCCATCACAGTCCCCAGGGTTACAGCTAAAGTCAGCCGTCCTTTTCCTCCAATCACTCACAGACTGACGTGAACTCCGGATTATGAGGGAATATGAGGAAATAGAAATCAAAACCAATTTACATGTGGGATTTGCTGGGAGAGAAATCCAACAGGAAAAACCATGAGTTCAGAGCCGTGGTTTGCTTCTTCTACCAGACAATTCTTCCCTCTTAGGACTTACCCTCTCAGATAAAACGTTCTGTGTCTGGGTGAACACTTGCGAAGTCACATCCAGAACTATACCTGCTACCCTGCTACGTGCGTGAAAGGAGTCCATGTGTTTGACCCCAGGGTCGAGCAGCTTTATTTTCTGCTCTTGGAAAGAACCATTTTGAGATGAGATAATTTCATCTGGTGAAGCAAAACTTTTGACCTGGGAATGACTGACAGCAAGGGTAGTCTTCCTAATCAGAACCTTGGTAGCTTATGAAACATTTTTCTTTCCAGGGAGACCCATTCTCTCTCTCTCTCTCTCTCTCTCTCTCTCTCTCTCTCTGTCTCTCTCTGTCTCTGTCTCTGTCTCTGTCTCTCTCTCTCTCTCACACACACACACACACACACACACACACACACACACACACCCTTAGCCATTCTAGTTCACAGACCAAGGTACTAGATCCAGGATTATTGGCTGCCAATGCCTCCTCTGACAGCTTTATTCCGCTTCTACTGCTGATACACAACAGGAGTGCATTTACATCCCCGGCTCTTCTGAGGCTGCATAAACACGTCACAACAACATTACGTCACACTGCTGGGTTTTGATGGAACTTTGTTCACATGGTAGGAAAGAAAGCTTAAATTCAAAGATAACTCTTTCTGTAAGGGATTAGCGTGGTCCTTGATTTTTGATAATGCAGTAGATCATATAGCACCTTTTGTCTGCACCATCTGGAAATTTAGAGATAATCTGGAAGGGAAACCTAGCAAATATGTTTATCTTCATGAGCTGAATGTTTTTTATTTCACCTTTCCTTCAACTTCCATTTTATGTCTATTTATATTACTCTGGGTTGTGATGGGCTAGTTTTAATTTGACTTTGTATTTGGCTCTGTTATAAACCCCACAGAATCCTTGATAGGATAGGGTACCATCCCCTGGTGCTTAAAAGCCCGGGCTTTGGAGACCGGTGCGCCTAGATTTGAATACTAACTCCTTCATTTTCTGGATGCGTGAACTTTTGTGACTCCCTTAATCTTTCTACTCCTTAGGTTTTTTTTTTTTTAATCTGATAATGGCAATAATATTATTAATCTGATATACTACAGGATATAAATAGCTGTATTATAAGTAAATCATGTATCTAATAAGACTTCAGTTAATCGTACATTTAAAAAAATCATAATTCATTTAACTGTTCATTCAGTCCGATCAGTGGTTTAATGGTGGGCAATTTCCTCCATGATTTCTACCTGACAGTGCATTTGATGAGGTTACCTGCAGTGCACGATCATGGGGCCTTTGCTCTTGGTCGCTTGCCGTCGGACCATGTGTACGAACTGCAGGATGCTTTCTGCAGCGTTGGCCGTGGGCACCCCGTGATCAGGCCACGCAGTGTAGTTAAAATGCATCACATCCTGCATCTCGTCAGCCTGTAGGAGAAAAACAAGTGTTAATCTCTCAGTCCCCTGTCAGGGTGGCTCAGGCCTCGGAAGCAGCTCACAAGCGACAGTAAAGCCACATTTCACTCCTGGTCAGTAGATCTCCCTTTCCAGCTCTCAGCATTGTGTCTGGCACAAAGCAGGCCCTGAAAAAAAATACTAATTGTATAAAGCTTCAGAGAGTAGGATAAATAGGCTAATCTATGCCTCTGTAGCGATAAGAGCTTAAGCAGATCAGGGTTCGCATCCCGGCTCTGCCATTTAGAAGTTACATCAGCTCTGGGCGATGAATTAAATACTGAAAGATTCTGTTGGTGACCCGCTTGGGTCCACTGGGCCAGGCTGTTGCACCCCCTTTCCCTGATGCTGCTAATAGCATCTAGCTGCACCCCACTCTTCACAGGCGTCTCCCACTGAAGGGAGCTACCTTGCTGGGAAGTGCCTAGGAGATGGCGTTCTCAGGCTGAGGGCAGCCTGCAGCTAATGAGTGATTGACACTGGGGCACAAAAAGTCAAGATGGGAGAACTCTCCTGTCCTATCCTGCTTCCTTTGTTCCTGGACAGATTTTACCCAACATTACACTCTCAAAAAATCCCCTATATAACAATCCGTGTCTTGGGATCGGATGCTAGGGGAACTGACGAAGACAAACTCGCTGAATACCAGTGTTCTCTCATTTGAAAATGGTCTCATGATATCTTTAGCAAGGGTTGTTGCGGAGATTAAGTGTGATTATGTTTGTGAAGGGTGGTATCTGTTAGATATCCTCATCACTACTACAGCATAATTACTACCACTTGCTGTCATCCAGCTCAGTGCATTTCAATGGGTGTTTCTGGGAATCCCAGTAAATGGGTATGTTTTGTATATTTTCCCATTCATATGAACCCGTGTACCAAATACATTGTTGTTCCCTCTGACCTGCATAAATATCAGCTAGGATGTGCGTCCTCCAAGATTTACTTCTTTAAGTCCCTACTAATTCATAAGCATAAAGTTTTGCTATCAACTATCAGAAATATTCCAATCCAAGCCTCACAAAGATCTAATGCATCCCTCACCCCTCAAATTTGCTAAGACCCTAGAATCCACTCAGGAGATGGAATACTATATCATACTTTGGAAGAATTTGGTCTGGCTATGAGTTTGGAGTTAAAGTTTAGGTTTTCAGGTATTAGAGAGAAATGAATTTCAAAGTGTCACTGGTCTTGGGTGAGGTCAAAATTAGACATATAAATAAATGTATAAATACAAATATAATAATATTTGTATAAATATAAATGTCAGCACTTCAACTAGACCCACTGTCTCCTTGGCCTAAGGCCACACGTCCCCAGCCATACGCAATGTCTCTCTCTATGAGCGAGTTCAAGGGCTTTGTCTTCGACACACGGAGCATGAAATCTGCAAAGATGCTGGCCAACCTCACTGCTGTCCTCAGAAAGTATGGCAAGAAAGTAACTCAAGCATAATAAATTGTGCAGAATGAATGAATTACTCAACACCTGGAGGATTTAAGAATACTCTATCCCCAGATAACTTTGGTTGCCCAGAAAAATTCACGAAAATGCTCACGCTTTCCAAATGCGGATCACAGGCTGAGCACAAGACTCATACATTGTAGGATATGTGTGTTTTGATAAAAGAAATGTTTACATATTGAAGTACGGGAAACCATTCTGGGTTATACATGAGTTAACTTGAATTTTATGCTAACCAGAACGGCCTGCTTGTGGCCTATCAAACATACATTGTACACTTGCTTTAATTATTAAAGAAAAGGGTGCATTGGCCGGAAGTAAAGAATGTCCATGTTGAGAATAAAGATAAATGCCCCTCTTCCTGGGATGCCCATGCTGGTCCTCCTTCCGTGATAAGAAGCCCTTCCCAGGTGCCAAAGCCATACTGGCTTGCTGTGTGTGTGCTGATCTGGGTTTTCTTTGAAATCTTGATGGAATGTATCCCTGACTTGTTTAATATTCTTTGTTCTGACAAGATAGAAAGCTGTGCTGAAAATCATTCTTCTCCAGGGCAGTTCTTGAGAGTTACCTGAGAGGCTGTCTTCAAGGCTATAGTCCTCAGTGTGGTTCAAATAAATATTCCTATTGTAGATTGTTTACTGGTTATTTTCATTGACAGAATATATACATATACACGCATACATACATATATAGACCTATATATATAACTATATTAGAATATATATATTCTAAAATGTATCTAAAAATGCATCGAGCTAAAATAGGCAAGGTAGTTCAAAAATAAGAAGGCTTTAAATTGTGATTAGTCTCTCTGTAGCTGCAGGGCAGAGGTCTTGTATCAGATGGGTGATTCCTGTCAGCTGAATAGCAAGGCACAAGTAATGGGAACAAACAGGTTTTTGCTGGTTTTTAGTCTCCAGTTCTTACTCAGTTCATGCCAAGTTTCAAGTACTGGAAAGTGACAAATTTTGCGTTATGGTCATTTTCCTCCTTTCCTATTAAATGAGAAAACCCTGCTGGTTACATCTTACTTAACCATTCCAACATTTCTCATACTCTGATTTCCTCACTTGTGTAATTTTATCTGGTTGTACTCTGAAAATTTCCACATATCAACATAGACGGAATAAAGAAGTATATAAGCAAAAAATGAAAAAAATAGAAAAAGGTATTCATCGGCACAGCACAATGTTCTTTGGTAATTTAACCTTCATTGCAGGAGCTTAAAATTTAGATTCAACTTGTTTATGGCCAAAAGGGGGCGCTCTGGGATCAGATGCTTGCAACTACTGTATAAAAACCAGAAACGTCTACTATTCAGCGTTTTATTCCTATGTTTCAAGCCCTTCACGTGGTTGTCATTGAAAAGTTATTATTTAAGACCAAGGACAAGGACATAGTATTGATCACACAGTGATCGATGTCACTTCTCCCAGTCAAGGGAACAGACCTTATTTTTGCTTTGCAACTTTTTTCTCCCAGATGCAAAACCTAGGGAAAGATTTACTCTGTATTTGTATAGCAGTTTATACCGGCTTCCTGGGTAAAATATCCAAGAAAGAAAGGAGAGTTCACATGGAATTGAGATTGTCAAACATTTTCTCTGATGGCTAAGTCTGTTGATGTTTTCTAAGTGATTTATTATTTTTGAAAACATTCATTCATTCACTGATTTATTAATGCCATGAAGACTTATTAAGTGGCTAAGGGTTAGGATTACAAGGATTATTAAAACAGGATACTTGAGTCCATTACAGTACATGGGGTGGGGGGAGATGGGAAGGCAGACATGAAATGAGAGAATTATAACCATGTATGGTGCACAGTGATGGAGTGATATAAATGAAACTAGAGCAGGAGAGGAAAGGGAGAAAGGTCTTTTGAGACTAGGGAAGGCTTGATAAAGGAGCTAACACTTGAGCTGAAATTCTGAGTAGGAGTGTGCTTGAGGAACAGGAGGAGATGGGCATTTCAAAGAGGTGGAACAGCCTGGAGCAGTCTGTTAACAGTTACACTGGGATTTGCCTAAATTCTCAATGTAGCAAAAGCCACTGTTAACAGGTAGTGGTTAAGAAGTGATTTGCTTCTTGTAAATATCAGTAAATGGCGAGTTAATGAGTGCTTGGGTTGCACTGATAATGGACGATCCTTGTTTCCGTTGCCTATGTTAAGGTCATCAAGCATTTTCTGTAAAGGGCAGATAGTAAATATTTTAGATTTTGTGGATCATACAGTCTCTGTGGCAACTATTCAAGCTTGATGTAGCACAGAAAGAGTCATAGGAAATCAGTAAACAAATCTGTGGCTATGTTTCAATAAAATGTTATTTATGGGCATTGAAATTGGAATTTTTTAATGTCCATATAATATTTCATGTGAAATATTCTTCTTCTTTTAATTTTTTCCAACTTTTACAAAGGTAAAATTCATTCTTAGCTCATGGACTCCACGAAGCAGGGTCTTTTGTTCATCCTCTGATCTACACTGTGAGAAAATGTTGTTTCTAAGCAGAGAAGCACATTTTATTGAGGACTTTAGTATTAAGTTTGTCCTCAACAGAGACCATGTTTAGGGGAGAATACTAGTAAAACTTAGCCTGCCTGTCAGCAGAGATGTAGCAGTCCTTACAGGAAAAAATAGACTTTTCTGACATTCTAACAATCAGAATTCAATAGCATTTCAAAAGAGCTAGGAAACCATGATTACTAAGGTCCAGAAGTAGCTTAGAAATAATAAAAACCAAACTACAACAAAGTAAGGGACAAAGCCCAACAAAGCGAAATAAAACCCAAACCACTACATCTAAAACTAAATTTTAATTTATAATGCAGGTGCTTGTATATCCTAAATATACCCATATATGGTTAATATAAGTATGACAACACTTCTCTCCTCAGTCATGCCTGGTGAGCAGTGGGTCACCGTGTCTTCTATGACCCTGGCTGAAAGCTGAGATGGAACGGTGTAGCCTTCTGATTCCATCTCCTCGGGCTCTCCAGGATGAGTATTTAATCCACACCATTCTCGAGGAGTTAGGAAACAAGCACATTACACTTGGGATTTTCCTCTTGGAGGAAGCCATGTTGCCAAGTCTGAGGTGCTCATGGTCTCCCATGAAGGGGGATTGGTCTCCTGACCCTGGGGCTTCCCTCAGCGTGGGAACAGCTCCGGAACCCACACTCTGTGACTTACATAGTTGATCCGGAAGTGTCTACAGGCCCAGGCATCCTGCCCTTCCTCTGAGATCATCTCCACTGTGATGTCTCCATAAGCTATGGGTTCTTCCGTGAATGGCCAGTAATGGTCACATTTCACCTGAGGGGACAATAGCACAAGCTTTTAAAACAAACAGGCTAGGGAGGAAATAGTCTGTACTCATTTAGGGAAAGCGAATGACTTGCCTCTGAAGCATTGTGTAGGATTATTGTGAGGATGAAGAATGAAGCAAGTGGAATAGTTTCCAATAGACAGTAGGCATTTAATCCATGGCAGTGGCTGGTACAGGCTTCGCTGCTAAGTGGGGCTGACCCCACTAGGCACTTACCCGCCTTTTCTCATTACACTGAGTGAGCATGACAATAATCTGAGACTTCTGTTGTAGGACCATCTTCCAAAAGTCATTTCTGGTTTCAGGCAGAGGCCCCTGTGTGGCAACATACTCCTGGGGTGAGTTGTATCCCTGGAAGGTAAGTGACAAAGTTGTCACCTAAGGAGCTACAGTCAACACCAAATGCCGTTTCACACAAATGAGAAAAAACTGAAAATTTACTGGGATTAAAATGGCAAGGGATCATGCATGTATGAAATGTTTTCTCCTTTTTTCATCAAGGAGGCAGTCATAGTAGCTGGCTGTATAAATCCATACGATTGGACACATTCTGGGGAGGGGGGAGCCTAGAAATCACACCCACACGTCTTTACAATAACAACCACTGTCTTTACAGATACATTTTAAAAGCACAGGTGCTCAGGTGGAGCCCTTTGAGTTTGGTTGCTGACACTGACATTTAAGCACAAGAAAGATATCTTTAGTATAATGATCTACTTTCAATTTCACTAATCTTTTTCAGAGAAATTTGTATATTACTAGTCTCTGGGCTTCTTTTTTTCCCTATTCTTTTTTTTTTTTTTTTTTCGGTACCTCTCACTGCTGTGGCCTCTCCCGTTGCAGAGCACAGGCTCCGGACGCGCAGGCTCAGCGGCCATGGCTCACGGGCCCAGCCGCTCCGCGGCATGTGGGATCTTCCCGGACCGGGGCACGAACCCGCGTCCCCTGCATCGGCAGGCGGACTCTCAACCACTGCGCCACCAAGGAAGCCCTTTTTCCCTATTCTTTATTCTAAAATGGAATAATGGAAACTGTTCTTTAGAGTGGGAGTGCTTAGTGGAGAACGGCTCTCTATTGAACTGTTTGACACATCCCTGAAGCCCTAATAGTCTTCCTCTGGCTGGGTTAGAATTTGGATGCCTGATTTTTAAAATTTTTAATTTTGATTACTTACAGGAATGTAGTTGGCATTGATGTAGTCTGCACCTTCCTCTTCATTCATGGAGATTAATCTCACTCGGCTAAAGTCATCTGTAAAGCATAAGGAGAAAAATATTAAAAGTCAGAGTGGAAGGGTGCAGCCACTATGAAGAATAGTATGGAGGTTCCTTAACAACTAAAAATAGAGTTACCATATGGTCCTACAATCCCACTCCTGGGCATATATCCAGAAAAATGAAAACTCTAATTCAAAAAGATACATGCACCCCAATGTTCATGGCAGCACTATTTACAGTAGCCAAGACATGGAAGCAACCTAAGTGTCCATCAACATATGAATGGATAAAGGAGATGTGGTATATGTACACAATGGAATATCACTCAGCCATAAAAAAGAATGAGATAATGCCATTTGTAGTAACATGGATGGACCCAGAGATTATTTTACTAAGTGAAGTAAGTCAGACAAAGATCATGTGATATCACTTATATGTAGAATCTAAAAAAAAAAAAAAAAGATACAAATGAACTTGTTTACAAAACAGAAACAGACTCACAAAAAGAAAACAAACTTATGGTTACCAAAGGGGAAATGGGTGGGGAGGGATAAATTAGGAGTTTGGGATTAACAGATATAAAACAAAACAAATGAACCAGAAAAAAAAAAAATCAGAGTGGAAGGAAGACTCATCAGGACAATTCTGTACCCAATAGCTGTACTCAGAACCAAGTCAAATCGGTCAGTGATAGGCTAGGTAGATAAAATTTATTTTAGCTCAATATTTTAGCCTATCTCAATCTTAGCTTCTGGTTTAAATAAATATATAAATATCTCCCCACCAATATTTCCTCCCCTCAGCCCTCCTGTCCTTGAAAGAGTGGTCTCCAGGTTTTTTGGGGATTGTGGAGAATATGTACAGGAACTAAAATATTTGGTAGGTTATGTGGAAGGCCATAGAATGTAGCCTAAACACAGGATTTCCATTTCACTCAGGGACATCCAGAGAATTCACTACTTTTGGGAAGCCTTGAGAAGAGAAGATGGAGTTGATGGTCTTTTTGTAAACGGACTTCACATGAAAAAAGTAAATCCTGAAATGTGTACAGAAGTAAGGTGTTGTAATGATACTACTACTTAATTTTGTCAAGAACCTTTTTAAAGGAGGGAGCTCTTTTTCTAGAGCTTTGCACTTTTCCCTTCTTTCCCAGCTCCCCCTAGAGTGTAGCAGAGAGGAAAGTTAAATCTATATTGGAAGGTATTTTAATTGTCCTGTAAGTACTTTATATTACTTTTTCTTTGTTGCTTTTTTAAAAAAAAATTTATTGGAGTATAGTTGATTTACAGTGTTGTGTTAGTTTCTGCTGTACAGCAAAGTGAACCAGTTATACATATACATATATTCACTCTTTTTTTTTTAGATTCTTTTCCCATATAGGCCATTACAGAGTACTGAGTAGAGTTCCCTGTGCTATACCATAGGTCCCTATTAGTTATCTATTTTATATATAGTAGCATGTATATGTCAGTCTCAATCTCCCAATTTATCCCTCCCCCTCTTATCCCTTGGTAACCACAAGTTTGTTTTCTACATCTGTGACTCTATTTCTGTTTTGTAAATAAGTTCATTTGTACCCTATTTTTTAGATTCCACATGTAAGTGATATCATATGATATTTGTCTTTCTGTGTCTGACTTACTTCACTCAGTATGACAAGTTCTAGGTCCATTCGTGTCGCTGCAAATGGCATTATTTTGTTCTTTGAATGTTGCTTTTATTACAAAATGCTAAGGAATGGCAGAACTTGCCAGAAGTAAGAAGAGAGGTTTTTTCACACCTTGCCTCCCTTTCCATTTGCTTCCTTCCATTGTCAATGAATTGACTGAAAATAGATTATGAGCACAGATTATCTTGTCCCTAATTTGGCGAATACTTTTTGATCTCCAAAAAGCCAAATGGTCGGTCTTTTCTGTTCAGATACAATTTATTTAAAAGCATAATTAATAAATTTTCCTACATATGACAGGATCTAATGACATCAAACACCAATGTGATCAATGCAATCACAGAGATGGCTTTGAAGATAACAGACCGTTACTGGGTCTGGCCAGAGGTCCCTGAAACTGATTACTCTTCAGTAACAGCCCTTCAGCCTTTGGAAGACATGAGTAGGATCGGCATTATTGACAATCTTACATGGTAGGATGTTTGTGTAGCGATTTTTACATCGGTTCAGTGGAAGGTCTGCAGCGAAGTGTGGAATATCCAGTCCAATCAACTTCAACTCCTGTAAAGGACAGAGAATAGATTTGAGGTTCCCATACATGGTATGGATTGCATTCTTGTTCACATCGGTTTATTGCTCATACTGGATTATTCTTCACTTCCTGCCTCTAATAGAATGATCACAATTATCACACCCCCTTTGCTTTACGATGTCACAGTGGCTCCCTTTTGGGCAGAGTGTACTTCTCCATCCTACTGTGGCCACCTTGCTTTTGGCCAGTGAAGTTGGGTAGAACTCACGTCCAATCAGAAGCTTTAAATGTGTTTGCTCAGCTTGGTTTGCTCTCTTGTGCTTCTGCCATCTGCTTGCAAAGAACATGCCCAGGAAAGCTACTGGTCCCAGGATGAGAAGACACATGGAACAGACCTGACTCTGACCCACAGCCTGAAGTAGAATGATCTCCTCTGCCCCACAGAGCCACAAGTGAGAAAAATAAGTGTTGTAGGTCACTGAGGTTTTGAGGTCGTTTCCTATATAGCATTATTGCAGTAATAGCTGACTGATGTAATACATGAAGACCTTGGATAGCTAAGTGATCACTTGGAGAAGGTAAGAATTATGTGCAGTACACTCAGGAGTATGGAGAATTTGAAAACAGAAGTAGGTTTCAGATTTTTGGAGGTACAAGGTAACTGAAATGTATGCAGTTTGCATAAATATTTCCTATTCTATGAGGAATTGTAGGTATTTCTCCTGAAGGCGATGAGCTTTTGAGAAGGTAGAAAAGGAGAGAGTGAGGAACAAGAAGTAGGGCACATTCTCCACGTTACAAGATATAGGATTGACAGTCACTAAAATCTGGTAATAAACCCCCAAAATAAGGATGACGCAGTAGTGGGTAGGCAAACCCTTCCATGAAAATAGGAGCATCCAAGTATCTGTTTGTGTGTATCATTACTCATAAATTCTATTATCAGAAGGTGCACCGATAAAGCAATTTTTATATAAACAGACAACAAAGATACTTCAGAAAATCTATGTTCCTGGAAAAGGGGGTTTCTAAGCTTCTATGACATGTGTCTGATAGGAAATAGGGGTTGGAGTCAAGCCACCTGGATTTCTCCGGGGGCATCAATTATTCTGTGGTCTACGTAAATGGTGCTCCCTGGAATTGTGCAGCGCATGACCAATGCAGCAAATCCCATACAAATCCGAGGGCAATATTAGTAAACGGTCTGTCTAACCATCTAGGAATGGGGTTACATATATAGTATGCATTTTTCTGTAAGACTATTAAGTGAACAAGTAGAGACACCACTTGCTGGAAATTTAATTTACGTGTATGGGATGCTATTCTTCATGATTCCTCCCAATTATTACCTTAAAGAATCATAAGCTGGAGGAATACTTCTCTGGGGGAAGAATTTTGGAAAGTCTTTGAAAGAGTTTTGAAGGGAGTTGGAAACATTTGATGATGTTTTGAGAGATTGAGCAGGGAATTTTTTTGGTGTGTGTGCGTTCAGTGTCTTGATTCAAGTGCCCGTGCAAAGCAAATGTTGTAGACACCCAGTTCTTGGGATGTCTGCTACGTCCACATAGAAGTTCTTTGGTAGTTTAGCGTATGTGTGTTTAATGGCATGGAATGCAAGCTGCAGTCAACATGGATGAACTGATCTAATTGTCCAGATTTCTCTCTTCCTTTGATTTCTCATCACTGTTGGCTATCCAAGCTCACAAAATTGCGAGCTCTTGGCCCAAGTCGAAGTCAATCTTAAGAGAGGCATGGACATATATACACTACCAAACGTAAGGTAGTAGTGGGAAGCAGCCGCATAGCACAGGGATATCAGCTCGGTGCTTTGTGACCACCTAGAGGGGTGGGATAAGGAGGGTGGGAGGGAGGGAGATGCAAGAGGGAAGAGATATGGGAACATATGTATATGTATAACTGAGTCACTTTGTTATAAACAGAAACTAACACACCACTGTAAAGCAATTATACCCCAATAAAGATGTTAAAAAAAAAAAAGACCAACTATGCTGACTTTGATCTTCAGTTTACAAATTTAGAAGTTTTTTTTCATCTCGGGCAAAACCCTTGCTTGCAAATGCCCTTAAACAGAAGCTTGTCATTTTTCCTTTATAACTGTTTTTTCCATTTTAAAGGGTTGTCAAAGACTGATTATATTATTCTTATAAGAAACAAAATTTATTTTTAGCAAACTTCAACCAAATCAGTGTTATTTTTAGGTTAGCTCCTCTTGGCAGCTATAAGTGTACTTAAATGATGCTTCCATTGCTTAATATATTTTGGAAATCTACCTCCTTTGGGGAGTGTCTTTATAGATAGTTTGTCAAAACATCTGGCTTATTTTGGTGGACCGCTTATAAACTGCAGGGTCTTGAAAAAGTATCTCAACTCTCGTTAACATCAGTTTAATTATCTGTAAGATAAGGCTAATAATTTTTCCATACCTCACTGGTATATAGTGACTATCAAATGGAATGATTAAACTCAATAAATATTAATGCAGCACTATTGATCGTGATTGTGAAATGCTTCCATTATGATTCTTTGTTTGTTTAGCTTTGCCTGACTCCATAATTTCTCCCTCCTTTGCCATTTGTGCTAACTGAACAACTCTCCCCCAGTAAAGCCCCACTTTGAGGACAGACGGATAAGCCACAGGAAAAGCCCTCCGGTACCAAAAGAAACTGTGGAAACAGATTGAGGCTGAGAGCTGGAGCACATATGGAAGCTGACTAACTGATAGGACTTTAATTGTGTGTTGCCTCCCTGCTGTAAATGCCCTAAGTTGATAAGAGTGACTTAATGGGCTGAATACTGTAAATGTAAATTGCCAAAGTTAAATTGTAGCAAAGCAGGAATGGCACGTATACACAAAATGCCTTGCAATCTTTTGTAATTCAGCCTGTCACTAAGTGGAAAATCAAATACTAAGTTTCCAGCCCAGTAGCTTTGCAGTTATTTTTTTTCCAACCACATGGAAACTCCAGAGGCTTCAATCTTCATGAAGGCGAAGTATGAGGTGATGGCCTGAAACCAACATAAGTCATTTTTGAATTTTGTTTTGCCAGTTTTGTTTCTAATATAATTTATCATTGTGGGTTTTTTTCTAGGTTACATAGTCATCCATAGTGTTGAATGATAATCCCTCCAAAGATATGTCCATGTCGGAACCCCCAGAACCTGTGAATGTGATCTTATTAGGAAAAAAGAGTCTTTGCAGGTGTAATTAAGAATCATAAGATAAGAATCATCCTGTATTATCTGGGTGCCTCTAAATCTAATGACAAGTGTCCTTAAAAACGAGAGAAGAGGAGAAGCCATATGAGGAGGAGGCATTGATTAGCGCTACACAGCTATAAGCCAAAGACGCCCAGGGCCACCAGAAGAGGCAAAGAAGGATTCTCCCCTAGAGCTTTCAAAGGGGGACCATGGCCTTGCTAACGCTTTAATTTTGGACATCTGGCCTCTAGAATTGTGAGAGAGTACAATTCTGTTGTTTTAAGTCACCAAGATTATGGTAATTTGTTGTGGCAGTCCCCTAGGAAACCGATACAGTCACTGAAGCCAGTGACAGTATGTGTTGTGTTGGCTGTGTTTGAAGCATACGGTCTTGAAAAGTGGGGCACAAACGCACGCACTGTATGCCTGGGTTGCCATAACGAAATACCTTAGGCTGGGTGGATGAAACAGAAATTTATTCCTCATAGTTCTGGAAGCTAGGACATCCAAGAATCAGGTACTGGCAAGGTAGGTTTCATTATGAGGCTTCTCTTGGTTTGTAGATGGCCACCGTATTACTGTGTGCTCAGATGATCTCTTCTTTGTGTGTACGTGGTGGGGTTGGGGAGAAGAGAAAGCAAGGTCTCTAGTGTCTCTTCTTATGAGGGCACTAATTTCATCATGAGGGCCCTATCCTCATGACCTCATCTAACCCTAACCACTTCCCAAAGAGCTCATCTCCAAATATACCATCACACTGGGGCTTGGGCTTCAACATATGAATTTGGGAAGGTGGGGTATACCTTCGTTCCATAACATGTGCCACATCTTCTCGGAAGAGCACAAGCTCTATTCTGGCTTTAGAGTCTGTAACAATGTCAACAGGTGATAAGCATTTGTTGTTTACTTTCGGATGAGGTTGGACATTAGAATCAGATGAGATAGATGACTAGACTACAGGACAAGTCAGGAGAAACAATGTGACCTGTGTTGTGGCCAGTGAAAGGTCCAATGGGATAGGGCAATGGCTGGTTACTTTTCAGGTAAACGCAAAGGGAGAAGAAAGGATTTAGAGCAAGGTATTTAGTGATGTTCTGTATTAGTTCCCTAGGGCTGTCATGACAAAGTGCCACAAACTGGGTGGCTTAACACAGGGGTCCCCAACCCCTGGGCCACGGACCGGTACCAGACCACGGCCTGCTAGGAACCGGGCCGCACAGCAGGAAGTGAGCGGCGGGCCAGCGAGCAAGCAAATCTTCATCTGCCGCTCCCCGTCGCTCCCATTACTGCCTGAACCATCCCCACCCCCACTCCCACCCCCAGGCCGTGGAAAAATTGTCTTCCACGAAACCGGCCCCTGGTGCCAAAAAGGTTGGGGACTGCTGGCTTAACAGGAATGTATCATCTTATAATAATGAAGGCTTGAAATCCGAAGTCAAGGTGTCAGCAGGGACATATGCCCTCTGTAACCTACAGGGGCTCACCTCTTCCTAGCTTCTGATGGTTTGTTGGCAATCCTTGGTTTTCCTTCACTTGCAGGTGCATGACTCCAATCTCTGCCTTTGTCATCACATGGGATTCTCTCTCTTTGTCTCTGTGTCTTCACATGGCTATCTTTTCATAAGACCCTAGACATATTGGATTAAGAGCCCACCCAACTCCAGGATGACCTCATCTTAATTACATCTGCAATGTCTCTATTTCCAAATAAGTTCACATTCTGGAGAACTACGCAATTAGGGCTCCGACACCTATAACAGGTACTCTGAAGGAAGAATGGGAAACTTGGACACCTGATGTAATACTGGGTAAGAAGGATGTCAACCTCAGGACAGTCTAGCAATAGCTAGTAGGGCCCTGGGCTCCAGGATGGGTAACGTTCCAATCACTAGACAAATTGCTAGTACAGGCACTTGGAAACAGAGACCAAAACTTAGGCAATGAAGAATGAGAGCAGAGGAAACTCAGGTCTGGGAAAGAAGTAAGACCCCTTCTGTAAGAACTGCTGTAGAGGGTGTGAGTTGACTTATTTCAGCAATGCTGCAGGTAGATCTCCAGGGAACTGGACTGAAACGCAAATAAAAACAGCTACAGTGACTTCCCTAGTGGTGCAGTGTTAAGAATCTGCCTGCCAATGCAGGGGACACAGGTTCGATCCCTGGTCTGGGAAGATCCCGCATGCCGCGGGGCAGCTAAGCCCATGAGCCACAACTCCTGAGCCCACTTGCCACAGCTACTGAAGCCCTCATGCCTAGAACCCATGTTCCACAACAAGAGAAGGCACTGCAATGAGAAGCCCACGCACTGCAGCGAAGAGTAACCCCCGCTCCCCGCAACTAGGGAAAGCCCGTGCACAGCAACGAAGACCTAACGCAGCCAAGAAAAGAATAAATAAATAAACAGTTAAGGTTTAAAAAAAAAAACAAAAACAGCTACAAATGGGAGCTACTACCAGACATCAAAGATCATCTCCTATGAACTATGTGGCAAGTGATAGAGTTTTGTTCTAACCCATGCAGCCACATCTCCAAACAAAGGTAGTGAGGGCTTCCCTAGCATCCTGATCAAACACAAAGTACAGAAATTAATGGCAAAATTAACAATACGTGCTATGTCTTATGGGATCTGAGATTCCAAGCTCTAAATTCTGGCTTTTTGAAACGTTCTCAACATGAGACAATAGAAATGAGAAATTGAATCTAATCCCCGAGTCCCAAACCTCCTTAAGAAAAGATGTATATTTTCATCAGAAGGATAATCAATCTTTCCAACAGATCTGAAATCAGATACAGAGTGAAAAAGGAATTTATTCAGTGAATGCAAATTAGCAACTCGTGTAGCTTCATGTATGACTGGTACTGGTAATACATGTAAATCCAGACAGTTTCAATTTGCATGATGTTTATAAATGACATAACGTCTCAATATGAGTGTGATCTTTCCATGTCAGCGTCAACATGAATACAGGTATTAAGCATTAATAGAAACAGAACAAATAACTGTCCGATACTGAATTTAGCTAGCCCAATTGATTCAGCCATCTCTATACCCTCTTGGGGTCCCATTAGAGCAAGAAACATTTTTTTTTCTTAAGCCTCCATTAATTATCAGTTTCAGGAAAATTTGAGGGCTGCCATGTGAAAGGTTTGACATTCACCCTGAAGTCAGGTATGAAAGCACAATGGGTCTTTGAAAATAGATGGGGTTACTCTGACACTGAACCTGAGGATGTGCGGTTGGGTGGAGTTGGAGGTTGGCAATTCCTGGGAGGCTGTCAAATGAAAAAGGAAGTGAGTCAGACCACTAGGTCACTGCTTAAGCAAATGTTAGTCCAAAACCTACAGTCTGAGCCTGTGATTTAAAACAGACGTCTGGAGGGTAATTTGTATTTTCTCACCAGAGCAGAGATACAACATCAGGATTGGCACCAAATAAATTACATATTTGACCAATGATGTTCTAAGAACAAAGGGATATGAAAAAATATCCTTAAAATAAACAAAAATTACTAAACACGTCTTCAGGTCATGGTGTGATGGCTGATTTCATGAGTCAGCTTGGCTACTCATAGCGCCAAGTTGCTTGGTCAAACATCAGTCTAGATGTTGGATGAAGGTATTTTTTTAGCTGTAATTAACATTTAAACCAGTAGACTTGAGAAAGCAGATTACCTTCCATAATGTGAGTGGACCTCATCACTCAGTTGAAGGCCTTAAAAGATTGAGGTCTCCTGAGGAGGAAGGAATTCTACTTCCAGATTGCCTTTGGACTTGAGTGGCAACATCAGCTCGTCCCTGGGTACCCTATAGATTTCAGACTTGCCAGCTGCCACAGCTGTGTGAGCCAATTCCTTCAAATAAATCTCTCCATCCATCTATCTATCTATCTATCTATCTATCTATCTATCTATCAGCTTCTATCTTCTATTGTATTATCATATATAGGATCTTCAGATTATAAAATATAATTATATAATAATCATATAATATAATTATATAATAATATAGTTAACATATATTATATATGTGTATATATATGTATAAATGTATATGTATATATGTATGTGTGTGTATATATATATATATATATATATATATATAAAACGTATATGTCTTCTATCGGTTCTGTTTCTCTAGAGAACCCTGACTAATATGTAAGAATTATAAAGCTTCGATGTAACCTTGTCCCCAATTTAGTCCAGTGTCTCTCCATGGAATACCACTGGCTTGGGACAATTCTTTATTGTGTGAGACTGTCCCACTCATTGCAGAACACTTAACATTGCTGTCCCTTTCCCCATTAAATACTACTCCCAAGCCATTAGGATGACCACACACCCCCAGACTCCCCCTAGGGCACTGCCTGGTACAGGTCCAGCTGAGAACCACTCTGTGTTCAACTTACCCATTCTAGAGATGAAGAAACTGAGGTGATGAGAAACTGATTTTTTCCTGTATTAATTAGTGGCAAAGCAGTAGTGAGGATCCAGGTTGTTGGACTCTCAGTTTGGTACATTCCTATCTGCGTTATAAATCCTATGAAATAAGCTTGAATGTGTTCATTTATACCTTGAATATATAGAAGCCCTCAGCATATTGTAAACTGAATATTTAGTCATAAAATTGACCATTCAACTTTTCACATTTTTGAAGCAGCTGAAGCTCAGATCTAATCACTTATTGCGTGGTCCTCTCTTTGGGTATAATGCTGTTGGTTTCTGGTTTATCCACATGGTACCAATAAGAACTGTCCTTTTCTTCCGTAATTCTGCCCTCCCAGGCTGCAGACAGTGTGAGCAGACATCATTAGCCATGCCAGCCAATCAGAATCCTCCCCTATTATTTTTTAAACTACAAACAAGAAAAGACAGTCAATGACTCCCTTTGGCAACCATAGGTGTGATACTCCGAGGCTGATTGTGGTCGCATTTTCCACTATGAGAAAGAGGTTGGTTTGCAGCCAAAGAAAGTGAGGCCAAGACAAAGAGAGAAGTAGAAATGAGAAATAAAAAGAGGGGGTCTCTTCAGGTGTGTGGCCCCTGATTCCAGCCATTCCTGAGACTGAGCTGCTTCCCTGCTCTCCTCCTGGTTTAGCTATTCAACCTTTCCTTTGATTATATGAGATACCTTAGTTATCCTTTGAACAAACTCCCTTCTTCTTTGGTCTAAACTAGTTTGAATTGTATTTCTGTCATTCACAACTGAAAAAAATATTTTCTTTTTACCAGAAAATGATTCACTGAATTTCTTTTTATAATGATGCAATTCAGAAGCACAGTAATAGTTACACTGGGGTTTGATGACATGAACTGGGGGTACTCCTAATCCTTCCAGGAGAGGCAGTGACCCTGGCTGTTCCACCAAGGTCATATCATCTGGTAGGAATTAAGAGACTGTGGCTGGGCTTCCCTGGTAGCACAGTGGTTGAGAGTCTGCCTGCCGATGCAGGGGACACGGGTTCGTGCCCCGGTCCGGGAAGATCCCACGTGCCGTGGAGCGGCTGGGCCCGTGAGCCATGGCCGCTGAGCCTGCGCGTCCGGAGCCTGTGCTCCGCAACGGGAGAGGCCATGACAGTGAGAGGCCCGCGTACCGCAAAAAAAAAAAAAAAAAAAAAAAAAAAAAAAAAAAAAAAAGGTAAAAAATAGAAGGTGTAACTACAATATAATTTTTATCAGAATTATCTAGATATTTATTTTCTTCTGAGTTTGGGCTTATGTTTTCTTATAAAAAGCATCCTTCTTTCGTTGGTATACTCTTCTGAAATGCCATCCTCACCGTAGATCTCCATTTCAAATTGAGTTTCTGTTCTTCGAGCTATAGCATTTGGTGTAGCATTTATAACTTCTCATGCACCTGCGTACAATGGATGACTGAGCCAGGCTTTATGTGGCATTTCTCGTGACACAGGTGATAGTTCGGGGGCTTTGTATTTGATAATGTATAAGATCCTTCTCATCCTTAAATGCCCTGTTAGAATGAATACCCATACCAGGATTCCTGCTGATTCTTGCAGAACAAAGCTGTCCTTGGCTGATGTGAGGAAAGAAGAAATGAATATGGATAATGAGGAGAGAGCAGCTACATTCTACCACCTGGTGTCTCACAGGAAAAGCAGCTGAGGGGCTTTAAAAAAAAATGACATAATTTAGAAAAGTCACTTTATCTTTCCCTTCTCCCTGGTCTCCTTGAGCCTTGCTGGAAGCCTGAAGAATGGGAAGCTATTCAGACTGTGTTCTGAGCTGTGAAATGTGTGGGAAGGAAACCTGAGGACCAGTTGGATCCCTCACACTACTGAGATCCTAGACCCTTTTCCATCTACTCTGACACATGATCTCGGAATCAAAGAAATATGTGTGCTTCAGAAAAAGATGTTGCCAATTTTATTCCTCTTTTACCCAAAGCATGTGTAACTCTCTTTCTCCAGTTTCTCCGAGAAAAGAAAACAAAACCTCACAAAGACATGTGCAGTAGAATGCCAAGAGTCCTACAGCAAAAGAGACACCAGGCTCTTATATGCTCAGGAGACAAAGGGGTCCAATTCATCCATCATCCACCCTTACTGTGTCCTAAGTGGCATGAGAAACACACTAAAAATCCCCTGAAAGAGAAATCGTTCCAGGTCTCAATCCTCAGCTTGCTTTCTCCCTGCACTTTCCCTCTCCCTGGTTTTCAATGTTACCATTGAAAACTTCTCCTGTTACCATGTTTGTTCACCCCAGCACCCCCAGTACCTGCATCTCTTCTCTTCTTTCTTTCATTCGTGCCACCCAAACCCTGACCTCCTAACTAAGGGTTGACATCCTGGCTCTGAACCAGCACATTAGGTACCCCCAAGCCCAGTTACCATCCGGTCCATTATGAACCACACCACCAGCACTGCCTAGTGAGCAGGGGAATGACACCGGTACAAAGCTGCCAATTCCCCTGCCCACAGAGGGTAGGAAAAACTTTACTCACTCACCTCAAATTGAAGAGAAAATTTATAGTCAGAGTCTTTGGCCATATCCTTGATGTAGGCGTCAAAGTCATCCAGTTGCACCGGGCTTTGTCAAATACAAAGAAAGGTATGTTTTAAAAATCCTGTTGATAGGTGTCATATAGCGTTTAACACCATACTTCTCAAACATGAACAATTTTCTTGCAATTTTCTTCTTACTTCTCAGAGGTTAGCACTCCTTTTTTTTTGGTTAAAGTTACCAGTCGCTGATATATTATAATTAAAAAGAGAGCCCTATATATTAAACTTCCTTGAGGATAGGAGAAACCTCTAGATTTTTAATTGGCTTTTACTTTAGCAGTAAAATATTACATATACACACACTCATACACTCACAGGTATATGTGTTGTTTCTAGAAAACTCCAGTTTATGGAAAAAAACAAAGGATTAGTCTGAAGACCTGTTCGAATTATAGTTTTACTTTATTTACCTAACTCTTCTGAGACTTAACATGCTCATCTATGAAAAATCAGAGTGATACCTACATCACAAGGTTGACACACAGTATGTTACAGATTACAGAAACGTGGAAGTTTAAACAGCTTTACAAGTGTAAGGAATTGTGCTGCACTGTCTTCCCAGAGCAAAGGCAGTGTCCTGGCAGGAAACATTTCTCCAGGGAGCTCTCAGAGCGCTCTCTCTCTGTCTCTCTCTCTCCCTCTCTCTCTCTCAGAGTTGTGTTCAGAGTCTTCCATAGCAAAATGGTTCAGGACAATCAAGTAACACATCTGAGTTTATGTTTCTGTATCAGTAGCAGAAGTGCCCACCTTCTTCCTTGTTTTTTGTTTTTTTTTTTGAATAAGAATTCGGTTTTATTTCCTGTGGTTTTCTCTAGCTGCTTATCTCTTCTAGAGCCTACCCATGCCAACCTGTTCCCTGAGCTTCTTCAGGATACCGCACTGTCACCTAACCCAAGCCTTTCCACCTTGACAGGGTCCACAGAGTTGACCTTTCCCTTCATCTTGCTGCAAATTACTCCGCTTATATCATCTATCTGTGGTCTTATGCCCTATTAGCAAATACAAGGTATATGATAGATATTTGTTCAAAGTTGTCGATTAGCTAACCTGATAGATTATGTTAAGGTTTTAGTTGATTTTTGAGGGTATTATACCTCCCAAATAATACATTCAAATTTTAATGGTTTTACTTAATAATGATAACATGAATGCCTTGTACCCTTAAGACACCCTAAATACTCTTATAGGTCATCTTGCTGGGTTGATGGTTAAGGTAGACATGGACAACGTTAGCCCCACACTCCAGATGGAACTCCACAGAGAGCCCAGGCTGAGATAGTCAAATGAGTAGTTCAAGATCTCAGGGCTACTAAGCTGGAGAACCCTGGGTAGAAGCAGGAGAAGGACTCCTGGTTAAAAGCTTTTTCGTTCAACCTTGCCACCCTTCCAAAAGAAACAGCTAAACAGGGGCGGGGTGGGGTGATCCTTCCCTGCTGTCTTGGCAGTGCGTTGACCTTAAAGTTGGACTTGATGATGCTGGTTCTCATCTCATTAAGAGGAAAATGGGGTTAGAAAAAGCAAAAGCAGGATGGAGAGGGGAAAGAGAGTCAGAGGAAGGACCCAGGAAGTAGAAGAATGAACATCAGGGAGAGGAGGAGAATGGTAAGGAGAAGAGAAAGAAAACTGGGAAGGAGCAGAGATCTATCAGTGGGACAAAGGTTTAGAGGGAGAGGAGGTGAGGAAAGGAGGGGCGAGGTAAGGGCTTACTGTGGTAAGGGGCGAGGGTAAGGGGTAAGGGGCGAGGGGCAAGGAGAGCCAAGGAGCACGGTGGTGGCAGTGGGGGGGGGCATTTGGAGTGAAAGAGAAAAGGTAAAGAGAAAGTAAATGGAAAGATGGGAGGAGTCCCTCAAAAATGGCTTGTAGAAGCTTATCCACTGCTTGATACCCAGATCCACTGCCATTTCTCCATAGTGGGTCTACTTCACAGACAAAGTTTACCATTCTCTACTTTTATCAATAACAATACGCTAGAAACTGGAAAAAAAAAAAAGGTTTGTAGAGAAGGAGGGAGGATGAGAAGGAAAATGAGAAGAGGGAAGGCGGAAGCTGGTTTGACTCGACGTTTTGTCTTGTGGGCAGGTTCCACCATGTCTATGCTCCACTCAAACTTTGGTCCACATCTTGCTTCTCCTTCTCTCTGCTTGGGTCTTGGGCTCCCTTTTGGTCCCAAGACCGTGTCCTCTAACTGCTCTAGTCTATGCCTCTGTACTTCACTTAACAACCCAACTAATAATTTTGGGCAAGAAAGTCTTTCCGTTTCTGTCAAATCATTCCTTTGGGCTGACAGCACCTCTCCTCTGCTTTGGCTGGTCTCGTCTCTCCTGCATCACTTGATATACGCCAATAGAATCCGTACTGATTTGAAATAGATTTAGGAAAAAATTATTCTGTCACCTATATGTGCCAAAATATTATATGTCACTCAAAGCTGAAGAGAAATCTTTTGCATCAATTTTTCTCTTGTGTTATGTATTCCATTAGCGCAGATACCATAGATTTGGCTGGGACCCCTAACTGCCTCCTTAATGAATTCACTAATATTCTATCCCAGGCAAGTATCAAGAATGAACTCTATTTATAGGAATGATCCACTCTTTATATGAAGAGTTTTTAACTAAAGGCCTGGAGGTGATACTCTAATTAGGCTTTTGAAATCAACTGACTGTTCATTTTCACCCATCAGAATTATAACTCTTATGACGTAACAGTTCAGTAGATAAGTGAAACCACAGGTTAGCTAAAGTAATTATCCTTTTCTGTTTATTATAAAGATTTCCTGAGACAGCATTTATCCAAGTATTTGTTACAACATCAAACAGAGTAACAGCCTTTTCCTGCAATAGGCACGAAATTTGAAGATACAAAATGTCAAAGGTTTTTGTACTACTTTGATGTAGCTAAATATTAGATTCCTTATAGATTTAGAATAGTAGACTTCCTTCTGTAAGACTTATAATTCCTAACAACCCATTCCTTTTCTGATTTCACGTGGCGAGAATTTTCCTTATTCCTGAGATGGTTTCTCTTGGTACACTTGGTGGTCACTGCCATCCATATGTGTAAACACACCTACGCATAATAGCTTAGCTATTTTAATATGCATTTGCCTCTTTCTTAAGCATCCCTTCTATTTAAAGACAGCAAACTTTTCAGTTTGGAAAGTGAAGATCATTATAAAGAATATTTTTAAATGAAATAGTAAGAAAAACTTACTTAGTCAGTTTCCTCTTTTTTAAACCATTTTTACTCCTGTGAATTAAGAAAAGAGAGGCAAATTTATCTGGGCAAAAGAACTGATTAACAAAATGATTAAACTTGAAGAACTTTAAATAATTACATCAGGCACTGCCATTTTATTTAATTTTTATTAAACATACCTCATGTTTGTTTAATTACTTCCCCTTAAATGAGAAGATAATGATAAAAATTCCAGATTCATGTTTTAAAACTCTGTTAGATTTCTGGGCCATACCTACACTTTATGTTCTAGATTTGCCAAAAAACTGAATTCTAGAAATATAACTTCTTGCTCCTGGTGATTAAGTTGCTGAAGTGCTTTGTAAATATATAGAAGTATTTCCTGTCTAAATACTCCAGATTCTACAGGCAAAAGGAAAGAATCGGGGAATAAAGGTGAGAACTGGTGGAGGGAGGATGGACATAATGCTTTTTAAATTAAGGAATAAAATAACCTTTTCGGACATTTTCATCGGGAATGTGAATTTGTGCTATCAGTGTTGTCACGTGTCATGTATTCTATTACGGCGTTGTTCTTATTCAGTTTTGAACTAGTTTTTCAGCTATCTGAGGAACTATACCTATTACCTGCTTGTTCTGAATGCATTGCTAGTCTGCAAGCTCAGACACATGTAATACTAACGTATGTTTCAGTTTATTACATTTTTAGGGTTTTTATTAAAAGGGGAACTATTTTCTACCAACACATAAGATAACTGACCTAAGTTAGCTAATGCTAAGATAGTATCTGCTGAAGGACTTCATTATTGTGTTTAGATTGTCTTATATAAATGATACTGATACATGATTGAGTGTGACCATTTTTATAAGTAATTTTCAAAGGTCTTGAAATATTGACGGAAGCACCCAGACTTTCAGAACATAAACAATCGATAGTAAATAGCCAGGTGTGATCCGAGTACTCTTATGTGCCAAAATATTTATTTATATTGAAAATTAGGAATGCTTGGGTAGCCGCATTTCTGGAAAGCCTTTAGCGGAACGAAGCACTACTTCCTTCGGGCTTTCATAGCACCTGGTTCATGAGTATTTCTTACGTGGTCTGACCATCAGCTGTATATGTGCTCCTTGCTAGACTGTCCTTTGTCCCCCAGAGCTGAGCACAGTTAATGGAACACTAGCAGGTGCCCAATAAATGTTTATTTAATTGAATTGAAACAACACATCTTTGTTATGTCATCCTCACAATTTTTTCTAATGATGCAATTAAGGATTTGATATTAGACTTGGGCTCCTGAGGGATCCCACTGGGGAAATGGCACTTGTGGGTGGAGAGGAAGTAATGCAGCAAAGGAAATATCCATAAAGGCAAGTGGTGTTCCTGGTTTTCTTTCCTTTTCTAGTTTCAGATAGTTTTTCTTTCTTCTCAATTCTGAGTGAAGACAGTCCATTTTAATAGTTCTTGCCCTATTTTTTCTCCCTCATCCTCTCTTGGTTTTCCATACTTGGGATTTAGAGGTAATAGACATTCTAGTTTTACTTCACCTCTCCCTCAACCCCCCAAAAGACCACTGTCATGGTGTACCTCTTGAATAATTCTTTTACTCTGCTCTTGTGATGCTAATTTAGTTAACGTTAGGAATCCTACATTTACTTCTCATAGTAGGAGCCCATTACTTTAGTGCTTGATGAAAACATAATGTTAGCATAATAAGGAACAGTTCTGATAATGTCAGGAGACTGCCAACATGTTTTGTGATTCAGAGTGAAATTAAAAAAAGAAAAACACAAAACCTTTCCAAATCCAAACAGACTCTAAGGGAAACTGGGAAGAAACAAATATATGTGGTAGGGTGACACTGAATACATTCAGTGCTGAAATATTAAGTCACTACTATTCCACAGCTGTGTGGAAACCTGATTCATGCAAGAGAGGCAGTATTTTTTTTTTTTAGAGGCAGTATTTTTTTCTTTCAGTCTCATTCACTAATTGAATGAACCTTAAATATAATATGAAATTCTACCACATGTTTTGTATGACCTCTTGTATTAAGTGTATGTCGTCATGATTTGTGTACAACTTTCATTGTTCTGATTAGATTTGTATGAATTCCTGAAGATTCCAAAGGTTTCTTGTATCTTAAGGCTGTGGTACAAGACAGGACTGAATTATGAGACTCCACAGCAACACTGATAGAATTTTCCTGCATTTTCAATTGTCGTGCTGATCCTAAGACTCAAATCAAGGGATAATTCACTTTTAAACATGTAAATTCAGGTTTTGCTAGCAATTTTCACTTTAGCACTTTATGGAAAGAGCTCGTGTGTGTGCATGCCACAGTGACCATTTTGGGTGATGTTGAAGACATCATCTTATCATTGTGGAAGATTTTCTGAATAACTGATAACACCCATCCAACATACAGTATATATGCATACAGGATGATGTGCTTCTGTTACCTTTCCTCTTTCCCTTATACTAGATTAGGTTCAAAACCCTAATGACGTCAAGAAGTTAAGATGCATTCTTTATAAGTTCTTCATGGTTATGACCATCTTGGAAAGCCCGCCAGAATGAAATTCATTCCAAAGAGGAAAACGAGGCAATGGCAGAGACATGGGGTTCACAGTGGTTAAAAACAAACAGAAACTAAAACCCAAAACCGTAAAGTCAAAAACTTTAAATGACCACAAATTCCTAAGCATTACTTACTCTTTCATGAGCTAAACAAAAATCATCCCCACATCTTAAAAAAGGTCTTCAGAGTTATGTCATTCTCTGAATTGAACATACAACAACAAGAGTAAAGCTGAGCAGTTTAAACTAAATATTGCATCACGTTTAAAATGCCAACTGCTGAGGATTTAGAACAGACAGATGAATGTAAATAGGGCATGAGGTGACCATGATGGCAAAAAAAGAGAGTAACAACACTGAATCCAGATAGAGCAGGTCCAATTGAGATGGTTTTCTTTGAACAGGAAATACAATCTGAGATCAATAAAGTCAGAAATGCTGGCAGAATACAATCTGGGGACTAAGCCAATGGGGCACGTAGGCTCTACACCGGTTCTGCCACCACCTGGGAAAAGGTCTGAGCAACCTATGAGGGAGAGAGTCTCTGGATTTCCACACAACCATCAGAGGCATCAGGTGGATTTTAGACAATCAACAGGAACATATCTTTCCAAGAAGTTGATAGTTTAGAGACAAAGCCGGGCAGTGTTAAGAAAAGAGAGTGTGGCTCTGTTTCTTGGGGTGGTTGTTAATGGGTGGGTGAAATATGAAGACAAACACATCTAGAGGAGGATTTTAAAAGACTGTATAGAAATGAAAACAGGGGAGAATACCCACAACTTAGTAGATGTAGAGAAAAGTAGCAAAGAGTAGGGAATTCGGGTGAATTTGTGAGAGTACTGAGTTGGACTTGAAGGATCAGGGACCATGAATTTTACCTCTTTTATTTCTGGCAGAGCGCAAGTCTAGGGCTGAAAACAGTTTATGTTCGGTATCTTTTCATTGGTTAATATGTGTGTAGTTTACGAAAAGTGTAGAAAGCCTGGGGCTCTATGTTTTCCCTTCTCTTCTCACCTGGAGAAAACCATTTTCAGCCTCAGGACCATTCTTCTAAAGACTACTGCAGGGCTTTTTTCCCCCCTAACTTAGGTCTCATGTTATTTGATCAGTACTATAAATAGCAGACCTTGAAGGAGTTGCTAGAATTCCAAAATATATGTTCATCAGGGGGACCTATTAAGAAAGACATACAAACAAGCATAGGCCTGCCTGATATAAGCTTAAAACAAACTATGGAAAATGAGAAAGAGAATTAAGTAGGGAAAGGAATAGAACATTACATGCGTCTTTCTTTTGTTTTAATTGAAATCTGTAGAGGGTACGCTAACAGCATTGGCTACAAGTATTCTAATGATAGGTAGAATACTTGAGGATGATCAGTAGATGTTAAGTTCAAAGTAAATGTATATTTTGAAAGTCAAGATGGAATTGATGTGTATCATGTGATGTTAAGTACTTAAAATATTGGTTGACCATGGGGAAGTCCTATACTGGAGACTTGTTATTAAGAATCAACTTAGAATAATGGTGAAGGGGTCCTCATCATCCAGTACATTCTTCTGAATTTATTGCTTATACATCAGTGTCTACCATATTTCAAAAGTTTTTCACCTAGCTCTCTTTTAAAGAAAATACAGATTGCGGTATTAACAATCTCCACTGTGAGAAAGTTCTTTTTTTTATTCTTTTCCCACTGCAACTCGAATTCTAACTTTGCCCACTGTATTTATTCTGTCTCGGAGAAGCCAAAGAATGTTTGATCAATTGTCTTTTTGAATAGCTAACTCTCCGGATTACTTTAAATCTTGAACTCCGCCCCCAACCCTCCATGAACTTTTTTTTTCCCCAGTCCATGAACTACTTTTATTGCTTTTATCTGAGTCCTTCTCAAGTTGTCCAGGTTTCTGGATCTGTCTGTACATAATTTAGTACCTAAACATCATGGACTAACATTAAGGATAATGATTTTTTTTTCCTCTGGGAAACTGCTACCTTTATACTTATGGCTCAGAAAAAGAAACAGCCCTTCTAGATAGTTTAGTCTCAGAATTGAAAATCATTATTATTGTATATTATAAAAACTGTAAAGGATACTCTTTGAGATTTGATTATTAAAATGATTTAAAAGTCAAGAAAATAAGAATTTATAGGAGGCTGTTTTTTAGAGAGGAAAGAATAGATTTCAGAGACACTTGGGTTTAGAACCTGAATTTTCTATATAGTCATGATGTTAAGAGAGTTAGTCCCCTTATACCTCTATTTCCACATCTGTCAAATGGTGCTGATAATAATCTCTGCAGAGGTGTGTGGACAATTAAATGAGAAGATTATACTAAGAGGCTTGCACACAGTCAGTTGTTTAATATTCGCTGAGTGAGCATTATTATAAAAACACGAAGCCCCCAAATACATAGTATTCTGGGTTTCTTTACCTGATTACATTTTTTCCTTCTTGGAAATAGGGAGCTAATCAATGGAAGTGGTGAGAAAAATGAAAGGCATCATTTATAAAGATGAGAGGCCATGGACTGACTCAATGAAGAAACAAATAACTTAGCAATAAATGGAAGAAAAGCTTGTCAAGAACATCACAAGAAGAACATTCAGTTGGGAAAACATTATAGTTAGCATCTTGGTACCATTAGCTGCTTTAATCCATTTCAATACATAATTAATAATTTTACATGCTTCAGACACATAAAATCATTAAAAAGGATTTTCCCTTTGGTTTACTTCCTGAATGCTAACTTTTAAAGACTTTGTAAACAGTAAAAAAAAAAAAAAAATCACTTACCAAGGATTAATATAAAATGCCAAAAGATAATCAGTCCAAAGACATGAGGGTAGCAGGGTTAAGAAAGCAAATATACTCCTACGCCTGTGAGCATTAATAGATAACAGATGCAAAGATGAAAAAGTGGCAAGAGTTAGTAATACAAACTGTGAACAGTAAATTACCTACTGGGATCAATTAAAATGACAAGCACGTTAATTACAATTAAATATTCCATTCTCTGAAATTTAACCGTAAGGACTTAAGTGCTATAATATTGCCAAAATCAGTTTTATTCACATCTTATTGTAATCAGACATATTTCTTTCAACTTGGTTTGTGTCAATTAGCCTGCTGTTAGGTGATTACGTTTCGCATTCAGTTAAATTCGGCTCTGAAATGCCTCATCCGTTATCTCGAGTCTTATTCTTGGGTATTACCCTTGCGATGCTTAAGCCTATTTTAAGAAATCTAACATTTGATAGCTAACAGCAGCTTGTGTATGGAATAAAAATGGTTAGTTTGTGTATACTGATTTTGGTAAGCAAGCTTTCAGGACACATTCTTATAAAACTGCACTGTTAGGTGCGACTTTCTATATTATTTTAAGTATAAATTAATATATCACTTCCAAAAAATAATCCTTAAAACAGAGGTATGGTATGACACCCACGTATCATTCATTTAAAATAAGTAGCTCATCAGCTGTCTAGTTTCTAATCTTTTTTTTTTTTTTTTTTGCGGTACGCGGGCCTCTCACTGTTGTGGCCTCTCCCGTTGCGGAGCACAGGCTCTGGACGTGCAGGCTCAGCGGCCATGGCTCAGGCGCCCAGCCGCTCCGCGGCATGTGGGATCCTCCCGGACCGGGGCACGAACCTGTGTCCCCTGCATCAGCAGGCGAACTCTCAACCACTGCGCCACCAGGGAAGCCCCTAGTTTCTAATCTTATACTCAGTTGAGTGGGAGCAAAATTACTTAGCTTCACATTAACACTAATGCAGACTGTTAATTTTAAATGCCTGGTTTGAATCAAATTTCAGATATTTAGACCAATTTTAAAATAGAACATCTATTAATGCAGATTTTAAAATAGGCTATGGTTGTATCTATAGTTATTCTGAGAATTAGGGGAAAAATGATGTTACCTTGTCACTTTAGTTATTACAAATATCCCCTGAGATATGTCTTCTCAGTTAACGAGAAAATGCCAGTGTTGGCAAAACTGTCTTTGCCCAGAGCTGCAAGAGAATTTTCTTAATTTTATAGAAATGTCCTGAAATGAATTCTCTTTTGCCTCAGTTCTCCCATAAATGTTCTCTCATAAATTCCGTAAATTGTGACCAGTTGTGTAGTTAGTCAATACGTAGCTCTCCTGAGTCACAGGTATAATGGGATCAATTCCTAGATGGGCCCCTCATCACTGCTTTATGACTGGGCCTTTCTTAAGGGTAGGCCAGGCAAGAAACAAACATCAGTGAGTCAGCCTCTTAATCTTGGAAAAGGTGTTAATTACATTTGAACAAACCTAGAAATGTTTTCTAACTTTTTACCAGCAAGAGTTTATGGGTTTCTCTTGACAGTTGAATTAATCAGATTTGAATAGCAAAATTTATCAGATTTGAATAGCAAAAATAATTTGAATAGCAAAATGGAATTTTGTTCTGGTTGAACTTTTAGACTAGTACAACATATTTTCTGGTTAAAGAGAATCCTATTTCACCTAGATTTTTCACCTAGAGTGGATCTCAACTAGTGTCCCACTTAGGGAAGTAGAATTTACAGTTTAAATAAGGCCATTCCTCCCTCATTAATTCCGCGGCTAAAATTTCCTGTCTCTACATATTTATTTCTGTCAGAGTAACCATTTTGGGGGAGTTAGGAAAACAGAAAAAAAAATCACTTACTGAGGATTAACATGAAATGTATATATTTAAATGTGCTTTGCATGGTTGCTTGTGAAAGAAACAAACTAGATCACGTAAGCAGTGCTGGCTTCATATTAAGTGGTTAGTTAATCAGCAATTTTGTTGGGTATTAATTGCTCTGTATATTAATTAATATATTAATATATATGTTAATTCCCATGGATCGCTGTTAGGTATAACATCAACAAATTCAATCTCTTGACAATGCTTTCTTAATTCTCAGAATATATCCTCCCTCCTTAATACTCAAGCATAAAGAAACATGAGGCTATGTTTCTCAGGGAACTTTCTTAGCTTTGATATTTATCTGCCTGTAAGTGTAAGACCTGAGAGCCCTGGGCTGTATACTTCTGCTTGATTTTTGAACAGAATGGGTAGCTCATATCCCCAGGCACTGAAATGTGAGTTTTAAATAGAGACGCTGCTCTGTCTCCCACTGCTTCCCTGGAGTCTCCCCTCCTGCCTTCAACCACACTTGTTCCACGAGGCTCCTGTATTATTAACCCTTCTTCAGCCCAGTTGTGGGCAACTTGTACAACTGCATCAGTCCTTTGTGTAATATAGTGAATACCCAGCAGACTACCTCATTTTCTCTCCTTCTTACATGAATTAAACGTATATATACTAATATGCTCTGTGACGTAGATGTCACCTTGAAGTCTACTATCACCGAAATTATGAAAGAATAATCAGGCAAAACCTTCTATCGCCCAAAGATAGTACAATCAAGTTGAGAGCACACATAGCATAGGTAAGCCATCTAGAGACTTGTTCTGAAACAATACTCACCAGTTGTATGGAAGCTTTCCATCCCGCTCTAAGGATGCAAAATTGACAAAAGTCCCTGCTCCACACTCCCTGTTGGAAAGGAACCACAAGATCAAGGTTAGTGCTTCACAGAGCACTCTTTACCTTGACATGAGAGCCTTTAATGGCTAATCATCACAGCATTAAATTTTATTTATTTATTTATTTATTTTTCTTTTTTTTTCACAGCATTAAATTTTAAAAAAGCTAATATAAGTTGCATGTATTCTTCTTTCCGATACAATGCAATATAGAAAAATAAAACAATTTTTCACAAGGGCGCACACACCCAAATCAAGTTATTTGAAGCCAGAAGGATTCAGTTCACAACACTTACCAAAGGGCGCTCATGATGCTAACATAAATCGTTCAACTATGTGGGGTAGAATATTTTTTACAAAGCCTTCAATAGTAAGGTATAGAAACTCTCCTAGATAGACTAAGGGTTTTCCATTTTTAGCAAATATTTTTTGTTTTTATAGCATTTTGATTTCCTCTCTGTAATGATAGTGGATCAAACTGGATTGTTTTCTTCCTTCAAAAATTTCCCCTCATGTTGTGATGCCCATACTATTCATCACTTGAGAGGAAAAGAGTGATATGTACTGAAATAGATTGGCTTTCGCAGAGTCAGTAGAAAATACTGTTAGTTTTTTTCCCCAGAAGTGGAGGAAAAAGGTCAATACAATTCTCATGCTTTCTCCACCTTTTGTTTAATATCATGCATAAATAGCATAGCTCACTGGGGTGCATACCTCTCATTTTTTCCCTCTATATGAAATTGATGGACTTATTCAGAATTGAAGCAGAGATTTTGACATTGGCATAATGTGCTAATTACTTCAGTTATCTGCCTGTTCTAACTTGAGTGTTCTAAGGATAACTTTCTTCCTTGAAAAATACACTAACAGGGACTTCCCTGGTGGCGCAGTGGTTAAGAATCCGCCTGCCAATGCAGGGGACACGGGTTAGATCTCTGGTCCGGGAAGATCCCACATGCCGCGGAGCAACTAAGCCCGTGCACCACAACTACTGAGCCTGAGCTCTAGAGCTTGCGAGCCACGACTACTGAAGCCCGCGCGCCTAGAGCCCGTGCTCCGCAACAAGAGAAGCCACCACAATGAGAAGCCCGCACACTGCAACAAAGAGTAGCCCCTGCTCGCCGCTAACTAGAGAAAGCCCGCGCGCAGCAACGAAGACCCAAAGCAGCCAAATATAAATAAATAAATAAATTTATTAAAACACAAAAAGACACTAACATTTCATTATTTTGTGCTGCATGTATTCTAAATTAGATATCAATTAATTTTCCTGCGTCAGTTTCCTGTATATTGGCATTTATTTTACTCTACCTCAAGGCTTTGTAATCTGGGGTCCTAGGATAGAATTTAGGGCTCTATGAACATACGTGGGGAAAAAAGTACATCTTTATTTTCACAACCTGTAACTGAAATTTAACAATTATTTCAATTATTAAAGTAGGCAACAAGCCCCGATAACATCATCAGCACTTGTGAGATTTGCTAATAGAAACGGAAGATATTTTTCTACAATAGACCTGCTGCAGATGTTGAAATATTGTTCATCGTCATCACTCTGATGAAATTATGAGATTGCTTAGATACTCTACTAAATATTGTTATCTAATGTGTTAATAAAGAAGCATATAACACATTTGTTTTCTGAATACTTTGATTACCATATTTTCATATAATTAATTTCTTTTTTAATCCTATGTGTTTTATGTTATGCACCGAGAAAGAAAGCATTATTCTTGGAAGAAATCTACAGGCTTCATTAGACTGTCAGAGAGAATCATGCTCAAAAAATGTTAAGAATCTCTGCTCTAATGACCAGCTGGCTGAGGTAGAATCACTTCTCCTAAATATTTTGCTGTATGCATCACAAGGATGTTCCTGCAATAATGCCATCATAAATACCACTACTTCCATTTCTACTCTGTTACCATTCCTTCCACTATTACTATTATGAGCTAACATTTATTGCATGCTTCCTGTGACACTATGCTGTTACTGCAGTATTGCTCCTAACCGTCCACTAATGTGGGGTTGTTATCATTTTTTTTTTTTTTTTTTTTTTTTTTGCAGTACGCGGGCCTCTCACTGCTGTGGCCTCTCCCGTTGCGGAGCACAGGCTCCGGACGCGCAGGCTCAGCGGCCATGGCTCACGGGCCCAGCTGCTCTGCGGCATGTGGGATCTTCCCAGACCAGGGCACGAACCCGTGTCCCCTGCATCGGCAGGCGGACTCTCAACCACTGCGCCACCAGGGAAGCCCTCATTTCTTTTTGATAAATGTTCTTTCCCTTGCTTCCAGGCTACCACAATCTTAGTTTTCCTTCCACTCCACTGGATGCCTTGTCAGTCTTTCTTTTTTTGCCATTATCTTTTATTTTCTCTCTGAAAATGTTAATATTAGATGGTGCTGATGGTCTCTTCTCTAATATACGCTTAATTCCCAGGCTTCATCCAGTCTACAGCTTTAATACCATTTGCATGCTAAGAACTCCCAAATGTATATCTTCAATACAGACTTCTTTCCTAACATCAGACTTTTATGTTCATCTGCCTACTCCACACCTGCACTTGCAGTCACCTCCAACTTAACATTTCTAAAACTGGGGTCTTGATGTTCCCCCAACTCTGAAATCCTCACCTAGAATCCTATGTCAGTTGATGGCAACTCCATCCTTTCTGTTGGTAGGACCGAAAACCTTGGTGTCATCCTTGACTCTTAATCATTTCCATTCCAAGCTCAATTTGCTAGCAAATCCTGTCAGTAAACTCCTCTATTTTCAAAATATATCCAGAAGAGGATCATTTCTTCTTACCTCCATTGCCACTACTCTGGATTGAACCAATATCATCTCTTGCCTGGATTAGCTGGCTCCCCCAGTTAATATACTTGCTTTTGCCTTTGCCTCAATACAGACTCTTTTCTACATGAAAGTCAAAATGAAAATGTTAAAATAGAAGTCATATCTTCTGCCCCAAATTTTGCAATGGCTGCCCTCTGCTCAGAATGAAAGTCAAAGTCCTGATAATGGCTCATGAAGCCCTGTAGGACCTTATATCATCTCCCGCTATTCTTCCCTTCATTGCCTCTGCTTTAGCTACGCGAACCTCTTCCTTGAACCTGCTAGTCGTGCTTCTGCCTCAGGGCCTTTGCTCTGGCTGTTCCCTCTACTGGGCACACTCCTCCTCCAGATAATACATGACTAACTTCCTCACCGTCCCTCAAGTCTTTTCTTAAATGTCACCTACCTGCCTTCCAGGGCTCCTCTCATCCCCTTCATGCCTGAATGCTAATCTTCTTTACTCTATTGTTTTTTTCTTATCATCTGCTAATACACCACAGAATCTTCTTACTTTCATCTTTATTATTTCTTGTCTACCTCCTCAACGAGCATACAAGCTCTACGAAGGCAGAGATTTTTGTCTGCTTTTGATGCAGCCCATATCCCAAGCATGCAGGGGAGTCTGACACACAGCAGGTATCCATTAATATTTGTTAAATTAATGAATGAAGTTTCAGCGAACTGCACGTGGTTGTGTTGGTTGTCAATTAGGATTTGACCCCAAGGAGTGTAATTTCAGAGCTTTATATTCTAGCCTCAGCGCTGTACCACCGCCCTCCCTATCCTCCTAAGATTTGTTCAAACACTAGCACTCAAGAAGCTTGATTTTTATATTCAGAACTAATCCCTTTTCTCGACTTTCATGGTATCCCATTTTTACCTCCTTTCTGCTACAGGTCAGTTTATACCTTTAAATATATTTATTCATGTATTTCCAGCTAGGTTCTAACTTCCTAGTGGACAGCTTGGATTTCTGATTTTTCTTTGATTGTGCTATCTAAGGCAGTGATTGACTCATTATCAGATGGATAAGTTTATTTATGAATAACTAAAGGATAGAACTCTGAGAAAGGACAAGGATGTTAATTGACAATTCAGCAGGCTAGCATCGGGCAAATATAAATTTTATACAAATTTCCCAAACCCAGTAACACTCAACTAGGCAATAGTTTTTTTTTTTTTAAGAGAATTGATGGATTGTTTTGATAATATAGAGGATCACAGAAAGTACTTGCAAATGTGCTCTGATAAGAAGTGCATCAGTGGTCAAAGAAAATAGGGAATCAACAAAATCATAAATCAAAAGACTTTCTAACAACATTTCCTGCAAGCAAAATGAAACTGCCTGCAGCCCTGGGTAGGAACTAATAGGGGGACTTGAAGGGACCTAATCATAAACTCTAAAAATATTTTCTTCCTAAACAGCTTCAACAGAACTAATGAGGGAAGGGATTATTTTTCTTTCTTGTGGTCTCCATATATATTAACTCCTTTCGTTAATTGTACTGAGTAGGCATAGATCTTTCTTTTACTCCAAAATATATTTGGAAGTATCCAAATATAATGAATGAATCCCAATGTATGGGCTACTTAAAATGACAAGATTGATAGTAAGAGGTCTGACTTTGTGTAAACAAACGATCTTGTGCTTTACTATTTCAATGGTAATGTTCTCTAAAATAATATTGAAAAGTCTATTTAGAAAACACAAAATAGAAACTGGAAGCAAACTCACGGCTGTACAATTTAGGTCTGCAAAAGCCACACGTGTATGAGAAACAAAAATATTTTAAAGGCTGTGGGTGAAAGATGAGCAAAACACAACTTACCTTGCCATCTGCAGATGCTTTTTCCTAAGAATGATAAGGGTAATGAGCAGTAATCCAATTAACAGTGTGCTAAGGATGGCCAGCACGGAGATGACTACCACGTTGGGATTCATCTCTGTAACTAAAGAGAAAAGCCATACGTGTTCATTGTAGCTTCCATGACATGGAAACTAACAGGACCATTCATTGTTTCTCATCTGACCTTAAGACTAACAAACTTATGATGATAACATCAACAGCAACAATGATGTTTCTCCAAGCCAGCAATGGCCTCTTCCTGGTCAACTCTTAACTAGTAAAGTAGATTGACAAATAGTGTTTGGGTGGCTGGAAGAATTGAGTCCATTTCAAAGGCCCATATTCAGGATGTTCTTATCAAAGGAAACTGTGAAATGTAAAGAATGCCTCTGCCATGGTTTGGGTTCACTTGAAAAAAATATCTAGAAGTCATTATCATGTATTATCACTGTTTAACATTTTCAAAAGCTTAGAGAGGGGGAGGCTCTTATTTTATGCCCATGACTTTAAAGTCAGAAAGCACAGCTGTATATTTCCCTCACAACTAATAATGTATATGAAAAAGGCATTAGCAAGCTGCCATCTGCTGCAGCACTTAACACATCGCTAGCACTAGGCATTCTGATGATCTGTAACCATATGTTTCGAGGTGTTTCCATCTGCACAGCTCAAGAGATTAAACTTATTAATAAGTTGCAGGGTCCTTAAGAACAGGGGTTGCTCTCATATACTAGGTCTTCTATGATCCATCTTCAATGGTACTTACGCATTGCCTACTTCACACAGTATCTGGAAGACCAAGATGTTAAAGGTGGGAATGTATACCAAATATTTTTCTAAAACTCTTAAAAGTGGACCAGAGGAGATACCATCCTCTGCATTGGTCACAAAGTCACAGAACTGGCTGGCCTGTGCAATCTCTAAGGCTTTTGGTATTTTCCACATTCCATTTGGGCCAGCTTGGCTCCAGTTTATGGGTAGAAGTACTTGAACAGAAAGAACATTAGACTCATGGTCAGAAGAGACTGTTCAAGTTTGCTTGACTATTACCTGCCATTTGGGGAAGCTATTTTACCAGTCTCTTCGGGCCTCATTTTCCTCACTTGCAAGTACGTTTAATAATATCACCTGTTTCACTGGACTGCTGTACAGATGACAAGGAATCATGAACATTAAAGTATTTTTAGAAAATGTAAAAGGATGTCAAAATGAGAGACCATTAATATACTTTTCAGGTCCATTTTTGCCCTCACTTCTGAAAAAGCAAAAACTAAAAACAGAAAATAAAAAAGTCTATTCTAGTGGTCACTGGATGTAGTGGCAAAACATATTAATGCTATGTAAATGAAAACGAACCAGTAAAGGGATAATGTGATGGTAAGAGTGGTTTTATTACAGGCAGCTTCAGAGAGGGTCTCAGATTACAGAATTAGACTCAAGCAGGGAAGTAAAACAAATAATGTAACTCAGAAAAAAGAATAAGGAAATAGCATTATTCTGGACTTTTCATTAATATCTAATTTCCGCAATTATACTTTCTGCTTGATTGGAAATTTTTCTGCTTTGACCCAGTACTTTAGGTTCACCATTATTTGATCAGTGACAGCTAAAGGTCAAGGCTAGAATAGGTGCACCTGACCTGATTAGGGTACTGTGGGTACCACTGAAGAGGATGATGGGGGACGATGAAATTGATGATAACAACTAGCATTTAGACAGCATGTGCTAGAGCTTTATGTACTTTATTTCTAAGCCTGAAAACAACTCAACAAGGTACATATTATTATTCCAGTTTTACAGATGAAGAAACAAAGGTTCAGAGATAGTAAATATCTTGTCCTAAATCACATAACTAATAAGTGCAGTTAGGGATTGGAATTAAAGTCTCCCTGAAGTCAAAGCTTGGAATTTTTCAATGAAAGCTGAGTTTTATTTTTTAAAAAAGATGGATTATATATATTTAAAAAGAAAACGTAAGGAAAATCTGGAAAGATATAATTTCCAAAGACACCAGAGTCTACTAATGCCTGTAATTACCCATTGTTGAGACGGCTATGAATGTAGGGACACTGGGGCTGTCATGACTAAAGCTGGTGACACTACAGTTGTAGGCAGTGGCAGGAAGGAGGCTGGAGATGGTCACGACATGAGAAGAAACAGAAATCGGTTCCTGGAGATGCAGAAAACAAGATAAATGTTATGTTATCTTCATCTATTTTGGTTTTTAAATTATCAGTATTTTTCATAGTTGAGTAGGTAACGTGTGTGCACAGAGTAAAAAATTTAAAAAACCAAAAAGGAAGCAGTGAAAAATATTTCCTTCTTTCTGTACTTCCCATCTACCCAATTCTCTTCCATGGAAGCAGCCATTGTTGTCAGGTAGGTTAGTTTTCTTCTGTATTTTATGGATGTATAAACATGAAAGAATACAGTTAAAAATGTAAGTGCTAACATAGTTTACGCATCATTCTGCTTATTTTTTATCTTGTTTCTCAGTATATTTTGGCACTCTTTCCATATTAGCACAGATAAAGCTATTTCATTTTAGGGGTTGCATAGAAATCCAGTGAAAGAACATACTTTATTTAACCAGTCCCCTATTAATAAATATTGAAGCCGTCTCTGATTTGTTGCTATTATTAACAATGCAACAATGAATATAACTTCACAATTATGGGAACATATGTATATGTACACACACTCATTTAATATATGTATGTATATATACACATATGCATTCATATACACAAAACCTGTGTGCATATGTGTGTGTATGTATGTATGAATATACATACATATACAACCACTCATATTCCTAGAAGTTGAATTGCTGGCTCAAAAAGTTATATATTTTTAATTTTGTAAGCTATTGACAAATTATCTTCCATAGACATTTTCCAAGGGACCCATCTACCATCAGTGTGTGACAATGCCTGTTTCCTTACATCTGTCCCTACACAACAAATTTGCAAACTTTTTGAGCTTTTCTAATCTTATTAGTGGAAGTTGTACCTTATTATAGTTTTATTTTGCATTTCTTTCACCAAGAGTGAGCTTGATCATCTTTTTCTATGTTTAAGAACACTTTGTGTTTATTTTCTATGAAATATTTGTTTTGGTTTGTTGGTCTTTATCTTTTTCATTTGTAGTAGATCTTTGCATATTAAGAACACTATCCCCTTTGTCTGCATCCTCGGCTTTTAAATAGCATCCACCAAAGGCATAAAGACTTTGTGTTCTCCAAAACATTTAATATTAACTTATTCTTGAGTAGAAGAAGCTGTTAATTTGGTGCGCCAATGACCAGACACTGATAAGTACAACTGAACAGTATAAAAACATGAGGCAGCATAATACTGTTTTTCAAAACAAGGATCTGAAAACAACTCTGCCTAAAGAGGTGAGAGCCATGAGCACGGATTTCCCACTGCCATCTCTTTCATGATCCCATAAAAGAATGATTCTAAGGAAAGATTTTTGCTAACAGGACTCAGTTGTAGTAACCATTGTTTTCTTAAAGGGAGGCATTACTGTAGTTGCAGAGAAGAAAATTCACTACTGGCAGAGTAGCTATTTTCGAAAAGGATTCTTAGGATAGAAAAAAGATTCAGCTGTTCAGTACAGATCAAAAAGAGATACATTTGCAGAACAGACTATCAAAAGGGGAAAGAAATCGAATTATCTTAACACTCATAGGAAAAGATTCGTACCCCCAGAAATCCTTTTTTCTTTTCAATCTCATGAACTGCATTATTTAAAAAACATCAATTATTCATGTTCATAGTATTAGTCTTTGCACTGTACTTTGTGACATCCCTCACAAATTTGCCCTTTTCCTTCCACGTCTGGCTGTAACATAGTTTTTTCGTTACCCCCCCACCCCCAGGTCCACTTCTCTCCTTCCATTCAATTTAACCCCGTGAAAAACTCAGTATTCATCATATCTGCTATTTGTGATTCTAAAGCTTTAACGATCACCTCTCTCAGCGTTCACTTTCCCTAACAAAATCGTCCTCCTTACTAACTTCTTTTAAATTCTCTTGGTAGTATGGCTCTCTCTTCTGGCACTTATATTTTATTTTAATTATTTCTACTCAAGTGAAATATCCACAATTAAATGAAAAACATTTTTTGAAGGCAAGTATTGATTCTGTGATTTGTGTCCCATACAATGCCTTTCTCATAAGCGGTAATTAGTTCATATTTGTTAAATTATATTTTATATGGCAGTGTCTTTATCCCTTCCATCAGTTTAATGGCTAATAAGAAGATGCCTCAATTTAACCTCAATATGACCTGGAGTGGCTAAGAACTGGGGACAAATGCAAGAGGGAGGAGATATGGGGACATATGTATATGTATAGCTGATTCACTTTGTTATACAGCAGAAACTAACATGCCATTGTAAAGCAATTATACTCCAATAAAGATGTTAAAAAACAAGATAAATACAAAGATGGAAATAAACTTTGTGATTTGGCAAGTTGGTTATGACAGATTTGGGGCTTGCTCTAAGAATAATTTTAAATTTCTATCACTGAAAACCAAAAGTGTACATGAAAATTTTCATTTTATATCATTCAAATAAAGAGGAGATTTTCACTTTGCTTGGATAATGAGCCTTAATCAAAATTAACTCAGAAAAGGAAAATCCGAGCATACAGTACCTGGAGTTTTATATCCTGACTGGAGCCAACTTGTTGACAGAAGACTTCGAAGAAATCAGCTACTCCCTCTTCCACCCACAGCAAAGTCACCGAGGTCTGGGTTTTATTCACCGCAAACAGTGATTTTGGAGGAGCTGGTTCTGAGCAAAGATAAGTTGAAAAAAATTAATTTAATATAAAATATTCTTCCTTTCTTCATTAATCAAAAGAAAAAAATAGGCAAAAAGTTCCAAATATGGGTAGTTAAGAGCACCATAAAGAGTGTATATTGCTTTCAAAATATGTCCTTTTACAAAGACGGTCATCTAACTTGCAAGGCAGAATATTTTGCATCTTTTATTTTATACTTCTCTTTTTGTAACACTTCTGTTTTCTACTTCAGCTTTATTACAGACATAATCTATTAATAGTTTTTGTGTCATCTACACTGGAGTTAGCACTGCCCATATGATACCGAATTTTCTGGGTGAGAAACAAAAATCTGTACTGAAAAGACTGAGAAAAACGAAAGTGGTGTGCTCCCTTCTTATGGGGAGATTCAGTCTGGTGCTGAGCCAAAAACCTGCCTTCCTTTCTCGGGAGACTATTGGGAATAATTTAGCCAGAGGAATGGCTTCTTGAAAATTTAGTCAAAATTAAGAGGGGTAAAGCTAAAGAGATAATATGATTTTTAAGGAAGAGGACTGATGGAAGAAGACTGGATGGTTGATAAAATGTTAGAGGACTGATTTCTTTATCTTATTCTTTTAGACATTTAATTTTGATCAATAAATTAATCCGTTAGTTAAGTAAACCATTCTATCTCTGCCCTTTCGTATGCCTTTCCAATAACTGAGTCACTGGACTTGTAGGCTTGATACCAATGCCTGTCTGTTCCCCAGTTCTAGGAGGTGGTCTGCTGTCTTGTTCCCAGTTGCTGAATCTCTCCTGGTCCCCTCCTTGCCGCCGTGTCCTTTGGGCATTGCCCTTCCCTCAAGTTCCTCCAGTACACAAAGTGCTATGCCTGAATCCAAGTTCTTAAGCCAGGCTCCCTCTTACCTGCTGTCAGATCTCCTTGACATTGCTTGTTTGGACAAACATCTTGCTGTCAGGTTCACATAATAGCATACTCTGCCCATCAGCATGTCCCTGACAGACAGCTCTCCACACTGTTTGCTTGTTACTTGGATTTCTTTTCATTATCTGCCTCACGCTTCCAAGTCTGTTCTACAGCTCCTGGTGTTTAGCAAAAAAGCCCTAGAAGCCATTTCACTCTTTTGACAAGTGATATGTCTTTGTGGGGGGAAGGTCTGTACCTTCTTTCTGGACTATCATCATCATGTCCAGAACCAAGAAGTTTGTCAGAATCATTCTTGATGTGATCTATTGCAGTAACCTAAACTTGTGTCCAACTGAAAAAGAAGCATTTTCCTTTCCAGAGGCAACCTGACAAAGTTGGGCACAAGAGTTGAAGGAGGAAATAAATGAGTTGGTCTTGGGCAAGTATAACTCACAATAGATGTCAGGACCCCTTTCTCATTTGCAATGAATTGTTCATTCCTCTAGACATTGTATCGTCTCGCTTGCCCTATGATGAAGACTGTTGAGGAGACACAGAAGTCTACTTCCACTTCTTACATCCTTCATAATTGTCACTGCTAATAGCATTATGAGTCAGAGACTAAGTCCTCCAGTGATTCTGACTCCTGCAGAACTTGGATCTTTGGAAGCAAGTGTGAGGTTGTCTGAGGCAGAGATAGATGATCTGTTAGGCTGAGCCTGGGCTATGTCTCTTTAAAAGATACACACTGTGGAATTGCTCTTGGAGTGAGTTTCTTGGACTATGATTAGAATCCCTAGGACATCTATATATTTTTTCCTGATGGGTAGATAAAATCAGTTTAGTTATCTGATATGAACATTGCCCAGATCCTAATTTCTGGATCCAACTTTTTACGTATTGATTTCTCATCACCTATCATCTGTTCTTACTCAAGTATCTCACTATTAACCTCAACTCCATAAGGTTAAAATGGAATGTGGAGTCCTTGCCTTTCCTCAAATCGGTTCTGCTTTCCACCTGCCCCTGATTCTGTCCTAAGCAGCATCATTATTTCAATGGTCTAAGATGACAATTTTGAAGCTCTCCTCTTGCTTCTCAGTCTCAGATTGCATTATCTTTTAATACTTCCTTTCATCTCTTCCTTTTATTTATTCCTTTTATTTTATTGCACATCCAGGCTTTTGCCATCACACTTAGCATTCATTACAACAGCCCCTTATTCCCTTTCCCTGCCTCTTACTTGATTCTTTCTTCATTTTGCCAGCGATGGTTTAAAAGGCCTTATAACACCACTTTGCTCCTGTTAGATCCTATCTGTGCAATGATCTATTGTGATCAATGTCTATGGTGTCAAATCCAAATATGCCAAGTGTTAAAGATTCTACGTACACTGGCCACTTGCTACTCATTGCCACCATCTCTCCTGCACAGACATGCTGCCCCGTAAAGCCAGTCTTCCCACTGACAATCACACAGGTATTACTCTATCTCAACTCATGTATTTCCCCTCAGCGTACTCTTTCTTCTCTTCTGATCATCTTAAAGAAAAAGTCTTACCTTCTCCTTGAAGCCTTATCTGATGACTGTCTCTTGATGCTCTATCCCTTCTCTGACCTTCTATTGCCCTTAACTATTTCCTGTGCGACCTATGTGAGTGAAGTCCTGATTCCACTGGGTCCTATTAGATTCTTTAAGAATGGCAGCCATGTGTTATAAATTATTTCATCTTTATTTTGAACTAGCCAAGTGTAGGGACTCAATGAATGTTATCTATTGACAGACTTAAAACATAAGTCAAGATACATTAAACAGAGGCGTTAGGATTCAAGCATCAGGTAAGACCAGACAGGCATTGAGTTTTGATATTCTCTGCCTTTTTATAGTGATTATGTTTGTAAAAAGTCATCAGCTCTCAGTGGCAGGGTCAAGGACTGTTGTGAATCAGAAGTTTTCTCAGTGGCCCAAGAAATATGATTTAGATAATGGAGTAGGGATTTCTTTGTGTCTGGCTGAGAATGTGGACCTAGGTGAGAAGCAGATCCTCAGGAAAATCTCCAAAGGATCTGGGACCTCAAACAGCCATGTAACATTTTTTTTCCCTCAGGTGGTATATGAGGCAATAGATTATTCCAAGATCACTATACCCATTACCTCTGCATTCTTTTCTGAAAGATCTAATGTGTTTCAGTTCTGCATTGTGAATACAGACTCACAACTCATTCAGTTGATGAGTAACATTCACAAATCACCTGCTTGAAGACTTATGATCTTTGGATAGGTATATTTTCCTAGATATATTAGGGAGAATTTCCACACTACTATTCCAAAGAAAATAAAGTTATCACAATATTTCATAAGTGGAGGTGTAATTAGATTGGGAGGGGCTTATAATTAAATTTCACTACTCAAGACATCATCTGCCCCAGGGAATGTATTAAAATATTGGAATTATATTGTGCAACACAGTAGCTACTAGCCACATGTGGCTAGTCTTGAAATGTGGCTAGTCTGAATTGAGAGGTGCTGCATGAGTAAAATACAGATTAGATTTCAAAGACTTTAGTATGAAGAAAGAATAAAAATATCTCATTAATATTTCTTTACATTGATTACACGTTGGAATGGTACTACTTTGGATTTACTGGGTTAAATAAAGTATATTAAACTCAACTTCACCTATTTCTTTCTACTATTTTGTAATGCAACTACTAGAAAATTTAAAATTACATTTGTGGCTCTCACCATATTTGAATTGTATAGTACTGGGTTAGAACATTTCTTCCTGTTTGGTAGAGAAGTCTGGAAATTCTTGGCAGAAACTGGTCAGAGGGGTTCCCCTTCTGCTGTCTATCTCTTCTCATGAGAAGGCAAGGTCAGCTCAGCCTCATAGCTTAGGATGGCTTAGAGGTTCATGTTCTGCATCCTTAGAAACAAGACTAAAAGTGGTGAATGGCTAAATATTGTTTAGACAATTTCATATGGTGGGGAATACATTGACACACAAAAGCCTCTTGAGTGGTCTGTGTCTCTGTTATGGCCTGAATTGTGTTCCCTAAAATTCATGTGTGGAAGCCCTAAACCCCAGCACCTCAGAATGTGACTGTGATTGGAGATAGAGCCTTTCAAGAGGTGATTATGTTAAAATGAAGCTATCAGGGTGGGCCGTAATCCAATCTGGCTGGTGTCCTTGTCAGAAGAGGACGTTTAAGCATACAAAGAGGCACCAGGAATGAATGGGTTCAGACAAAGGACCATGTGAGGACACAGCTAGAAGGTGGCCATCTGCAAGCCAGCGAGAGAGGCCTCAGAAGAAACCAAACCTGCCAACACCTTGATCTTGGACTTCCAGCCTCCAGAAATGTGAGAAAATACACTTCGGCTGTTTAAGCCCCACGGCCTGTGGTATTTTGTTTTGGCAGCCCTAGCAAACTAATATGGTCTCTTACTGCTCAAAATATCAAATTCCATGTAGTTCATAAAGGAGAGAGACATGAAGCCTTTTTAAATTTTGTTAAATGAGCCTTAATTTAATGTATACAAAACACCTTATATAATATAAAGAGTCATGTATGTATTAGTTACAGAACAGCTTCTGATTATCATTTTCTATCTCCCTAAATGACATTTTACATTTCTTCAAAATTCCCCCTGCTCCATAATGTCAGATGTCCTTTTGTTTAAAATAATTTCAGAATCCATGATATTTGATATGAGAACCTATGGATGTGAAGAAAGGAGATAGACATACTATTTTGACAAAATGGGATATAGATACAGGGTTGTTTGCCTTTTAATATGCTAATCATTGCAAGTGTTATACTCAACTATTTGGTCCTCTCCTTCTCTTCTCTCCCCCTCAGTGCCCCTCCTACTTGTGTTGGGGATCCAACCTAATTTTATAAGAAAATCAAGTACTATGCATAGAACGTGGACTGAATGGAAAGCTGTAACGCTATCTCTACCATTTAATTTAGGATGGATTGTGAGAGGCTCACGGTGCTGCCCAGATCTCCGGGAAGTGAAGGTGACATTGGGTGAAGTGTGAGCAAGTATTTGATTCACATTCTCTGCTCTGGCAGCAAAGCTCTTCCTTTCCCTGGGAATTTCAAAGGGAGTCAGGTGTAATATTCAGCCTTGGAGCAGAACGGAATGTATTTAATGCCTAAAATCCATCTTTCTCTGACAGTTATTACATTGTTTCTTATTTTAATGTGACCCATTAGTTTAGCTGGTGATAGAATTATGTTAATGAGGCTAAGGTTAAATCCATAAAAGCTTACTGGTTTTATTCCATTTGTATTTCATACCTTTAAACTTGGTGAGTCGTTTTACAAATGTGTGACATTGATGATAAGGAGAATTCAATAGAAAAACATTGTAAAAAATGATTGACATGGCAAAATCTATTTTTAATCCTCAGCCTGACTGACAGCAATTTGTTAGTATCCTTTTCATACACAAAAGCTGGTCCTTAACATCTGTATTAGAGTAAGTCTTTTAAATCGATTTTTATTTTCCTCATCTCAAGCCACAGAACGTATATTCAAATTGGTCAAAGAAAACATCTGTGACTTAAACTGTGTAAGCTGCATAAATTACCTTCAACTTGGTCAAAAACAGCATCTGCAGAAAAGCACTCTTTGAAAAGAAAAAAAACCCCCAAAAACCCTAAGGGTGAGTTAAGATTGATATGCCATGAAATTAAGAAGAGGAAAATGTATATTAAACAACAGTCACCTTCGTTAGGTCTGAAGTTTATTAGGCCTATTCTCTTACTGACTTTGGGAGATTCTTTTCCTCCGTACACTTAATAAGTAATTAGAACATTTAAAATAACACTGGAGAATATAAAAATATTCAGGCAAATACTTAGCAATAAATTACAATTAGGCCCTTTTCATATACAGAACATAGAAATTTCTTAGGAATTAGAAATACCTGTCATTTTCATTACATTTTAAAGAAATTCTTTATAGCTTAATGATTGCAAGTGTAATATCCTTTTCTGCGAATCATTGGGTAAGTTATGGTATTACCAGCTCAAGTAATTTCTGAAGATTAGTAGAATTTTTCAGAGAAATCTCTCTTTGAACTTAGTTTAAAACAAAATATCTGGGGGCTTCCCTGGTGGCACAGTGGTTGAGAGTCCGCCTGCCGATGCTAGGGGACACGGGTTCGTGCCCCGGTCCGGGAAGATCCCACATGCTGCGGAGCGGCTGGGCCCGTGAGCCATGGCCGCTGAGCCTGCGCGTCCGGAGCCTGTGCTCCGCAATGGGAGAGGCCACAACAGTGAGAGGTCTGCGTACCACAAAACAAACAAACAAACAAACAAAAACAAAATATCTGACTTCCTCCTTTGTTGGTTCCAGGAATATGTGTTTTTGTTTGGCGTTTTTATTAGTTAGGACTTAGATATTGCACAATTCTTAGAAAAAGTAGCTACTCTTACTGTATCATCAGCCTTGTTGCCTTTACTCTGAACTCAGTTATGAACTAAATCCTAAAACTGGAAGAAACATTAAAGATCATTTAGTCCAGACCCTCATTTTGTAGAAGAGGCAGCTGAAAGTTCCTTTGCCCAGAAGACCAACTTTTCCAGAGTGGGCACTTGCTTGAGTATTTAAATCAGAGGCAGACATCATGATCATTGCCATATTAGTCCAACATCCAGATTCTCTAAATATATCCAAGGGCAACAAGCAAAACATGCAAGTCACTTTACGGTGGGCGGGAGAAACGATTTTAGGGAAGTGCTGAAATTGTGTGGCATGGCCATGGGCAGTTGGCAAATTGCAGTGACACTCAGAAAACCACTGCAGTGAGAAATGGGGGAGATATATATTGAGGACAGGTATCGGTTAGTCTTGGCCCCAGGAATGGAGCCATGGAACAGTGACATGCCTGGCAGCCTAACCCAGAAAAAAATGCTTGCATGGGGCTGCTGGCCATCAGGAATGTATAAGAATAGTAGCACAGCAGTTACGATCCTCTGCAGACCTAAGGAAATTGCATGTGTTTATAAGAGGTCAACGGATGAGAACTTTCACAAGCTTCCATCATCAATCCCTCCTACTCATACACCCCCTTAATGCCCATAGACTCTGTCATTTATCGTCTTACTACAGATCCACCCACACTAAGGCCACCCCCTCCAATGGCACCCTTGGTCCCATCTCCTTTGGCCCATTTAAGGACCAACAAATCTCACTTCTCACCCCAACAAATCTCACCTCTAACTATCCTGCATCATCAATTTCCCCTGCTCTGTTGAATCATTCTGATTAGCTCAATGGCAAACTGTTTCCACCCACTTAAAGGCAAGGAAAAACAAAACAAAATACAACCTTGGATCCTTTTATCCTCAGCTACTGCCCATTTTCTCACCTTTTTACAGTCTTACCTCCGCAAAAGTTTAATTCCAGCTGACTTCAGTTTTTCTGCTTTTGTTATCTTTTTTCCTCACTCACCACTCCACCCAAATGCCTTCTCTGCAAATCACCAATGACTTCTGGGTTGCTAAGATCAGTGATCAACTCTGATTTGTCATCTAACTTATCAACAAACTTGACATGTTGATCACTGTCTATTCACTCAAGCACTTTCTTTGCTTGGCTCTTAGGACATCACATTTTATGTGCTTCTTCTTACTTTACTGACCACTTTTTCTCAGGCTCCTTTGCTGGTTTTCCCTCACCACTTCCACTTTTAAAAGTTGGGGTGCCTAGGGCTTAGTTCTTGGGTAGCATTCTTTTTTCATTACTTGTTCCCTGATAACCTCATCAAGTCTGTTTTCTGTCTACCCTCATATTTATATTTCCAGTGCTGAAATCCCCAGAACCCAAGCTCCTTTCTCCAACTGCCTACTCAGTAACTGTTCTTTATTGTTTAATAGGCACCTTCAAATGTTGACACATCCCAAACCAAACTTCTGACCTTTCCCCCCAAACCTGCCTCCCCCATAATCTTCCTCAACTCAATAAATTGCACCTTTGTCCTTCCAATTTCTCAGACCCCAGAACTTGTCATTTCCCTAGACCTCTTTCATTCATTCATAGACAACACCTAAATCTATCAGTAGATTCTCTCAGCCCCACCTTCCAAATAAACTTTGAATCTGATCACTTTTCATCACGCTGGTGGAAGCAAGTATAAGCTTGTATCTGGATAGACGCTACAGCCTCCTAACCCTAAGGAGGAGGGTGATCATGTAAGTTATCAAAAGTGTCCAGTTGGAATCCTTTTGGGAGGAAAGGGATTGCTAAAGAAGATGACTAGCTTTTACCTGATCCATAACAGACCTAAACTGGTACCTCAAGCAACTGGGAAGAAAGGTCATCTTATCTAACTGGTCTCCTGCTTTTACCCTCACCCATGTGATCCCTGGAACTGGTCAGGTCATGTTACTCCTCTGCTTGAACCATCCAGGGGAACGTCATCTCTCTCTGGTTAAACCCTGCACGATTTGTTCCCTTGCTACCTTTCTGCCTTCTAAGTTACTCTTCTTTGTCTCTATTCCACGTCAGTGACACTGCCTTCTCAATTTTTTTTTTTTTTTTTTTTTTTTTTCGGTATGCGGGCCTCTCACTGTTGTGGCCTCTCCCGTTGCGGAGCACAGGCTCCGGACGCGCAGGCTCAGCGGCCATGGCTCACGGTCCCAGGTACTCCACGGCATGTGGGATCTTCCCGGACTGGGGCACGAACCCGGTTCCCTGCATTGGCAGGCGGATTCTCAACCGCTGCGCCACCAGGGAAGCCCTCAACTTTTCCTTGAACTTTCCAAGCGCAGCGCTGCTTCTTGAACTTTGCATCTGTGGTTCCTTCTGCCTACAGACTCTCCTCCCAGCTACCTGCTCGGCATCTGCAGCTCCCTCAGGATTTGGCTGAAATAGCACCTTCACAGTGAAGCTTCCTCTATCCCCATCCCTACAAAAACTGCATCCCCACCTGCACCACAGAACTCTTCCTGCTTCATTTTTCTCCATAACACTTATCACCATTTGGCATCCTTATATTTATGCTTGTCTCTTTTTCTCCACTAGAAGGAGGATAGAAATTTTTGTCAGCTTTGTTCATTTCTGTATCCTCAGCACCTAGATTAGTGGGAAGCACATAATAAATGTTAAATAAAGATTTGTTGACTGATAGGATAAGTTAATTTTTAAAAACTATAGTACCTTGGTTATTTTATTATCTTCTTTCTAATTGACTGGTGGTATATATATGTTGTACTTGGTAAATTTTTGCCAGCCATCACAGTCATATTATTACCCAAATTAATAGAATATCTGCGTAAAGTGTGTTTATATATATATAAATTATGTTAAATGTAAATATATATAAAGGATATACACACTTTCTTTCCTTTATCATTTCCTCCCTCTCTTCAATCCATTCATTCGTTCATCTTCCTTTCCTCTCTCTGTGCTACATTGACACAAATTTATTCACCTTCTTATTGAACTCATTTTTGTTTGTTTGTTTTGGTGGTGGGTAAGGGGAATAACAAGTTAGTCACTTACTGGGAGAGGATTCAAGGAAAGGGATGGGTGGCTAGGGAGAGGAACTTTAGACTTCAGTTTGCCATGACTCACAACACTTAACTCAGTTCGTACCAAAAATGAGAACTGCATATATCCAAGTAACTATTTCCCAAAATTGTACACTCAATGACTTCAACATGAGAATTAAACAAATTTTCTCAACTGACAGAGAGACCAGGAAGGGCGGTACCTTGTAATGGCTGGGCTTTTATATAGTCAGAAATTACATTTCATCAAAATGGATATAATTATTTGTAAGCTACTAAAATTTCATGTGTGAGTGTGCATGAGAGAGAGAGAGAGAGAGAGAGAGAGAGAGAGAGAGAGAGTTAGAGAAGAGAGCAGATTCTAATATCCCCCCAATTCCTAACATCTGTATCTATCGTCAAATTATGTTTTAAAGATTTCTCATCTATATAAAAACTTTCATGGCGGAGATTAAGGAAATCAAGGCAATTTCACAATGCTCAAATTCCCAAACAGGAACAGAAAGCCACAGGAATGGGTGTGAGGCTCCTTCCTGCTCTGTTAAATGCGTTCATAGAAAAATGAAGTTTTTAGAAAAAAAATGCACCCCAAATCCAGGAAGACATAAGCCAGCAGATGGATTAAAAAGTACTGTTTCTAGATCCAGGCTCAACAGATTTCTCTAGGTTTCAACTTGCCCAAATGAGGACATTGCACTAAATTATCTCCAAATCTCTCCCAGAACTAAAGTTATCTGAGTCCTTATCTTGAACCTGCCTGAGCAGGTTGGTGGTCAGGATAAAGCAGACCTTTGACAACAGTGGTGTACACATTCTGTTTTTCGCCTTTCTCTGACTTTATTGGCTGTTCCTTCCATGTCTCTCTTGCTAACTCCTCTCCCTCTGCTCAGTCTCTAAATGCTAGAGTGGTTCTTCTTGGCTAGACCCAGGGCTCCTCTCCTCTGTTTCTACTTAGTACTTGATGATCTTATCCAGACACCCCCAAATTTATGTTTCCAGCCTAGAATTCTCCCCTGATCTCCAGACACATATATCAACAGTCTCTTTACTTGAAAACTGCACTTGGATGTCCTTTTGATTTTTTATGTCTGAGGAAGAATCCTTGACTCTCAGCTTTCCTCCAGCTTCCTCCTCTTCTAGTTTTTCTAGTCCTTTCAATCTCAGTTTTTGTACCACCCACCACCCTAGTTGCTCAAGAGCAAAGCCTAAGAGACGTTCTTAATTTCTCTTTCTCTCATTTGCTGTTTCACCCCATCAGAAAATTCTGGGGACACAACCTCCAAAACAGCCCCTGAATTCTGCCCAGTTTTCTCCATCTCCATTATTACCATTTCAGTCAAAGTTACCATCATTTCCCACAGCACTTATTTTAATTAGAACGCTGTTTTTAAGGCTAATGATAAATAATCCCTTAATTGCTCTCCCTACCTTTATTGTTGACCCCCAAATCCTTTCTCCCTTGAGCAACTGGAAGGCTTATTTTAAATATAAGTCAGATTATTTATGTTAAATTCTCTAAATGGCTTCAAGTGTGCAATTTCAAAATAAAATCTCAACTCCATGCCTCGCAAGTCCCATATAATCTGACTTCTCCTGTTCTTTCTGCCTACGTGCTCTTCCTCAACCTTTTCACGGATGATCCTTGCTATTCAGATCTCTTCTCGTTGCTTACTCAGAGAAAGCTTTTATTTCAAAGCCATCTGCATCCTACTACCCTATTTTAATGCTCTGTAAAGCACTTATGACCATCTCTCCCTTCACTAGATCGTAAGCTCCTTGTGAACAGAAAATGAACGTAACTTTTTGGGTTTATTATGATAAGAAGTCTGGCATCTGAGCAGTGCTTAGAAGTTTCTCAGCATATATTTGTTAAATAAATTAATGAATGGATATTCTATTACCATAGATCTATTTTATGAATCTCATTCTTATTTCTTTCTCATTCTTGATTCTTTTCCTCACTCCTTCGTCCCCCCCCTTTTTATTTTCTTTTTAGGTTGGAAAACTGATTGTACGATGCAAGCTTATCAAATCCTCCTAAAGTTTCTCCAGAGTTCCAGGTAGATTCACCAAGACTAGCAGTTACAACTGGTTGCTCGTTGAAGCCGCAGTTGTATGCAGACCAACGAGCTCTTGTAAAATGACAAGTCTTAGTGCAGATTTGATTGACATTTGTGTTAACTGCCAAAGTGAGCTGTCATCACGTACCACCATAGTACCATGAAACTGCTGGCAGCCTAAGATTCTTAATGGGATGACTGGCTCAAAGCCTTGCAAACGGCACCACTAATGGCACATATCTTCTCTGGGTGTCTGTTGATGACATAATAATTGAAAAATTTTGGCAACTGTTTTGAGAGCTTTCTACCCTTGTACATGCCATCTTGGATGAATTTATGTTGTTCTGGATTTCTGGTTTCTTTCTCCAGATGTAGATCCTGTCCTCCATGACAGCAAGTAGAGCCATTCCAAAGAGATCTCTATACAGAGAAATTAAACTCAGGGTTGGTTCAACAGTGTTGCTTCTAGGTTAAAGATGGCATTCTGATTTAAACAAGCACTGAAAATCTGGGTGCCAAAGCTGTATTTTTCTGTAAAGTAGAATTAATTTGACTTTTATGTATACTAACTGAATGCTGGCTGTATAGAAACATAAAAATGGCAAGAATGAATGTTTTGTGAAAAAAATTGCAGTTCAGTTCTTACTAAAGCAAAATGTTTCACTTCTCTGAAAGCTGAAACTTGTTTTGGTTAAATATTAACTGTAATACTAATTTCAGCTTCGAGGTCTATAGTTTCAATTCCATTCAACAAATATCTATTAAGCATCTACAGCAGACAAGGTAGTGTGTGTTATAGAAAATTGAAAGAGCTTATAAAACACAATAATGTCATTAGTAGGATGGAAAATAGACCTTTAGACATATGGATAAAAAGTAGGGTTATTTCATTTTCAGGGGAAAAAAAAGGGCTAAGGACAGGCACATTATATAAAGATTGTCTTGCTTTCAGAGAGGAACAGGATAGAGGTAATATTCTGTCTGATATTAAGATACCAACATGGAAAAGCTTATCAATTCTAAGGGTAATGATTCACTAGAAATAATTGCTGCGGGAACGTGTCTTCCCTATTTGAAAAGTTCAAAGGAACTTTAAAAAAATATTTATTTTTATTTTATTTCTTTTATTGGCTGCGCTGGGTCTCCGTTGCTGCGTGTGGGCTTTCTCTAGCTGCGGCGAGCAGGGCTACTCTTCGTTGCGGTGCATGGGCTTCTCATTGCGGTGGCTTCTCTTGTTGCAGAGCACGGGCTCTAGGCATGCAACCTGTGGGCTCAGCAGTTGTAGCTCTCGGGCTCTAGAGTGTAGGCTCAGTAGTTGTGGTGCACGGGCTTAGTTGCTCTGCAGCATGTGGGCTCTTCCCGGACCAGGGCTCGAACCTGTGTCCCCTGCATTGGCAGGCGGATTCTTAACCACTGCACCACCAGGGAAGCTCTCAAAGGAACTTCCTAAACTGGTTTAGGCAGTCTTGTCTGTTAATGGGGAGACATGGGGACTCAAAACCTCATGATAAGTTTGGGAAATTATGACAGTTTTCTTACTCACATTCCTATTTGTTTGAGTGTAATTGTCCCAGTTCATGACTTTAACCCATATTCCTGAGGCTTCACGGATCATCCATAATGTCACATAAAAATGACAGCAAAACACACAATAGGCCACTGAATACTACTTTGGTAAGACCACTTCTGAACTTGTACTTTAAGGGAGACCAACAAACCAGATAAGTTGGAGAAAGCATCTAGAAACCCGAGAAACACTCATGGTTGCTTCTGCTAATAAAGCTTGGGAAAAGAAAGTCTTGGGGAACACAGGCATGATCTTCAAGTAATTCCAGTTACCTGGAAACAAGTTTTGAACTAACATTCATACAGAGAACAAAATCAGAGTTGGAATGGTTGGAATCAGGTGATTTTTTTGTCTTAATAAATAGATCGTGCAATGTTGGAAGCTGGTGATCTCCACATTCCTGGAATTCAAGTATAGACTGCTAGGGAAAAGCAGATTGTGTGCAGTGCATGAAAGAACTCTACTCATGATTCTCAGTAGGAGTAGTACCGCCCCCTTGAGGGTGCTTGGAAATTTGCAGAAATGTTTTTAGTAGTCACAATGGAGGAAGTTAACCATACTTCGGTAGGCAGGGCTCAGAAATACTAGATGTCCTGCAAAAATCAAGAAAGTTCCAAAGAGAAAAATTGTCCCATGTCCCACGTTCCACATGAATTTATAACTTTGCATCAGAATAAATCCACTATAAATATGAGTACAAGTACTTTATCATGCAATTAATATTGGAAAAAAATTTAATGTTATGTAAAATAATTTTGAAGAAAGTTGCCATGAAGAAGGACACAAATGGAATTAAGATGTTATTTAAAAACTATTCAACACCATACACAAAAATAAACTCAAAATGGATCAAAGACCTAAATGTAAGGCTGGACACTATAAAACTCTTAGAGGAAAACATAGGCAGAACACTCTTTCACATAAATCACAGCAATATCTTTTTTTAGTCCACTTCCTGGGGTAATTTAACAAAACAAAACAAAAATAAACAAATGGGATCTAATTAAACTTAAAAGCTTTTGCACAGTAAAGGAAACCATAAACAAAATGGAAAGACAGTCCACAGAATGAGGGAAAATATTTGCAAATGAAGCGACCCACAGGGATTAATCTCCAAAATATACAAACAGCTCATGCAGCTCAATATCAAAAAAAAAAACAACCCAATCCAAAAATGGGCAGAAGATCTAAACAGACACTTCTCTAAAGAAGAGATACAGATGGCCAAAAAGCACATGAAAAGATGCTCAACATCACTAATTATCAGAAAAACGCAAATCAAAACTACAATGAAGTATCACCTCACACCAGTTAGAATGGGCATCATCAAAAAGTCTAAAAACAATAAATACTGGAGAGGGTGTGGAGAAAAAGAAACACTCCTACACTGTTGGTTGGAATGTAAATTGGTGTAGCCACTATGGAGAGCAGTATGAAGGTTCCTTAAAAAACCAAAATAGAGCTACCATGTGATCCAGCAATTCCACTCCTGGGTATATATCAGAGAAAACCGTAATTCACAATGATACATGCACCCCAATGTTCATTGCAGCACTGTTTACAATGGCCAAGACATGGAAGCAACCTAAATGTCCATTGACAGAGGAATGGATAAAGAATGTGTGGTACATATATACAGTGGAATACTACTCAGCTCTAATGTCAAACAAAATAATGTCTTTTGCAATAACATGGATGGATCTAGAGATTATCATACTAAGAGAAATAAGTCAGACAGAGAAAGACAAATATCATATGATATCACTTATATGTGGAATCTAATTTTAAAAAATGATATAAATGAACTTATTTACAAAACAGAAACAGACTCACAGATTTTGAAAACAAACTTATGGTTACCAGAGGGAAACATGGAGGGGGGAGGGATAAATTAGGAGCTTGGAATTAACATACACATGCTACTATATATAAAATAGATAACCAACAAGGACCTACTGTATAGCACAAGGAACACTACTAAATATTCTGTAATAACCTACATGGGAAAAGAATCTGAAAAGGAATGAATATATGTATACGTATAACCGAATCACTTTGCGGTACACCTGAAACTAAAACAACATTGTAAATAAACTATACTCCAATAAAATTTTTTTTTAATGTTATTAAAAAAACCTACTCAATAATTCACTTTTTCTGCCCATAGTGTCTATTTAGTACATCATGCATTTTCAATTACCAAATTAATTCTAAAGGATTTCAGTGCAAGTGTTTAGTTTTTACTGTGCCAAATAAGAGACAAAAAAGATTTAAGACTTTGTGTCTTATGCATTGAATTATAGAGAAATGCAACTAGTGGATATACTAAGAAAAGATTGTTTTGTTTGGTTCTGGATTTTCCAAGAGTTTTCTAAAGGTACATCACTGTCAGTGCTGCTGCTCCTGGTATTTAAGCTGCTAATAAAACACCCTGGATTGTTCTTTACTTATAGCTGCACATATGAACATGTGTAATAACAGAAACGATTTGAAACTTTTACAGACAGACACAGAATATAAATTAGCAGATATCTGAAACTGTGATGTCAGTAAGTTGAACTAAATGTTTTGAATTTATTTTTATTGCCATATACATTTATTTTTTATTGAATTATAATAGACACACAACATTGTATTAGTTTCAGGTGTACAACATACTGATTCAATATTTGTATGGATCATGAAATGATTTCGTGATGTCTAGTTATGTATATATTTAAAATTTTCAACTACAAAAATGATGAGATCTCTGCTGTGAAAATTACATATTGAACTGCATTTATTTTGGGGTTATCATTCTCAAACTGATACTGCCCCAAGAGGTCTACCACCCAACTTTTTGCCCATCTGTCCTCTTTTGCCTGCAGCTGATTATAGGATATTACTTCCGAGGTCCCTTTAAGTACCTGAAACTATTTACTTTAATACATGGTAGATTATTGAATGTAGAAGATGTGTTTTGTGTCATATAGTGTCACTTCCAAGTTGTTTTTCATAATATAAATAATTATTTTGACACTACACAATAAGTTCCAGCTCATTTGCCATAATATCAGTTTCCTCATTTTCCCTCATCCACGGCTTATTATTTTTCTCAGCATGTTATCTCTACTTTAACTAAGGTTATTTCCCTCTTTCTTTCATCACAGGCAAATTTGTCTAGTCTCTTATTACTTATCCTAACTCTAGGTTTTATTCTAGGGTCCACCTGTACTTTTATATGCTTTATTTTTAATTATTTAAATAATTTATTTCTAATTAATAATAGTAAATTAATTAATATAGATTTATTCATTTCTTTATTTTTATACTTCCTGTATGGAAGAACTACTGATCCTGTTACTTCTTGCAAACTCACATTTATTCGTTTTCATTGTATGTAGTCATCAGGTAGTCCCATTATGACTTTTAGAATAGCTAAAATCTGTACCTGAACATATACATAGGGAATCCATATTATTTTTTATAAATTATTTTTCTTTTATTTTGATTTTGAATTAGAGTTAGGATTTATATCAAATTTAAAAAATCAACATGTGGATTATTTTATCTATGAATTTCAATTTAAGATATTAATGAGGGCATTGCATAATATTTATATAAAAGGGGAATGGTGTCTGATAGGGTTGAGAACACGGCACTAGATAACATCTAAGGTCCATCCATCTCTAAAATTCTAAGACTTGTTGGTTCCTCTAGCCTTACTATGAATGATGAACACTCTTGTCTCCAGCACAGTAAACACTGCACTCACAGAAATTTATAAGTTGAATGTACTCTTTTGATAGTATTAAGTCTCTTTTGTACTTATAAAAGACAGCAAACCATTTTTTTTCTATTTCACTGAGTTGCGAAGACCATGTTAAACCAAGAGATACACACACTAGTTCTCCCAGCATGATTATTTTCACACACACACCTGTGTACTTTTCTTACCTAGCTTGACGAGGTGGAGCATGGAGGTATTACTTCCTCTTTCAGTGCAAGCAGTTACGGAGATATTGTAGATATCTCCCGGAGGCAGGCTGAGAATTGTGGTCATGACATTGCGCGTTACCTGCAAGATCATCAGAATGGAGGGTTTAAGCTTCTAATGGCCTTGAACTAGAATACCATTCCAAACAACTACAGGGCTATCACAGATGTTCCCTCTCTGTTCTGTGCTGCAATCTACAGTTGATTAAGCCTTACGAATATATTATTTCCTCTGAACATGATATAAATTTCTCAGCTGAGCCAAATGCAAGGTAGCCCTAAATAGGCACAATACATAAAGGGACATTTTTGTGATTAATTCCTTTGTTTGGAATGGGTATTACTCTGACTTTTTTCCCCTCATATTCACAGCAAATTTTAGAAAAAGCAATTGCTTGGTTTTACTAATAGGAACATTGTTCAGCCTTAGCTGAGAAGCTCAAAAGAAACCTAACCATGTCTATGGACACCTGCTTTCTTAACTTAAGACTATATTTCCCAGTTTCTTCTATAGCTAGTGGGGACCATGTGACCCCATTCCAACCATGGGTAAGAGGAGGTACCATGGGCAACTTATAGTTTTGTTCACACCCTGTATGCGCTGGGCCTTTGTGTCCTCTCTTTTCCCCTTCCTGTGGGCTGGAATATGGCTGCAAAGATGAGGAAGTTTTGCCTGTGCAGATGAGGACTACACATAGTGGCAGATGCGGCAGCAAAATAGAAAGAATCTGGACCCCTGGATGATCCCTCACAGCAGAGGTGCCCTGTTAGTGCTGGGTACTATGAGAGAGACATAGGTGTTGATATTCTTTAATCCACAGCCTTAAAAAAATATATTATTACAGTCATTTAGTTGGTACCCTAAATACTATAACAAAAAGCTTAATAAACCAGGAGAAAAGAAATTTGCATTTCCAACACATCCGTATATTTAGGTGTTGGGGATATATGGAGAAAATAATGAAATAACTATGGTTTTCTTGAAAATGTTTAGTATCCTGAAGAAAAAGCTCGGGCATAACTTTAAACACAGGTGAAATCAATAATCAATAGATACAATGATTACTACTCACTACTAAAGATTAAAAGCTAAGCTCTGTGAAAGAAGGAATTTAATTTTTGTTCGCTATCCTGTCTCCAGAACCCAAAACAGTGCCACTTGTTTGATGTCTCAATAAATGTTTGCTTCATGGTTTTCAACAGATGCCCAATACTGGGAATCAAAGATACATACACTCTTTTTAATTTTCTTCTTTCCTTCTGCAACAACCATCCAGTGGAGCATTCTAGAATGCGAGAGGTCAGTAGTGTCATCCCCGTATGTCCAACTGATATATAACAGGCTGTTGAAATATTCCACAGAAGTGATTTCTGGAGCAACTGGGGCTATGAGGGAGGAAAGAACTACACTTTAGTATAAGAGACTATGAATACTTAAAGTACTTATCAACAGAGCATGAAATCCCATATAGAGTTAATTTAGAGAATTAAAATTCACACCTCATGATGGTCCTAGGGACTCTTGGACCTGTCGATAATATAGTGAAGTTTGGTGGTATGAGGTGGGCACTTGTTTTGTGGGACACTACCTTGTATGGCTCAGACCCAAGACAGCCAGACCTATATCTGAGGAGAGCAAGTTTTTTTATATAAATTTTATTTACAAGATTCCAAAAATGTTCACATGTTTGGGTCAAATTTGGGGTTAATTTATTGTTGGCTCAATAAATTAATATTATTAGGCACTGGTGAACTTATTTTCCAAGCAGTACTAGAAACTCGGGTCCTGTAAACATAAATCTTTTTTATTGTGGCAGCAAAGAAGTTTACGGGAATAAACAACAGTAGGATCAATGAGTAGAGGAACAGAAAAATAAATATTATGTCCATAAGATAACAAGACAATGGCATTGACAGTGTCTAGCGCAGTGCTTCGCGGAAGGTAGGCTCTAAATAAAAGTTGCTGAAGCAAGTATTAAGGGAGGGAAGGAAGAGATTTTTAACTTTAAAAAGCTAAATTCTCCCTGACACTGAGTTTATGAATTTATTTTATAACTTTACACGTTTAAATTAAAAAAAATTCTGATAGGGGAGGAGAGTTCATCACAAGCTCTATAATACATAAGCTTTGAAAGCACACTTTAATTATTTTTTAAAGTAACTGATAATTCTGAAGATTTTAACAAATACACAGTTGAATTTACATTCCATGTGATGTTGGTTTGAAGATAGTCAAGTGTCCTATTCCAAGATACAGTCCCAAACCAACCAACGTTTGGAGGAGAATTTCTACAAATCAAAAAGACTTATTTTCCTTAACATGCACTAATACGTATAACAGACATTCATAACTATCTATGCTTTCAGATACAATTATTCACTAAAGAGATGTGTAATAGTAAAAAACATATTTCTGTTTCATGCTAAGTATAAGTAGCATTTCTATATGTTTGACAATAAAATCTTGAAATATCAACATGTCTATAATAAGTAGCACAAACCCATATCATATTGCAGAAAATTTGAATAAAGGAAAATAACCCTGGTTTCTTTATAGCCTTATAACATATTTTTATATAATTCACTATATACAAGAACCTATATGTATATTTCTTCAAAGAATATTTTCTCAAGTTCTAATTTGAGTGAACATATTTAAAATTGCAAACATATTTAAAATTGCAAAGCTCACAGGTATGAAGTCTTCACATTTTTATACTCCATGTTGTTGATTTCAAATCCAGCATATTGCTGAAAGGCCACCAGATGTCACTATTTGTTTATTAAACATTATTTGGTACACTAGCATAATTAGGAACTTGACTTGCAGACAAACTGCCTAACAAAGATAAGAGACTTGAGGTTCTAATAAATCGCACCTTATTCAAGTATTTTATTCCTATTCCCACACAACTTGGCAATTTGGATTACAATTGGAAAATGTACGAAAGTAAAGTATGAGGTCTTTATTTGCTTTAAAACTGAAATGAGGGAAGAAAGCCCCCCCTGGCCAAAAGCTAAAATTTCAACTAGTTTTAGATACAGGTATAAAAATAAAACTCAGCTACCATATGTATTTTAGTAATGATTTAGATTACATAATTTAATTCTCACACTACCCTATGAGGTATTATTATGCCCATTTTATAGATGTGAGAATTGAGACCATCTGTGTCAATACACTTAGATAACACTGTGGATCCCCAGTGTCAGCATGACTTAGTGGTTGGTCCCAGGAAAAAATAAGAAATTCCCAAAGATCAATTTATTGGAGACAATAGACTTCTCACCTAGGCAAGTAGCTTGCTTATTAACCATAGTTTACATATCCAGACTTGCTTTGTCCACCTAACTCTTATCTCATGACCTTTGCCCATTCCCAGGTAGTTCCCAACTTAGAAAGGCACACCTAAACCATTTGAGTCCAGAACTCCAAATCCTATTAATATTCCATTTCTGATGTCCCCCTTGGGAGACACCACGAACACTCTGTCCAGAAAGTGTCCTGGCTCACTACAGCAAGTTCCCTACGCTTAGCTTTGTTTCATTAGCCAGTTGTTAGGCAATGTTTTGAGTTTTACCAGTGAGAAAATACAAGTCCAGGATCATTAAGATAATTTGCTCAAAGTTCTACAGCTGGAAATTAGCAGGGTCAAGGCTGCTCAATCAAGTGATCAGATGTGACGTCTGGGCTTTTTCCAGACAGCTGCTCTGTCTGAGAAGGAAAGAGCATTCTCAGAGTGTTAATCTCAATAAAGTTAAGTGTATGAATTACTGATACAATGAAGTTTAATTATAATTAAGTATGTAATTATGAATATAGTCAAAAAGGCTAACACAGGGCTTGTCAAATAATTGGTATTTTCTCTTTTTATGGTAGTCTTTCACTTCTCTACTTTAATATTACTATTAACATCTGGAACAAAGGAAGCTCTTGACATGGACCAGTAAACAACAGTCATGAACTATGTAAGTTGACTGTGTAAGAATTCACATGATTAATTTCTTTCCATTGTTTTTTTAATGGATAAATCTCAACAGGGTAAAGCTAGAAGTCCAGTGAGTAAATTATTTTGACAAAATTATTCTTCACCTAAACAATATCTTTCTCTTTTCTTTTCTCAATATAATTTTTTTTTTTTTTTTTTGTGGTACGCGGGCCTTTCACTGTTGTGGCCTCTCCCGTTGCGGAGCACAGGCTCTGGACGCGCAGGCTCAGCAGCCATGGCTCACGGGCCCAGCCACTCTGCGGCATGTGGGATCTTCCCAGACCGGGGCAAGAACCCGTGTCCCCTGCATCGGCAGGCGGACTCTCAACCACTGCGCCACCAGGGAAGCCCATCAATATAAATTTAATTATGGCTTTGCAGTCCCATCAAAAGTTCTTGAAAAAATCTTAGTTCAGACAATAAGGGTTACTGTTTCTCGGATGAATTTCCTCTTCTTGTTGCTACCTCTGCCCACCTCTGCTGTCTCTGCCATATGATGGTGATCTACATAATCTTAGGCTCTGAGGATCCAACACTAACAGTTTTGTGAGTACTTAAACTGAATTTCCTCTTCTTGTTGCTACCTCTGCCCACCTCTGCTGTCTCTGCCATATGATGGTGATCTACATAATCTTAGGCTCTGAGGATCCAACACTAACAGTTTTGTGAGTACTTAAACTTTGTGCCATGTATTTTGCTAAGTAGCTTTTTTAATTGGGAAGTAACAATAGATAATAATAGCAGATTATAGATACTATTATCATCCCTATTTTTCACGTGAAAACAACTGAGGCTTAGAAGAATTAACTTGCTGGAGTTTACAGGTGGAAGCAAACGTGTGACCCACACACCCAAGTTTATGTGTCTCCAGGTCTGTTTCAATTCCTGCAGTGGACAGTACTGCAGTCAGCCTGTGACTTTGAAAATGGCTTAATTAATAAGGAAATGGAGGCACTCTACCAAATACAATTATCAAAATGGATAAAATCATTTGAGTGTGGTGTAAAGCTGAAAGCTCTGCCTGCCACATCTCGATTCTAATCAGTTCTGAACAGGGGTGCATAAATCCAGGGCAGTGACTCAGGATAAAAAGAAATTAAGGACAGTAACTCAGGATATAAATTGTATTTTAATTTTTAAAGGCTATTATTTAAACAAATAATAAATTTTCAGAATCAAGTATATCATCTTCTGTGAAATTGATACTCAGTCGGTCCTGGGTGAATGACTAGCAATTTCTGGAGATGGGTCCCCTCAGAACTTCCTCAAAATAGTGATCTCTCCTCATGGGACCATTTCCCACACACTCACCTGTTATGAAGCTTATGGTGGAACTGTCACAGCAGCTCAGTTCCGGGTCTCCCCATGTTACCATGGTAACTCGAAAGTTGTAGTACCATGCTGGCAACAGATGAGCTATCCTCTGAAAAAAGCAAGAAGACAAAAGACTAAGAGGGAAAATCATATTTTTGGAATACAGTTATGTACTTCTCTCAGGCTATGAAAAAATAATTTTTAATTTCCTTTTGCCTTTTTGTATTTCCCATTTCCCATTAAAAATATTCTTTTTGGAATGAGATGACGTGTAAATAAAATGATGTACCACAATATAATATATTTAAAAAAGTGATCAAAAGATATAGAGTCAAATATGTTCAGTATTGGTTTCCTTTTGCAGTTTCCTAAGTTATATTACACAAGAGAATTAGTATTTATTTGTACGTCACTGTATGTACATGTCCTCCGATTTCTAAGGCAAATAACCTTTCACAACTTTATATTCTCCCAGCATGGACCATAAACATGCATCCATATTGGGTGGCAATCACCAGAGTTGTCAACTGGGTAGAGGACAATTGTGTAATTTGTATGTGACCTGTAGCTAACCTGCACTTTTAAAATTATTCTAGTCTCAGAAAGAGCAATCTTTTCCTGGTCTCTTGAAGAACACCCTCTAAGGGCCTGACATTATTGGTATTTAACTGATGTTTCAATGTCAAGAAGAGCCATCATTAGAGTTGTGCAGTGTCAACTAATTATTGAATGACTAGAGGAAATCTCCTGTGTTTTCTTCCTCAGGAGCAGAGAAAAACAATAAGCACTTGGTAGGTCTACTAAAATGTGAATTAGCAAATACACTCAATTAAGAGTGAAAGCTAGTTTCACACAATTCTCTCTCTCTCTTTCTCAAAAAACAACAAAAAAAATTAAAAGCAAAAACAACCCCAAACCTTGCAAGTAGCAAGCTACCTGTGTGTATTTACAAAACGGTCTAATTTACATAACACATAATAATTTTTTCAGACACATTTGGTACATGAAAGCATGTCTGTTGACACAGGAAAATGTGACAGCTGGTTAAGGAAAGATTACCACGGATGCAGTCAAGGAGACAGTCGCTGCTATTTCATAGTAAGTTGTCCATTCTGATGTCATTGTTGTAGGGTTGAAATAAAACATTTCAACCACATATTTTCTGAACACTCCTAAATAAGGTCTGGTCCAGCTCAAAACCACTGCTGTAGGACCCAAGGGATAGAGCATTAA